>NC_079347.1:704982-1009964 GCF_029582105.1 Oenanthe melanoleuca
TGGACCAAAGAGAAGGCATGACCAGAGGGCTCCTTCTGTATCCCTGGTTTTCCAGGCCATTCCTCAAGGGTTTCCCTGAGTGGGACCAGTGGTCATGCACAAGGCAGGCCAAGGTTTTCCTCTGGCAGGGTGGAATACATTGCAGCTCGAGGGGCATCACTCTAGGACAGTACATGAGCTACTCTAGTATGAGAACATACTAGGATGATAAAAGAAAATTGTTATACAGTACTGGAATGGAGGAGACACAAATCTCCCAGCTATATGAACTATTAGGTGCTTCCTTTACCACAGTCTAAGATGGTTTTCACCTTGTAAGTAAAAATAGCTCCAGTAATTGCTTTCTCTGGGTTTTTCTCCAAAGAACATGAATATGTCATTGCTTCCAGTTGACCTAAGTTAGTTTCCTAGCAGGACTATGTGCTAGCTTTTTTCTCTTTTGAGAGGAGCATTGGCTCTTGCTGGCAATCTGCTCACCATCTTCTGTCCCTTACCTACTGTCCAACACCTGCTTTCCTCAAGTTTTCTGTTGATTATAAAACTTGAGGATCCTATGCTGATCCCTGCAGACCAGAGGGTTTGAAACACAGGGAGTTTCTAACACTTGTTTGTCCCTGCAAAGATGTTTGGGAAAAACCTGTGGTCAGTCCTGCTCAAACAAGCCAGCCAGGCCCTGCCACATGCATCCTGTGTGGACACATGGGGAATCACACACTGGCTGTAATGGAGCATTTGTGCTCCCTTCCACCTTTTGAAGGTACCAGTAGCACTCCCTGCAGCTCTTTGCACTTCTGCTTCTTGATTTTAAAAGCAACTTTTTGAGCTCAGCTGCTTAGAACTCCCAGCTGGGCTTTTTAAATACAAAAGGCAAAGGTTGAAATGAGCTGCCATTGATCCTGAGCAGAAAAGACAGCTCTTGACACAACATGCACATATTGTTGAGAAGAAAGAAAACAAATGTGATGGGACTTGTAGGAGAAACTTTAGAACCACCAGTGCACACATCAGAGACAAACTAAAAAGTATGGCCTGTTAATGATGTCCTGAAGGCCTTTCTTTTAAGTTATGATTACTCCTGGCCTCTCTCCTCTTCTGCCTTCATCCCTGTATCTTGATTCTCCCACATCTATTCAGTGGGAAAAGAAACTAGTTCCAAAGTAAAGACCTGAGCAGTGAGCTAAGAGAGCTGGCAGAAGCACAAAGCCTGCTTTCCCAGCTAGGGTTTGGCATCCCATGCCAGTAGGGACAGTCTGCCACTTGTCCAGAGATGTCTAACTGTGCTTGCAAAGGAAGTTGTTTGTCTGGATTTTGGTTTTACAGGCAGAGATGATGGGACTAGTCTTCAGATGTCATGCAGCTCTCCTCTTCACAGTTTGTTTTCTGCAGTCCTAAATCAGTTTCCTGAGTCCAAGTTCCATGGAACATTGGTGTTGACCCTGCAGAGGCTTTTGAAGATCTCTCTTGCACTATATCTTCAGGTTTCTCATTTTGTTTTCAATGGGGAGGTGAGTTCTGCCTATGAATGGGCTTCAGAGCAATATCACTTTTATTCCTTGTCTCTGCTTGGATATTTGGCCCAGTGATAATAAAGTGCAAATAATTGCTGTGCATCTGGCCAAAGAACAGGTTACCAGGGTCACACTGTATGCCTACAGCTGCTGTTGTATGGGAACAGCTTTTGCTTAATGCAGTGTTCAGGCTATACTATTTTGTACATTAGCTACCCTTGTGAAAAGAGCACTGAATTGTTCAAAAACAGACATTGCAAGCCTCAGAAAACCTGCAGGTAGGTAGGCTACTGTAGGCTCCAGCAAAAACCTTAACAGTCCTTGGCTAAAAAAGCAGCATTTACTGTAGGTCGTAAAAGTAAACACAGATGCAGCAAATCCAATTACTGTGGAATATCAAACAGCTGAGTGCAAGATGAAGGAAGTTGTACATGAGTGCCTGACAAGAAAACTATTGAACATATTAAATTATGCACCTCTCCCAAAATAGCTGGAGTTTTAAAAAGAATATAGCACAGCAGTACTCAATCAAGAGCAGAAGTACAAGCCTGGTGCACATCAGACTTGGGACAGCTTACTCACAAGGACTTTGAAAGGGAGAAAACAGCTTTGAACTGCACGCCTGCCATTGCGCAAATACACATGCATGCAGATTAGAAAGCAGCCTCTCAGTAAAAAGGAGATGTGACAGCACCCTCCTCTATAAACCAGGACAAAGGCAGTGGAAATAGAAAAGAGAGGTGGGAGGAATAGCTGAGCACAGAGCCAGCACCCAGGCTGGCAAATGCAAACCTCAGGCCACTCTGCTCTGGCTGCGAGCCCCCTGTGTGCCCACTATTCATCTGGGGGGCACAGCTGCAGTCAGGCTTTTCCTCTTGGTGCCTGATGACTCTTACAGTGACAGCTGCAGAGGCAGGAGCAGGAACTTCAGTGGAAGAGAAATGGTAGGGTTAAAAAAAGCCCCAACAGCTGTGAATTATTCTTTCTGGGAGGTTCTTTCCAGACCCTGCATCATGTATTGTTTTTTAATAACATAAAGCAGGTTTGATTCCAGCAGTGTATTGTAGCAAACATAATGGTTATCTTCACTTGGTTTCTTTAGTTATGAGAGTGGTGAGGTTTTCTAACTCAAGCCAAAGTGTTTAGATTTACCCCTAACTCAGAGGCTTTGCATTTCAGCTCTGTCGTGGTCTAACCCCAGCCAGCAGCCAAGCCCATACAGCCTTTCTCCACCCGGAGAATCCTCTCCTCCACCAGAAGAATCAGAGAAAGAATGAGCAGGGTAAAAGCTGGGAAACCCCTGGGTTGAGATGAAGACAGTTTAGAAGGGAGACCAGAAGTTGTGCGCACAAGCAAAGTTAAAGTGTTGCCCCTCTTCTTTGCTGGCCTCAAACCCAACAGACTTCAAAGATAAAATATCCTTACTTCAAAGATAATATAAAGGCTTTTGTATGTCAGTATTCATCATAAACATCACACAAAATAATGTTGAATCCATGATACAGTGCTGGAAGGAAAATTCAGTTTCAGTTATTCCAAATTAATTTCCAATTTTCCTGATCAATAGTTTGTCACTGATTTCTTCAAAAGTATGCAATCAAAGGAGTTGTGCTTGAAAAGTAGGAGGATATTCATTGGATGGGAATAATTTCCAAGTGATCAGTCTGTGATTCCATGTGAACAGAATCCCCAAACCTTTTGCTTGAGAAGGAGTGTGAAGATTGAGAGTTGTTGAGGTGATGAGGTCTGGTTTGTAGTGAAAAGCCTAAAACTAAATATACATGAGATCAGGCTGGCATTCCATAGCAAACTATCAGGCTTTCTCTCATTATTAAGTTCTATATGAAAATGTTTGCTATTCTATTAATAATAATTACAAACAAATGTGCCATTCATGATTTTTATTTTTAAAAAATAAGGTACAGACAATGTCATTCAGTTATTCATTATCCCTGAGACAAGTCCAAATTTGGAGAAGTACATACTGCCAGCATAGACCTGTATTTAGAGGGACCCAGCTAAAACATGCATTTTACTGTTTTCCCAGTGAAAGCCTGGCTTTCACCCAGATACATTCAGCTTAATTGTTCACAGATAACGGGACTAAAGCATCTGTTGGTGTTAATGATAATTTGCCAGAAGCTCTGGTGCCTGTCATCCCTTCTAATAATAAATAAATTACTTATTAGTCCAAGAATTAATTCAAACAAATAGGTGCTTCTTACAATAAAATTGATTCCAGCTACTCATCTGGCCAAGATCTGTTAGTACATGCAGTATTGTGACAAAATCTGGTCCTAAGTGAGGGAAAAAAAGTCTAAAAACTTGGGGTTTAGACTTGATATTTGTTTAGTCATGTAAAATTTGTATAGCATTAACATAAAAGCTGGGATTATAAAAGCAGACAACAGAATTCATCCATGTCAGTTCTATATATTTTAATGAGATGATAACTAAACCCTAACTCATGTTATCTTGGCAAGATTCAATATCTGTATATAGAGTACTCCAAGGATTTTGTAGTGCTTGCTATAGGCATCATGAATTAATTGGAAGGTTCCTCCTTAGCTGCATTTAATGCAAAACTTGAGCCATTTGACTGAATTCTTCTTTTGAGGTTTGTAGGTTTGGTTTTCTTTGGTGCTACAGCAGGTACTGTGGAAATTACA
Source organism: Oenanthe melanoleuca (assembly GCF_029582105.1). NCBI lineage: Eukaryota > Metazoa > Chordata > Aves > Passeriformes > Muscicapidae > Oenanthe > Oenanthe melanoleuca. The sequence continues at coordinate 709,160 of NC_079347.1, forward strand.
ATGCTGCCTGTAAGACCAGTGGGGAATATATCAGGCACATACCTCTGTTATCACAGAGTCATCTCTGTTATCTGCCTTTTAGCTGGGGATGGGGAGGCTCATCCTGACATTTGAAAGAAAAATTGCCATGCTCCAGCAGCCAGCCTGGGAACTGTACAGACTGCAACTCTCCTGTTCTGCTTCCCACACCCAGGGAGTTGGGTAACAGTTTTGTAGTTTGACCCAGAGACACTCCTTGAGCATTTCAGATGCAGAAAAAACCTAAAATTTGTAAATTGCTGTACCCTTTTTTAGATACAAGTATCTAAGAAATCATTTTAATAAATTACTCTTGCCAGCTAGCTAAAAAAACAAGCCATTTCTGGCAACCTGTTGTGACTGCTTGTAGCACAGATGCCTCCTTTTGGATCCAAGTTTTCTAAAAGCCTGATTTGTAAATAAGATTTGTGTATTCACACAGTCCTAGTATTTTGACTGGTAGGAAATGCAGTCATCAAGCTGTGAATAGTTTCCCACGCTTTCATGCTTCATTTCCAGGGAAAGAATCATGTGTGAGTGGCTTGAGGGGAAGGAGCTGCTGAGGCACATAAATACCTCTGTTGCTGCTTAGAAGTGATCCTGTGTCTCAGTGCAGTTCTGCTGGGAGTTCTTTCTGCAGGAAACAAATCTAAACAGGACATGCACAGAGTTGTGCAGGTAGTAACAAAGCCTCCTGTGTGCAGTGAAGGTAGCACGTGAGCAGAGGTATTGTTATTACTCATAGGTAAGGCTTTGTAAGGGAAAGGCCTTGAAACACTGCTCCAGCCTGTTTCTTAGGCTAAGTAAAGGGAACTATGGGAGAGTGACTCAACTAAAGTAAGAGTGGAGAGAATGAGAGAGAGACGTGAGAGAGAGACATGAGAGAGATGTGCTGTGTGACTGCAGCATGTCCACGTTGTGGTGTGTGGTAGTTGGTTACCTTGGACTTGTTGTGCCTTAAAACTGTGTAAACTGCTAATCAGCTAACTACTTAAAAAGGCCATGTTTTAGCTGCAAAGAGCACTCCTTTGCACCTCCCTGGGGTCCCTGTGTCCCTCATTGCCTCAACAGAGGTATGGTGTGTGTGTGTTCCCCTAGTGTCATTAACAGCCCTGATCTGGCTTCCCACCTGAGGGCTTTGCAAGGCCACAGGACTGGCTGTATCTGGAAGTGTGTATCACACATGGCTGCAGAGGTGCTGCTCTGTAATGGCAGCAGCTTTGCTTAGCTGTGGACATATTGCTGTAATAATGTATTGATGTCATAACAGGATGTCTTCTCCCCTGCACTCTCTGTATGTCTCGTGTTTCAGGGATGAGTTGTGATCCAGAGGGAAACATGCTGGGATTTAAAGTGTGGAATTGGTGTTGGATTTTTTCAGTTAAAATATTTATGCAGCAGAATGGTCAAACTCATTTATAAATTTTAAATAACCTTTCTTAAAGGTTAACCTTTATTTAAACTTTTAATAAACCTTTAAGTAGGTAGTTTTAGCCAAAAATAAATTATTGAAGTGATATACACACAACACATTTAATTTGAGCTCATTTTAGAAGTTAAGGTAGTTCACAGAATAGGTTGTGTCTTGGCAGGTGCTGAGGAAACTATGAGCTAAATTTGGGAAACCTCAGAAAGAAACTCCTAGTCCAAGAGGCTGGTTTGGGGGCAAAATTTCTTCTTTTTGAAGTGAGATTTGAGTGTGGGTTCCCCTTTCTCAGGAGAATGTGTCTCACCCCAAGAGGCGAGACTCTGGTCTGCGTCTCTTTCAGCATTGTTGGTGGGGTTCAACATGTAATAGAGACAACTGCAATATGCTCTAGAGCAAAGAGCAAAAGATACCTTTTGGCAAGAGGACTCCAAGGACAACTTGGGTTTGGAAACCTGAGGCACAGGAAAGCAGTTTAAACCTGGGTTTTTGTGTTCTTGATGAATGACAGGATTCCTGGTCCCCAAATGTTGAAGAGGGGCTCCAGGAAGGGCTTTGTGGCAGTAAATGCCTGTTGGAGGGAAGTGCCCGTGTTCCAGGACGGTCCCCAGGGCTGTCTCAGCACCCTGCTGCTCCCTGCACAGACTGCAGATTTTCCAAAGCTGCTGCTGCTGCAGAGAGCCTGGCCTATGGTCAGGGTGGGACTTCTCTAAGTACCTGTTCCCTAATTTTAGACAGTGCTTAATCCTTCTCCTTGCTATCGCTAAACTGATATTCAGAAATGTTTTACATGAAAGCCTGTGATTACAGAATGATAATGTTTTGACACAGTGATAAAAGCCAGGAATTTCACCATCAGTGGTGGTGTTTCTCTTTCTCTTGCCTTCACTGCATGACAGTTCTTGTGTAGGCAGTAATTGAGTAGAAATGACAATAGCAGTTCACTTACAGCCTTCTGCTCTGATACACATTTTAGCATTCCTTCAAGGGAAAATGTCCATTAAGAGTAAATATTTGTATCTGAGTGATATGTGTTAAAAAATCGCACAGCTTGGAGAATCTGCTGTAAATATCAACATCAATATATGTGAGACTAGGATTTTTAATTTCCCTTGCAGGTTTTGCCATAGAAGAAGTATCCTGAATTCCTTCTCTCTTCTTCCCTAGGTTCATGCTTTCCCTGTTACAATAATTTTTCAGAAAACTGAAGTTTAGATAATGTTCTTTACACAATTACTATCAATTGGTTAAGTAGGCCATTTTGGCATTGAATTTTTCTCCAAAAAAGCCATTGAGTTGTTGTCTTGGTTTATTACTGTTTGCAGATAGCTGGGTGGTAAAAGAAATGGAAAATGCTGATTTATGTTTCATGAATGACAGGTCCCTATTTCTGGTTGCTCCATATTTGTGGTTTAAAGCCTGGTTTATTAATTAATAAGTAGAATTTCTCTGTGTCTTTGATCATTGATACAATCACAGAGAATACTGAATATTTAAAAGGAGTTTCCAGTTAATCTCTAGCACATGTGCTGTATCACAAGTCAAAGTATCACCTTAAAAGATCTATGCTCAGTAAATAAATACAAAAGAGGCTCACTCTCCTGTTTGGGGTGAATGTACTTTTGGTGAAAGTGATAAGTTTAACACTGATTTGGACTGATCAACTGTCAGGACAGACTAAGAAATGTCTCCTAAAATAGCTGCTGATGAAATTCAAACAAAATTATTTTTGAAAAGTATCCATCTTAATAGCTAGACCTAGAAAGGAATAACCCGGTTTTCTGAAGTCCTGGACTTTTCAGAATTTTTATTTGGTACCTCTTAAAGACAAGTTATTTCATTAAAACAGCTGGGTTTGACCTATAACCTAATTAGGGAAAAAAAGTTCCCCGCAAAGCCAGCAAACAAAACTGAAAAAATCGACTCCAACTTTCAACACCAGACAGCACCAGCTCCTTTTAGGTTTTTGGTGGCTTCTGAGGATCTGCTCAATCTCAAAACTGCTCATGTAAGCACTGATTCCCAGCCTGTCAGCATTTTGTCCCAGTTCATGCATAGCAGGTGAATTTAAAGAGAAAAGTATGTTTTGGACAAGGTACAGCAGTTCCTTCCTCATGTGATGTTTTTCTGTCCTGTGTGCTGCAGGAAGCCTTGGATTCCGAGGCAGAGCCTTCTCCAGGGCTGTGGCACGGGCCCAGCCCAGCCCAGCCCAAGGGGCAGCAGCGCTACCAGAGGAGCAGGGGATCGGGTGGGGCTGGGTTGGGCAGGGAAGGACAGGGCTGGGCTGGGCTAGATTGGGTTGGGCAGAGCAGCCGGCAGCTCCTGCAGGGAGCTGGGTGGGGCCGGTAGCATCCCTGGGGCAGGAACAGCATCCCTGGGGCAGGAACAGCATCCTCGGAGATGGGACAGCATCCTTGGGGCAGGAACAGCATTTTCGGAGATGGGACAGCATCCCTGGGGCAGGGACAGCATCCCTGGGGCAGGAACAGCATCCTCGGAGATGGGACAGCATCCCTGGGGCAGGGACAGCATCCCTGGGGCAGGAACAGCATCCCTGGGGCAGGAACAGCATCCTCGGAGCAGGGACAGCATCTCCAGGCAGGGACAGCATCCCTGGAGCAGGGACAGCATCTCTGGGCAGGGACAGCATCCCTGGGGCAGGGACAGCATCCTCGGAGCAGGGACAGCATCCTCGGAGCTGGGACAGCATCCCCGGGCAGGGACAGCATCTCCAGGCAGGGACAGCACTCCCCGGGCAGGGACAGCATCCCCAGGCAGGGACAGTATCCCTGGGGCACGGACAGCATCTCTGGGGCAGGAACAGCATCCTCGGAGCTGGGACAGCATCCCTGGGGCAGGGACAGCACTGCCGGGCAGGGACAGCATCCCCAGGCAGAGACAACATCCCCGGGCAGGGACAGCACTTCCAGGCAGGGACAACATCCCCGGGTAGGGACATCTCCGGGTAGGGACAGCATCCCCGGAGCAGGGACAGCATCCCTGGAGCAGGGACAGCATCCCTGGGCAGAGACAGCATCCCCAGGCAGAGACAGCATCCCCGGGTAGGGACAGCACTCTCGGGCAGGGACAGCACTCCCGGGGCAGGGACAGCATCCCTGGAGCAGGGACAGCATCCCCGGGGCAGGGACAGCATCCCCGGGGCAGGGACAGCATCCCCAGACAGGGACAGCATCCCCGGGCAGGGTCAGCACTCCCGCACCTGCACCGAGCGCTCCCTGACGGCCCCAGCGCCGCTCACCTCCAGCTTCAGCTGCTGCCAGCAGAGCCGAATGGAGGGGGAGGCCTGCTCACCAATGGGCAATGACTCAGTGAGAAATAATTCCCATAACTCAGCCCACCTGTTTGGAGTTCAGTTGCAGCTACTTCCATTAAACCGGGTAGATATATTTCAGGTTATTGAGCACCTGAATTATAGCATATCTCCATGTGTATTCCGGGGATATATGTATCCCTTTGCTGAATGCTAGTAAATATCTTATAAACGTTTGCTAATATGCTCTTAGTTTTACTTTTGGGATTAATTCATGGTGCAGTATTTCTGCTTGGAAAAAATGCATTTGTGTGAAGGATGGCCCCTTGTGAGGAGATGCACTTGCTACTTCATGAGCCCCTGAGCTGGGTGCTGGGGCACAGGGGCTGGGAACCAGGTCACAACCCTTGAACAGTGTGGAGGAGCACTCAGGTGCAGCAGAGCTATTTCAGGTATGTTTGTCGTGTTTATTCTCAAGTGATACCATTTATTTAGTAGTCCATTTCTCTAGATATCTTCAGACTAAATATTTTTATGTGTGGCTTTCAAAATCTTTCTGTTTTTGAAGTATATTGAGTGCTTCTGAAATGGCTTTCTGTAAAATGCTTTTTCTTTATTGCTTATTTAGTTGTAAATAGACTTTCTAATTGGTATAGTCTAGCAAAGTTTTGTATTGCTTGCTAAGGAATTTGTGTAGCTTCACAGGTGCATCAGGCTTGCAGAGAGCAGGAGTGCCCTGGAGCTGAACTAAATGCATTGCTTCGTTTTGACTTCAGGCAAAATTATTTCAGACTAAATACCAGCAGTTTGCTCTGAGTGCACAATGGGAGGTCAGTTTGTTCTGTTCCCAAAAAGCATAGCAGGAGATGAAGGCAGGAGTGCACAGCAGTATGAATTGAGTCATAAACTTAGGTGCATGGTTGTCTCTTGTGAAAGTAAACAATAATTTGTTTAGGGAAAAATTTTGTGATAAAAATATTTTGTTTACTATTTTGCCCATCCTTAGAATTCTTTGCTTTTGTAAAAGTGGCTACATATTATATAAGACTGAGGATTTGGAGGAGAATGGAACAAGCCCTTGTCCTTGCTCTGTTTCTGTGTCTGCTCAAAATCCTTCATGGTCCCTCTTCTCTAGATTCTCCAAACCATGTCTTTATTGCATCTCCTGTCAGGTTAAACCATAGCTGCCATGGTAATGCAGTTGAAAGATAGAAAAGAAAGCCTTCACTAACAATGTTCAAACTGAACTGATTAGATTAAAAAAAACAGTGAAGGTGCAATGACTTGGATTTTTATTTTAACTTTGTTTTCCAGCTTAAATGGCTCTGCTTAGGAAATTCCTCTGGCAACGTGCTGAAAGATTTAAAACCAAATTGCATGTGTTTTGTTCAGGCCAACAGTCTGGAGGTACTTCTCAGCATGTTTGAACTGTGAAACGTATTAGAGAATAAAGGTTTTGATGCGAAGTTACATAAAAAATCCACCCAAACTTCCATTTTAGAATATATCACAATGTTTATTCCTGCAGAGAAGTCTTATTTTTTGAATTTAAAATGGTTATACTGAACACATCTTTTAAAGATATTTTAATGACAGTTGACATCTGAACCCTCCCCTCCAGCTGTATAGGGAAAATAATCTAGTCTTGAGTTTTCCTTGCTGCAGATGTAATAGCCCTTGAATATTCTAGGCCAGATGCCTTTCCAGAGTGATACAAGGTTTTGGCTCCTTTGGTTGGTGTGAGCTGAGGAAAGCTTCCTGGCAGATCGCATTGCAAATGCTGCTGCAGAGTCGCCACCAAGCAAACTTATTTCTTGGTTCCTCAGAGGGTGACAAGTGCTCCTTCTTGTCCAGAGATAAATACGACATCATTTTTCTAGCCAAGCTGCATATGACAAAGAAACTGCAGGTAGATGGGCTACTGTCCATGTGTGCTTGCATGACTAAAAAGCACTTGTTCCAGCAAGTGTGTGAAATAAGTTATATCAGGAAATGAATTGAAATTCTGGTAAATTATATGTGAACATAGCCAGAAATGGTTCTCTTGAAGCACTGATAAAGTTCAACTGACCATCATGAATGAAAGTCACAAAATGTAAGTTGTCAAATCTAATGCCTTTCACAAGCCTAGTGCCATTTAAGTATAATAGAAAATGAAATAATTCAGCTTTCACAAACATACAGCAGAACTCCTCTGAGTCTACTGTTGTCCATATGTATTGTCAGAAATAATTTTAAAATGTAAACTATAATAAAAAGGAAATAAACAAATAAACCCCAAGACAAGTGATGCAAATTAAAGCATTATTCACCCCTGACCAGGGTTTTTAAACTTTTTATCTCAAGTAATGAGTTTTTTCACTTTTATGCTTCCAGTTCTTTCCCCTGTCCCACTGAGGGGGAGCAAGGGAGCAGCTTCATTGGCCTGAGCTGCTCACTGCAGTTAAGCCACAACAACAGGTAACTGCCAGCTTGATCAATTCCAAACAGCATTTTCACTTTTGTAATGTGGAGAACCTCTCAGAGCACACTTAGGAGTCAGGAAAGTAGCAGCTATCATTTCCTAGTGTGGCTTGTAGTTGAGCTGGGCAATGCAGTGCTGTATCAATGCTCATTCCACATTGGCCAGGATGGGAGCACAAGCCCCAGTTCTGGGTCCCTGTCTGAGCACAGCTGCTCCTGAGGCTGTGATGTGTGTGCACAGGGCCTGGCTCGCTGCTGCTGCCTGTCAGCTGATGCTCATGCCATGGGAACTGCTGTCTCTGTTCCTACAGCAATTAACCAAAAGGCTCTGTGATGCAGCAATGTGGTGTCAGAAAAGCTTTGAAGAAAAACACAGTTTTCAGCAAAGGAAGAGAGGAAGGCAAATGTCCAATCCCATCAATGTTCTGTGCAGAGTAGGGGGGATTGATTTCAGTCACTTGACAGCTGTCTTAAAATCTGTCCTGTATTTACCTTAATGATTTGGTAAACATGGGGGTTTTTTATGAAATGGCTTCATCTAAATGAAAGTATGAAAACCCCTTCTACATATAATGTACTAGATTGCTTAGTGATGGCATGTATAGAAATATCAAAATGTAAGAGCAGGGAGAGTGCAGGTAGTAGCTCTGGCTGCAGATGCAACACAGATGTATTCTTGGTGCCTGCTCTGAGGATAAATGACTTTTAATCTCCAGAGCTTTTACTTCTGTTTTTTTTTTCTTAGCAGTCCCCTCAAAAGATGCAACTTTGTTTAACGTACTTTTTATACAAACTTGATTAAAAGGCAAATCAAAGCTTATTCTTATTACTGCAATGGATGGAAAGGTTCCAAAATCCCAATTTATCTGTTGTCAGAAGTAGCAAACAACCTGATTTCTCATTTCAGTGCTGTCAAATAGTTCAGCATTCAAATTAATCATAGAGCTCAGGAAAATCGATGATACAATTATGCATGAAATAAAGCATGATTTCTAGTATATTCTGATTCAACAGCTCTTTAATATGCAGTTAGCCTGCCTGGAAAGGTTGCTCACAGCAATGCACTGATGGCAAAAGTGCAGTACTTGTGTCCTCAGACCAATGTTCTTGCTTGGTTTTTTTCTTTGTGATGCAAATAACAAAGAACTGCGGAAGGATCATGTAGGTAATAAAGAACTGAAACATCTAAAAATAAAGAAGCAACTAAGTTCAGGTCTGCAGGTCCAAGATGTGCAACTGACAGCTGAGGTCTGCAGAGACAAACTTCAAGTTCTTGTTTTATCAGTTGGAAGCTGGAGCTATGGAATTTTACCCATAAAAACTCAAGTGTAGATCAGCTTGATGAGGTAAAGGGTCAGAAAAGAGATCACTTAAACTGTGGTTGCAGTGTTTCATTATAGCTGCTGGGACCATATAACTAGTGCTTAGTGGATGTAAGCTTTTAATTATACTCATGTCTTCACACCTGCTGACAATTACAGCATCTTGTCTCATTTGGGGTTTTGTGCCTTTCTTGTGGCAAACTGAAGTCCTTTTAGTGAAGGTTTTAGAACAGTTCTGTACAGTGTGAAGATCAGTTCAAGAGTAATGAAGTTTTTTTCATGAATAAGTGATTGTCAGTGATTGATGTTTGAGCTGCTTGAGGAAAAAGTGACTTGTCTGATGTTGCTTTTGAGGTGAGTAGGCAAACCAGGAACAAAACCTGTATCTAATATCTACATATCACTCTTTCTTTTCTCATTTTGTCTCTCATTTATTTTTCCTTCAGCAAAATCCAAACTAAACCTTTTCAACCTGATCCTATTAAGAAATCCAATTAGTGCTACGGCTTGCAGGGCACTATTATCGTGTTGACTTTTAATCATGCTGCTGTGAGAGTGTTTTTCCTGAGCCTTGAGTGTTACAGAATAATTAACTTGAACATGCTGAGGCAGAAAACTTTTCTTAAAAAAGAAAAACTCTTCAAAGTATTGTGTATTTACTAGCTGCTTATGAGATGTGGTAAGAAAAAAGTATAAGTGAGTTATCCAGACTGGACTGATGAGCTTAATGTTGACTTATTTGTAGCAGTCCTCCATGAGTAGAACAGATTGTCTTGTGTAAGAAAGTGCAAGCTGACTAATAAAATTAGCTGAAGGACTCCAAAATTGAGCCTCCTTTGTAGAAGGACTGACCACAGCTTTCAGGGATATCTGAAGGTTTGTGCAATTGCTTCTTATGGCTGTGTCTGAATTTGATTAAACCTTTTGATTTGTCTGGTAAGTACCACTTTAACTTGGTTTTTAATTAGGGGAAAAAATCTGTGCTGTGCATTGCTGAGCATTCAGAGGATACCAAGTGAAGAACAACAAACAGAATGTCAAATCTTGTGAGTGTTCCTTCATTAGCACCTTCCCCAGATCTCATTTCTACACTTGGGTTTTGCCTATGCTGTAGTTGTCGTGGCTATAATGTCTGTTAACACTGCTGGGGTGAAATAAGTAGCAGAATTTTCATCTAAAGTCCCCTGTAAAAGAGGAGTTGGGAGGAATAGAATGGATTGGAGAGGCGGGGAGGGGTGGGGTAGGGGTCTGGAGAAGTCCTTTTTTCAAGGGTGACCCTGCCTTGCAGAGCACAGCAGAGCCTGAGGAACACAAGGGCTGTTCTGGCCCTGCTGCCTCTGCTGTTGCTGTGACTGAGTGTCCTGAGCCTGGGGAGGGAGGAGCTGCCTTGCAGAACAGAGATTTTCACTTTTGAACACTTTAAGTGTATATTTTGTCCTACAGTAGTTCCTTTTTGTAAGACAGTTGAAGTTATTCCCTTTTTAGGGGGTAGAGAATAGAATTAATATATTGAATCATCAGAAACGTGGAACAGTTTCCCTTGGATTGATGGGCAGCATTGGGGGCTGCCAGGTGCCTGTACTTCTCTCAACAGAAGCAAAAGGACACAAAACCACTTTTGCCCTTACAGTTCACTTCCCCCATCCAAACTGCCTGGATTTAGCCACAAATTTTAGCTTTTCTTGATGCTATAAATGCTTGGACCAGTGTGAGCTATGACTCACCGTGAGCAGGGAAGGTGGGGCAACAAAAACCATTTGCATATGAGACTTAGAGATCTAAATGTGGGGCTAGGGGAGGTGAGAAAGTCTTGGTGATTTGGAAAAATTGGTTGCTGGAAAGTAACAAATATAACAAGTAACAAATGCTGTGTAAATTTCTTTGACTTTTTTCATTATTTCTGCTGCCCTTTTCAGTGAAGGGGTCTCTTCCCAGCCCCAAAACCCTGCTCTGGGCTTTTGTTGTAGATAATGAAAAGTTGGTGGAGGGTTGTTTTAGTTAGCTGAAAGAGCACCATGCCAATTTGCAGAAAACTCTTGTCATTACATGATTGTATAAACTGTATGGCTTTTCTGCTATTTTTTAAATTTTCATTCCCTTACTGAATTACTACAGTGACACTTAATCTGGTCTAAGCCAAGGCCTTTTTATTTAATGCTATTACAAGTCCTTAAACCAAAGTATATATAGGTAAATTCAGTATAAAACAGTGAACAAGTTCTTTGAAGTTGTGAGTAATGAGAGTGTGTTTGAGACATTTCCATTGTTTAGTTGTTTTTTTTAATGAGGCATGGAAAATTGATAAGTATGAAGACATGAAGCTGTTTGACTCCAATTTGTTTAGAATTATTTATGTGCACTTCTCATACCACTGCATCAAACTGTCTTATGAAGTAGAGGGCAGAACCACTTGATTTCAAAACACCTTCATAATCTTTCTAGAGTGTTGATGAGCCTAAATAACAAGTGTCATTGTGCAGGGTAACTCACAAGGTGTTGAAGTCAGTAGAAGTTCTTTGACTTGAACACCTTTTAGATCCAACACTGGAACAGGCTGTTCTGATGGGCTGTGGAGTCTGTGTTGGAAACAGCCCAAGCCTGACTCTAAACTGCCCTGCTGTAGTTAACCCAGCTCTGATCAGTGCTTTCCATCATCTTCCTCACTCCAGCTGGTCTCTGATACTGTGTAAGAAAAGAAAGATGTTAATGTCTCAATCATACACTAAAAGAATGACATGAAATTGCAAAGTTAAGTATTTAACAGAAGAAAGGGAACTTAAGTGAATGTTATATTTTTCTTGGAATAAATCAGGCTTTTCTGATATAGTCTGATGAAATAAGAATGACTTCATGATTGTTCTAGCAGGGGGTAAAGGAAGTTTACAAACTTCTGTTATTCTGTGTGTTGCCTATAATGGGGAATGAGATTGGCCCTCTCTGTGTGTGATTCGTTTCCACTGGACACATAGTCAGACAGACATCCTGGTTTCGACTGTGCTTCTTCATGATAGAGTAAATGTTGGCTCTCTTATTACCAGATAATGACTTGGATTTACCATCTGTGAAATAAAACAGTCTTACTCCAGTTGTCACTGGCTGGGGGAGCTCTTCTCTGTCTGCTTTCACAGCTGGATGCAATGCATGTTCTTGCTGGTAATATCAGCAAAGAGATCAAGCACAGAAATATCCTGGCTCAGACTTTGCCGGGCAGTGAGGCTCTTTGCAAAACTTACCAGTGCCATCTTCAACAACATGGAAGATTTATGTTCACTGCTGTAAAACTTCTAAAGTCAGAGGTAAGCTGAAGTGTAGGTGTGGGTTATGATCCCCTTAGAGTTGGGCAGAGGCTCTCCTATGATGGTGTTTGCAGCAGGTCTCTCACTTCGGAGCCTTCTGGCTTCAGCTGGAAACTCCCAGCGTTTACTCCCAGTGTGCAGAGTGTAAAAGCATAAGACACAGTTCTCTTGGAGAAGGTGACATCTCTGCCCTCCCAGAGGCATGGGAGGAAAGGGTGTTAGTGTGCTGTTGAAAATACCCTGCCCAGGAGCCAGCCCTCAGCCATGCAGCTGTCTGCTCCAGCTTACTACTCGTGGGCAAAAAAAGCCTAAATTCAAATGTTTTTCCTGGTTTGCCTCACAGAGCCTGGATTTACTCCCTCTTACATAAGGGATGCATAGAAAGTCTGCACATCTGCACTGGAATCTGGGCAGTTTTAGGGTAGGTAGAGGATCAGTTAAACCACCTGACTTCTAGTCAAGCAAAACTGTGTTTCCTGAATCACTGGAATTATTTTGTTTTATTTTTAAGATTCCCCGTCCTTCTGTCTGTCATGTCGTGCACAAATTAGTCCTTCAGAGAGTAATTTGAAACAGTGACTGTGTGTGACAAGAAGGTACAATGTGAAATGTGTGGTACTTTTGTTTTCAGTTAATTAGAAACTTGAGATCTCTCATTACTAATAAAGCTTTAGGCTTCTGTTCTTTGAAGCAGACAAATTTCTAATCAGGCATAATTACTGAGAATAGCTCCTTGGCTGGATCCATTAACTTCCTCTCCTCTTTTGGTTTTTGTTCCCCTCTCCTTTTCTTCATGTCCTGGCCTGAAGACAGTAAAATATATAGCAGACCTCCAATAATTACCTGAATGGCAGACATTTAATAGCTTTATAATGTATCTGAGTGCAGTTTATTAAATCTGCTGTACTGGGCTTTTCAGCTACAGCTATTTTATTCTCTGTCCACATAGAACTTTAAAAATTCTCTGTGCAAAAGAAGCATTGCTTTCCAAGTGCATGTTAATTAATTGTCCATTTGTATTGATGCTGGACATAATTTGTAAAACATTCTTACAAAGTGCCTGCCCTTGAATGGTTTTCTGGGTGAACCACAAAATGGAAATGCCTCCTTATGGTTACAGATTGCCTTTCCCTGTGTCATTTTAAAATTACTGCTTTCTCCTGAGCAGTGAGAAATTATGCACGTTACTCAGTACAATATTTCAAGTTTCTCACGCAAAGCATTTTCCATTTTCCATAATTCTCCGAGCAGCCTGAGGTTTGCTCTCCTCATGTCAAGAGCTGAGGTGTTTCTGGCACTTTTCCTCCTGTATCAGAAATTTTAATCTTGGTGGCTCTGTGCTCACCACAGCCCCTGTGCCCACTCTGCTCACGATCCACTCGCTTGGCAAGGAGGTGAGAGGAATGTTACATTTGTCTTTACAAATAAATTGTAGATCTGTTGGTAAATAAAGTTAGCACCTAGAGATAGAAGAAACAATGGGAGGGATTACATTGATTGATGAATGGAAAAAGAGATTTGCCTTTACAAACAAACTGTAGGTTTGCTGGTAAATGAAATTGGGTAACAGAAGACGAAAGAAGCAACGGGGGGGGAACTATGAATTCTACAAGAATTAAAAATTAAAAGGAAGGGTTATACATTAGAGGGGAATCTCAGGTGTCAGGCGTTCCGGGAAGTCTGTGCCTCTCAAGTACCTCAGCCAGTGGGGAAAGAGAGAGGGAAAAGCGGCCGGGAAATTGGGATAAAAGGAGGCTGCGTCCTCCAAAAATTTGAGAGATCCCAGGGGAATGCCCCATGGACTCTCCTTTTATTCGAATAAAGCAAAAAGGACTCCTCTGTCTCCTTTTTGGACATAAACCTCTGGTGTTGGTGAATTAATTTTCCTTACAAGAGGGCACCTTTCCCAGCCAGCTCCCTTAGGAGCTGTTCCGTAAAGCTGCTTCCAGGTTTTTTAGAAATCTCCTGGCCCAGAATGTACCAGCTCTGTGATGTTCTCAGTTAATTTCTGGAAAGTCAGAATGGCTTTGTGGATGTTAGTTTGGGTAAAAGCAAAGGGTCTCAAGAGCTGCCTGTGAGGTTTGAGCTGCAGTCTGCCGTGACTTGCTCAGTGTTGAGTCCAAGTGTGATCATTGTTCATCAGAATTTCAAATAGATTTGTGAAAATTACTCCTTGAAATGAAATGCTGCTGGGAGAACCTGCTGCTGGCCTGTGCTCTGTTTTGGTGTGTGCCTGGTGTCATCTGCAGGGGGAACAGAATTGCTTGTGATAGGTAACTCAGATTTAGACAAAACATAGCTGATGTTAGGCTGTACTCCTCATATCTGTGGAAGTATTTGCATTTAGATAAATGCTTTAGATCCATCCTGGGGTTTGAGCTGCTTATTAAGGCTATTTTTAACTTCTTCTCTGTCTTTGAAATGCATTTTTGCTTAAGGTTGGTTCAGAAAATTGACACATTTCTTGAAACAAAGGCAAGCATCTCTAGGTAGGATTAGGCAATAAGCAACATAGGTTTGGCTGGCACATGTGGCATGGATAAGCTGGATTTTATCTGATATTTCTCTTTTTTTTAGTCTTGATTTATTTCTCAGTTTTCACTGGTTCCTTCTTTCTTTTGTCTTGGTTTTTTTCTCCTTTGTGTATTGAGTTCTGAGGCTGTCTAAAGGCTAATACTAATCAATAACGGACAAGGGATAGTGAAGTTTTCAAATCAGTTATTTTGAACAAAAGGAAAATATACTTTAGTGAATAAGTCATTGAAAACAGTATTAAACAATATTGCAATTAGGAAAAAAAATGAAGGCAAAGGTGTCTATGAACCTAAGCCGGAATAATTTGATCTTAAGGGTTCAGAAAGAAGGCAGAGTACCAAACTAAGCTGCTTCAAAAACTTAGAAAACCTAACCTCTGTCCGTGGTTATCCTTCAGGGCTCTGGGAAACATTGTTTTGCTTTCTTTCATACTTTCTTACTAGAATTTTCTTTGTAAATATTCCAAAACTGTAGATGAATATTCTATAATAGTAGTGGTAATTATGTCCTGCATGGTATTTACCTAAGACAAATTTCTACCAAAACAATTTGCCCATTTGCTTTCTTTTGCTGCTATTTGCTTATTACACTGGCTGTGTGACACTTTCTCCCCTTTCTTAATAATTTGCTAAATTTTATTTTACTATACAATTTAAACCTCATTAAAGCAATGTAATGTAATCCAGAATTGGAAAAAAAAATCTGCAGATGTACTATAAAAGTGCAGTTCTCAGGACTTAGTTCCATTTTGTTATAGCTGGGAAATGGAGATCTTTGCTTCTCAAGAAATAATCCAATACTATAAGAAGTCCCAATTGCAGTGCCAATTCCTAAAATAGCCAACAAATGTTTCCTGCTGATCACATAGATGTTAAAACAGATTTTATGGCTTGATTTTTAAGCAGAAACTGAAGCAAAATCAGCTTATGAGGTTTTTTGTTTTTTTTTTTGCTTCTTTAATCCTAAGAAGGAAAGGAGGCAGAGAGCTGAACTGATAACTTAAAAAAAATTTGCTGTGAAAGGGAATTTAGCACTCTTTCTCTGTAAGTGGTTTTCAGGCAGAACTGAAGAGCTGCTACTCTTACACTCCTTGAGTACATCAGGCTTTAATATCTGAGCTAAGACCCAGCAGCAGGTGAAGAAAAAGGTGGGATGCCTTTGCTGGTTTTTGCTGTGTATTGAGCACATGCTGTGTTGGTAGAGCAGGGCCTTGGAGGAACTTTCTAAGACGCCTCCAAATCATGCATCCTGAATGTTTTAATACACAAGGCTTACTCTGCACAGAGATTTATGTTGCCAGGCCTTGCCTTGATCTGAGTCAGCTCATCACTAGTTTAGTATTATGTTCAGACTACTACTACTTAAAATTACCCATGTTGTGTGGAATGGCAGCTGGCTCTGGGCAAACCTGCCAGCAGCTGAGTCCCTGCAGCTTTCCTTGGCTGTGCAATGTGGGTCAGCTCTGGGACGTGCTGGAGACTGCAGCAGTTGCAGTAAATGTGTCTTGCTGGGTCCTACCTCTCCAACCTTTTTCTGCAATTACAATTAGCTGGAAAGCAAAAGCTGGGACAAGTTAATGAAATGAGAACATGCAACTTTTAATTAATTATATCTAAGATAATTGTTTAATTACAGAAACTTGTTAATACCCCATTACTGGAACTACCTTCCCCTGATGGTAGTTTTGGTAACTGATTTCTTTATTAAAATGGAAATGCTGGTATGTGCCTTTCCTAGGTCACAGCAAACCCACAGGATAATGTGCCCAGCAGCTAATGTCTCACTGGACACTGTTAGGTAAAGGGGACCCCAGACTGGGGCCTCTCTGGAATACATTGAGCTGAAAATCTATTTATTTCCTATCTGTTGGTAGAGCAGACCAGAAATATTTTTCAAGGAACTTATTTTAAAATTATGCCGATGAGACCTGGGGAAGGGATCTGCTTTTATCCCAAATGACTTCCTGGAAGACAAGTGTTTTGTCAGCATGTGAGGAAATTGGCAGTGAATTGCTGAGCTCTGAGGGGCTGAAATTTATATGAAGAGGTTGTTATTATTTTGTGACATAGTTATTTTCCAGAGCTAAGGCTTGCACTGATTGCAGTGCTCATTTCATGGCTTCAGTTTGCCCTGCTGTGTGTTCCACACTGACCTTTGCTCTGGGAGTGCCCAGGCTGTGACATCGCAGTGCTGCAGAGCAGGGAGCTCCCTGCTGGGGAGAGCCCTCCAAGGCACATCAGTACCTGCCTGGAGAGGGGAGCAAAGCCTCAGCTCAGGGCAGGTGGGCCCCTGAACACACCAGGGCATTTTTGTGTCTGTGACTTGGCTTTATAACTTCTCTCCAGCACAGCAACCACTTTTCTGAAGGCTTGGGCTCACATACATCTTTCCTCTTTTTGTGACTTGCTATAGCATGTCAGGAACAAGAAAGGGCTGACACTGACCACTTATTAGTTATTGCTTCACACAAGTAACAGCATTTGTGTGAGTCACTCAGTAGTAACTGAGGAGTACCATAATAGTGGTGACACAGAAACACCTCAGCCAGGCAAGAACAATGACAAAAAAAGGACAATTCTAGTATCCAAGTGGTGGTGATTAGATATGCCCAAGAGAAAAGTAAAGGTGAAAGAAATAAAGGTAACCAGTAAAGCCAAACTATTAGATATTTTATGGATAGTCAGGCAGAATACAGGTGTGCAGCACACCTCCCATCCAGGTCATGTATTGCCAGCTTTTTGTGTCTGCAGGCAGCCAGCCCCAGCAAGTGGCAGTGTGCCTGTCCTGCTCTGGTGATTCCTTTGTGTGTGACACAGAGCCTGCTGAGCTGATCCTGCCTCACTGCTGTGTGGATATGCAGGTGGGATTCTGCATCTTTCCCTCCAGCACACTGAGCAGGAGCTGGGTTGGAAAAGTTGGTCTCATGCAGGCTCCAGCTCAGGGTTTGCAATTCATCAGGATCCAAGGTGCAGCTTTACTTTCAAGTACAGCCCCAGTTTAAAATTTGTCAATTTAGCTTTTGTTAGCCCAAAACAAAAGCTTCTCAGCTTTGTGGCACAGTTAATTCCCCTGTTGCAGTACTTTGGAGTTATGGCACAGACCAAAGTAAAGTCAGTTGAGTGTCTGTGCAGTTAACATCACTGAAAACAAGTAATAACCAGAACCCTCAGCTGACACTTCATTTAAGGCAGTTGTATGGCATTTCCAAGTCTATGTGCTGTCTAATGCCCCCTCCGAGCACCATTACCATCTAAATTGAACAGAATGTATTGAATAAATATGCCAACTTCACCTTCTCCTTGTAGACTTATAACAGTGAAATTTTAGAAGATCTGAGATTATGTTAATTGAGAAGATGCTATTTCATTCTTAACTGACTCTCACAGCACTCTTGTGGTTTAGGAAGATATATATGTATATATCTTCCACTGGAAAATAGTTTATATCCAGGTCTGAAGAAACCTAAGTATTAATGCTTACTGATGGTTATATTCTAACAACAGACTGCCTAATTGGTATCCAGGAGAAACACAGAGGAATTGGATTTTTGTATGAGTTAGCACAGAAGATCACAGCTTTGCAACCTGGTAACAAACTGGAAAATTCCTTCCTGTTTAGATCAGTTATTTTAGCAGAATTCATGCCAGTTTGCCCATGCATGAAATCAAGTGGTTTTCCTCTTTCCTGTTTTAATGATATTGGAGCTAGCAACTGAAAGAGGATTAGTGCACTTTGTGGAACTGGATGATTTCAGAGGCTTGTAAATAGTTTTCAGGCTCAGAAAGCTTCATATATTCACAAATATTTTTATATATCTTTTCCAAAAAAGCCCTCCTGTAATTGTGATGCATGAGATTTTCACAATGCCTTAAGATTCAGATGCATTTTTCTTCTCTTGTAAGCAGCCCATACAGCTGAAATGGTCAAAGTAGGCAGAAAGACACTAATGCTGCCAGCTGAGCCTCTGTTCCAGTTTGGTTGTAGGCAAGAGCCAGTCTGTAAAGGCCCCCTGACAGTCAGATATTGCACCAAGCAGTGGGAATGGAGGGTAGCAAGTGTGGTGTTTTCTCAGCATAGTTCATCCAGCTTCCCTTAAGCAAACTAAACCTTTATATAGGAGCTGGAATGCTTACATTTGCATCACCCAAGTGCTTCTCTCTAAGAAGCCTAAACTGGCAGAATGATTTCATGATTTGCCACAACATTTAAAGAATTTTTGGCTGCTTTAATTTCCCAAATGTTAGCCTGCATGCTTTTCTTCTGTAGGGAAGCATCCTTCAGTTCTCAAGGCCCGATGCAAATGGGATTCTGCTCAGTAGTTTGTTATTGAGTAGAGAGTTGTTTGGATGTGTGGCATTGTTTGGTTTTTTTTCTCTAGAAATAGTGGAGGTATATCTAGAGATATATCTCTAGAATTCATATCAATACTTTTGTTCAAAATGTATCTGAAGGATAATCCTAGTAGAAACCCAAGTGTGTTGCAGTGCACGTGTTCCTGGTCACTAGCAAGAGTTAATAGTAATTAGCTACTTGCTGTGAATGTAAAATGCTTAAGGATAGAGAAATCTCAAGACAAGGATTCTTCAATGTACTGAAGAGTGTTGTTATTTCCAATACCTCCGGACATAATTTGGCATCATTGCTGGATTTTGGGTTTTTTCTTTGCCTGAAAGCACTCTGAACAGAAAAGTACTGACAAGTGAAATACTCTTTCATTTCATCCAAGTGTATTGCCCTCCAGGCCTGAGCAAGGATGTATTTGAGCAGCTACAAAGCATGCACTAATGCATCCAAGCTGATGACTAATTAAGCTTTGCACTTTTTTCATGAGAATGTAGCTTGCAATTAATTAATATGCTGTAGTTTAATTAAATATCAGGGAGGGCAGGGAAAGTAGTGTCCTCTGTCGTATTCTTTTCCATTAACTCAGATGTGTTCCAATCAGCAAATTGACAGGAATGTTTAAGTAGAGACAAAGGTTTATTAAAATTTCCAGTTAATAGTATGGACCATTGCAAAAATATCTAGTTAATATGGATCAACATATTTGACCAAGTTTTCCTTAAAAATGCTCTTAGGGTAGTCCATTCAGTGTCCTGGAGAACAATTATCTTCCTGTGCCTGAACTGATTGAAATTTAGATTGACAGGGGACTGGTCCAGCACAATTCACAATGGGATTTGGCCTTTCATCTCTATACTTCTCATGCTGTGTGTTTGATTTATATCAAGAAGTGTCATAGTACAGATGATAAAGCTCATCACGTGGTTGTTTACATATGGACACCCAGGGGAAACCACTTGGCTCACGCTGCCAGTGTCAGGCGTGTGCTGCTTAGAGCAGCTGTTCCTGGAGAGCTCTGGAATTGCTGGAGTTCTGCAGACATTGGCAGAAGCACTCCAGGCCTGTGCCCCAGTGCTTCTAAGATTCACTGAACTCTGTCCCTAATTCTGGAACCTGGTTTTATCCTGTTCAGTGCTCGGATTAGCCTAAGAGGTGTGTAATTCCTTCAGAGGATGAGTGCCTCTGCAATAAGAAACAAAATTTTTCATGCAGATGAATGTTTCCCTTATCAAGAAGCTGGCTCTCAAGTGTCTTACACTTTTTGGAAAAAAAGTTAAGCTTTGAGTTTTGCATGTTGAAGGCCTTTGAAGACATTCACACACACACCCCCACACCCAGCTATACTTCTGATACCATCCTAGCCATGGAAATGAAGCTGTGATTCAAGAGGACTGTGGAATACTGGGGGAGTGTTCTGCCTGCTCAAGTGTGCATGATACATGCTTGGGCATGGAATATTTTTAGATACACACAAGGGAAGGTACATGAAGGAGGTTTATTATCTGAGGCTGCTGTTGAGCTTTAACATGCTAAGTTTAGTTTCTGTTGTGTGCTCTTTGTGTGCTTTGTTTCCAGGAGAGTCAGCCTAGCTGCGTCGTGCCAAGGAGCAGAATTTCAGTGGTAGTGCCTCTAGAGGAGCATTAATTAAACTGTAAGTCATAAATCAGGGCAGTCTGGTTAACACTGAGAACTGACCCCTCTGCTGGGTGCTGGTTACATGGAGCTGCTGCCATACCCTTATAGTGGGAGCACTGATGGCAAAAGCAAAGCCAGCCCCCTTCAGACAGCCCTCTAAAAGTTCTCTCTGTGTACTTAGAGCTACAGCATGACCAGGCATTTCAGCTTTTGCTGCCTGTTCAACAAAATACTTTAGAAAGTTTTACTTCAGACATTGGTTTTATAAATTGGCCTTTTTGCTTTCTAAGAGTATTGGTGCTGGTACAGAGTTTAAAAATTTTTGGGATGGTATAATTTGAGACTATGATGTATCTAAAACGATGTGGTACTACTTCATAATTCACTGTGATGTATCTAAAATATGGTTCGTTTTATACAGTTTCATAATTTTTTCATAAATTTATTACTCTGATCTCCTAGTAGTTGTCGCCCTATCTAGTACAATTATGCAAATAACTAAGTAAATTAAATCTTTTGAGCTGGGTGTAGAATGGGAATGATAAAACAAAAATCTAAGTGCAGCTATTGCATAGATGGTAAAATGAACATGAAATGCCAGCAAAGAGTCAACAAGAATATTTAAAGGTAATTCCTCATAAAACTGTTCAGTAAGTCAAAGAAATACAGGGTTATTAGAATATTGTGTGCATGTTTTCATTGCTTGAGGTCACTTAAAAATAAGAAATCTAGAATAGCATGCAAAATAGTGAGAAAACATAGTTTCATGTAATACAAAAAGAAACAGTGGTTTTCAAGTGGACTGTTTTTCAGTGCTTAGGCCTGTTGTTACTAAGAAAAATGTATGACGTGACCTTTACAGGACAGTATTTTTTATAATTTTTATGAAAAAATGAGGGCATAATCTAATATGCCACTAGAATGTGAGTTAAAAATGCACTAAGCAGAGTGATTCTTCACTTTGCCTCTTAAAAATAAAGAGAAATGGGTAAATAAGGGAGATGTCTTGATTGGAGACTGCCAGAGCTATGATGAGTCTACTGCAGCCCAAGTTGATAGCAGAGCTTTGAGCTTTATGCCTCTTAATGCTTCCAGAACCTGACAGTGATCTCCAGTGCAATTGGGGGTCTCATCTCCTCTTGCTTGTGGCAGAAATCCAGTCAGCAAGAAACTTCCACTGCAAAGCACATCTGTCTCCTGGTTATTTGTGGGGTTTGGCAGCTGCTTTTGGTTGCTTATTACTGATCAGTGATGCTCATTTGCAGGTGAGGTGTGCTTACCTCTGAGTACAGGCTCTGGGGGAAATGCTCACCTGGGTGTGGGGCTCAGCACAGGTTGGCTTCATGGACTCATACAGTGGCATTTTCAATTTTTGGGGAATCAGCCTCCAGAATAATTGAAACATCCCATCCCAGTCCCTCACAATCTGTTCTTCCCATTGCATGCCCTTATGCATTGTTCCTTATTTCAGCCTTGAAATACCCTCTTTTCCTATTTCTTCTTTTTTCACCTTCTCTGTCCTACCTCTCTATTCCTCACAGCATGTGTCCTCCTCAACTTTGATTGCCTGTTCAAAGTAGGACAATTGGGAACATCCTGCAGCCTTTCCTGTCTCCTCTCCTGGCAGGGCTGAGGTCATGAAGGGGTTGCTAGCAGTCCATCACAGCAGCAGGAAAGGACAGCACTCCCTTGGGTCCATCCTGGGAGCAGCCCCTGCACTTCTGCAAGTCTGAGAATGACGTGGTCTCAGAGGAGGCTGCTGGGTTTGCTGCTGTGGTTTGTGTACCTGGGTTGGTTTACAAATAAAAATCTAGAGAAACAGGTGAAAACTAGAAGGGAAAAGAGAAGTGGAGCTTGTCAAGGATATTTTATAGTTGTGAGAGGTTCTTATTTCTTATTTTTCATTAATTCTATATTGCCTCCACTGCAGTTTCAGACTGCACATAGAGTGTGGTTCAGGTTAGTCCTTCAGAGTTCTGTGGTTTTTGTTACTTGCTAGTCTCATGGCCTGGGTGTGCATTGCTGACACTCACCAGCTTTTGCCATCATGAGCTCCAGGGTAAAGCCAAATCCTCACTTTGAGGTGGGATGTGCTTGTCTGTGCTGCCAACTCTTCTAGAAAAAGTCAGGAATGATGGATTAGATTTCTGGAACCTGTGTGTTGTGAAGTTGATGGTGTGAATTGTGCCAAGAGGCTCACAGAAGGCTGGGAATCACTGGCTCCAGGCACCTCTGAAAGAGGGGGGTCCTCCTGTTTTCCTCATGGGTCTGTGGGTTTGTGTCTTTGACCCCACAACCACCTGCCATTGTCAGCATCAGGGAGATTCTGATAGCACAGAGAGAGCAGCACCTTCACATGAATCAGAAAACTGAACTAAGGGTGGAATGTTGAAGGAATTATAGCTGGTTTTGTTATGGCAGAAACATTGATACTCTGTCAGGACAAGTGTTCCCCTGCCAATTATTTCCCTGTACTTGCACAGCAAGGAAATGGCAGCTGAATAGCTGAGCTCTTTATTTCCAGCTCCCTGGGTAGCACTAATAGAAAAGCATCCAAATTTCTGTGTTATCCAAACTAGCTAAGGATATATTTGTGCTTCATCTAGCCTTATACTAAATGTACCTTACTGACAAAAGTAAAAAGTAGTAATTAGCTAGGGCTTTAAAAAAATTATCCTAGCTGGTGAATAAGTGCTGGGGAACCCCAGTGTGATATGAAATCCAATTAATTTGCAGGCAGAGGGGTCAGGCTGGAATTGTAGTGGTGCAAATGGGCAGGGACCTGAGCTCCTTGGCTCTGAATGGCTGTTAGTTCAGCTGGAGACTGTTTGGACTTGCT
Source organism: Oenanthe melanoleuca (assembly GCF_029582105.1). Lineage (NCBI taxonomy): Eukaryota > Metazoa > Chordata > Aves > Passeriformes > Muscicapidae > Oenanthe > Oenanthe melanoleuca. Next base: position 732,309 of record NC_079347.1, read on the forward strand.
CTAAATCATCAATTACTTAAACACCAAACTTCTCAATTTGCTCACAGCTTTTTTTAAGAATTGTAGCCAATAGTTATCAATAAGTGGTTTTCCCAGCACACAATTTGCAGATGACACAAATTCCTTGGGGCTAGTGAGATCCAGAGAAATCTGAGAATTATGGACAGGACTTAATTATCTGTCATGGACAGGACAGAGAAATGACTGGTGACCAAGGCAAGCTGATAAAAATCTTTCAGTTTAAGCAGTAAATATCATTGCTCATTGCTAGGGAAGTTAAAGTCAGACAGGAGAAAGGCCTAGTTTTCATTTGGCTTGAATAACTTTAAACCAAAATAGCAACAAAACCTGCTAACTTTTTATATACACACAAAAAACCTAATTGGATAAATAGATATGGAATAGTGAGTTCATACTCTTGATGCTGCTATACTGTATTTTCTCCTTATGCCACTTCTAAAACACAACAGAAATGGAAGGGCTTCAGAGATCTGCAGTGGAAATAGATTTATGGACAGCATCCATGTGAGAAGACAGCTCAGGACTGCTGAGTGTCAGAAGATTGGTAAACAGAACTGTTCTGGGCATGTATGAAATAATGTACTCTACAAGAAGAAGTGTTCACATGTTCCTGGTTATTCTTTATCATAACAAACCAGCAAAGAAATAGTTCATCAAAATGACAAAAATCTAATATTTAGAGTTTTAAACCAGGCAAATCACAGAATGTCACCAGGGTTTTCTTAAAAGTATGAGTATTGAGAACACGTCCTGCTGCATTTGTATTATGCAAAATGAGGTGACACATCCTCCTCTTCAAGAGTGTAAATCTGTTCCAAATAGCTTGGTCATTGGAGAAGCTTCTGCTGAGAGAAATATTATTCTCCATTCTGCTGTGATTTTTTCACCTTTGTGTGATGCATTATTTCCCCCCAACCACTTTTAAGAGCTGATTATAGATTACGTAAATAATTTATGAGTCATCATAGCAATTCTTTTATTACCAGAAAATCCTTTTCATTACATGTTATTTCAATTGATCTTTATGAAGTTCCCACTTACATTCTCAGAGGACACATGTGTGTACCTTTTTTGCAGCTAATTGAGGCATTCAACTCCTTTTGCTGCATATGAGAGATGTGTGCAGTAGGCACCAGCAGGAATATCTCTCTCTGTTATCAGAACATCTGGTATTTTAACATTAGGCATTTTATATCCTCATTCTTTAAGGTTTGGTAAAAACAAAGCTTACTGCTTCATTGGTGAGTTTAACCTTATCCATTGTTTAACTAGAAAAATATTCTTCCAGCTGCTCTGCTGCAAAATCTGTTGATAAGTGTCTGCAGTAGCAAACCAGGCAGTTTAGTTTGTGCAGTTTATTCCACATGTGATTCTAGGTAAAACCATAGTCCCTTGAGATGCCTACCCTATCAGAGCATGACAGCATGTATTTTGCAGCAGATTAGAAATGTTTGGGAGGCATCAATCCAAAAGCTGATTATGCAGCATGGTTTTTAAATTGTACAGTTCTCTAGAAATAAAGTAAAATAAATGAGTCACACATAGTATTTATTTGGCATTGGTTTGGGTTTTTTCTCATTGCTTCAGAAGCAACTCAAATTAAATATCTAATAATATCTTGATTAATATTTCTGCCTCTTTTTGGAGTTGATCCTTTATTTCTGTGCAGATTTCTACTGGAGAACTAAACTGGATAGCCTTCCTTTGGTTTAAATCACAGAACCAATCTCTTTCATTAGCTCAATATACAGTAAAGAATGTGTGTGGCTGTAGACAATGGGCCCAGCTGCTGAGGAAAACTCTATCCCTTACTGAAATTAGTTCTTATTATGGGGAAAACACACATACACGTAAGTATTTGGGTGCATAGGATTTGCCTTCCATGAGGCAACTGTAGTCAGCTCTTCAGTCAGTCACTTGTGATTGTCTGAGTGTTTAAGGAGCAGCAGAAAGCTGATTTAGGTTAATCATAAACCATTACAGTAGGTCAGTATGTGGCTTCCAAGCTGGATAGTTGGATGGATGGGGGGACTTGGTGCTCTGCATGTCAGGCAACTTAAACATCATTTTCCATAAAAAAAACTGGCACAGCATAACCCTGACATGTGCCCAACATAAGGAATCCCTGTTCTTGGGGCAGAAGTGAGCAAGTGAACAATTAACCAAGTGATGATTTTGAGTAGTTGTGGGAAGTGGGAGAGAAAAAGCAGCAACCAGGAGGAACTGCTGGCATCAGGGTAATCCCAAAACAGCCTGAAGGTCCTGAATGGGAGAATTCTTATTCAATGTTCCCTCCAAGCTTATTTGAAAACTGACTCAACCTCAGAAAAATCATGATTTGGCCTTGACAGCATTGGATATATTGTCAAATGAATTCTGAGCTTCTGGTGTGCATGAACTCTTCAAGCAGTGAGTGCTCAAGGGAACAAAACTGAATGTTCTTTTGGAGCTGCTTGTATCAGGAACACCTAAAGCATCAAACATGTTGGACTTTGCATAAATTGCAGTAACACAAACAATGAACTCACACTTTGCTGTGTCCTTCCCCCCTTCTCTTACTGAGCTGCAGCTCCAGGGCTTTAGGAGCTTCAGAGTTAAGATAATATGGTGAGAGAACTATAAAATTGTAAAACACACCTTTGGAGAGCCAGCCTTTGGGTTTCATTACTCATTATAGCACCATTTCTGTTTTTTTTTTTTTTTTTTTTTTTTAAATGATAATTGGATTCAGCAGGTTTTTACATTGCTGGGAAGAAACTTTGGGACTAAGTCTATTAGTAAGCAAAATACCTGGGAACAAGTGGGTAAAGTGGGCTCTCATTCTGTGTGCTCTTCAGGATCTGTCAACTCGAGGAGTCTGAGAAAACAGTGCAAAGCCCACCAGCCAGCCAGTAAATCTGACAAACATCCCTTCCACAGACAGGAAAGAACCTGGCTATTTTTGTGGTCATTATGCCTGTCCAAACTTCATGTGATAAGGGGTGTGATTTTTTGCTGTTTTGGGGGTTTTGTGTAGTAATTGTTTTTTTTTAGTGGGAACAGAACATGGTAACCCAAGGAATTATCTAAATGTTTTGAGGTCTGCTTATCATGTTACTCTTTCAAATTCTTCTCTGTCTGGGAGAGATTTGGCAATACAGTGACATCAGATCCTTGACAGTTTTAAAGTTGGATGTGTTGATCTGAGAGATGAAACAAGATGTAGCATTATAGCCAGTCAGGGCAATGAAAACCTAATGTGGCAGATGATACAGAGCACTAAAAAGTCCTTTGGTCTAAACTCTTCATCAGGAGAAGTGGCTTTGATATGGTGCCACAGAGCTCTGGGAAGGTGGATGCCCATGGCAGAGAACCCTCATAACACATTTGCTATTGTGTTCTCCTCCTTGGCCACCTGCATGCAGCAGCAAAGCTCAAATTCAATTAAACTGCTGATTGCTTGTTTACCTGATCTCTGAAGTGTGTGTGAGTAGTGTGCACCTCCAGCCTGGCCTCCCTATGCAATTCCAGTGCACTGTTCAGTTAGTGTGATGCACAAAATCCAGCTGGGATTCTGCACTGGATGTTGGTGTTCACCAGCAGCTGAAGGCAGAGGGAGACCAGGAGAGGCTGTGGACCAGTGTGGTGGGTGAAAGGCAGCCTGCCCTGCCCACTGGGGCTGCAGGGAGAGGGACTACTGCTTACCTGGACTGTGGGCATGAGCAGCCTCCAAGTCCTGTAAAATAAAAGGCATTGGTGAGCTCTGTTCTCCTGAACATCCTGAGTGGGAATATCAGCACCCATAGCATGCTTGAAAAACCCAGCTTTTACTGGCGCTGCCTTTTGCATCTGCCATCCTGATAAAACACTCTGCCAAGTGTTCTCTCGTCTGTGCTGGTAATGGGGAAGCACATAAAGGGCCGGTGAGCAGCCCACGGTGCTGCCTGCTGAAACACTGAGCTGGAGCCGTGGCAGTGCTCGGCTGCCTGCAGGGGGGCTTGTTCAGCCAGCCTGCCCTGTGTGGCTGCACTGGAGGTGCTGGGTGCACTCCTGGAGTCCAGCTGTGCCCCAGGGGAGCTGCTGCCAATTGCTCTGCAGCTCCTGGCTGGGTGTGGGTGCACACATGGATGTGGGAAGTGTGATTTTTTTTATCCTATCATGTTGTGGGTGAGGAGAGGCATTCAGGAAAAGAAAGCCCTTTCCTCCCCTACAGTGCCCTTTATTCTCTTATGCAGTACAGAAGAGGCATTGGCAAAAAGCATCTGCATTGGCAGAATTACTGAGAAAATCTTGAATGCAATTGGTATCACAGGTATTTTATTTTTTTTTAATTGTGAGATGTTGCTGAGGTTAGCAGCACAGTGTTCAGTTGTTCTGGAGCAGAGCAAACTCTTGAGAGAATTACCCTGAGATGAAATAAAATAAAACAAAACCATAGGTCATGGTTCAATGCAGAAGTTGCTTGCATGTTCAAAAAAAAAAAAAAAAAAAGTGAGAGGGGAGGGGGATAGGTTGGGAAAGAGAGGGAGTGAGAGAGGGGGAGAGGGGAATGTGCTGTGCACTTAGCTGAGCAGCAGGAAGGAAAGCTTGAAACAGGATTTCTCAGCTTCTGATGCCTGGCAGTTGTTTGCAGGCACAGCAGGGCTGTCCGTGTGGTGCCTTGCAGGATGTGGACTGAAGGCGAGTCAGAGGGACTCCAGACTTTAGGGATTGTGGTGGTGGTGTGCTCCTCTCTGAAACTTTTGCACTACCTCGGGCTAATTGACTTGTCAGATGGTAAGAGAACTGCAGTTTTGCAGCTCCTGTTTGCTTGTGTTGAAATGCATGTGAGTGTAGGCAGCAGATGGCTGTGGGAGGAAAGGGGTGTCTGTCAGCTCATGGGTTTTCAGTGCAGACTTCATCTTTATTAACAATCATACAGGCTGCAAGGAGGCAATTCTGCTTTGTGCTTTATTGAGGACTTTGGTTTGCTTTTGATATATTACCTTAGCCAGAGAGAATCTAAAACTATGATGGGTTTTGCCTTGTGTATTACTTTTTAAGTTTTCCTAGATATTTTTTCTTACTGTTAATTCTTGCTCTCTATTGAAAATAAATTAGTACCAAATTTGGAAAAGGAAAGGACTTCTTGGGATAATAGAACCAGAAGTGATAATTAGGTGCATGATTTCATGGGGCTACAAGAGTTTTGTTGTGACATTTAATTTGCAGATTAAAGGCATGATGGATTGAATGTGAACAAAACAAAACTTTGCTATAATTGCTGTTCCAGACACTTCAGCAAAATAACCTAAGAAGAAATATTTCTGTTTTCACCAGCTGGAAGATTTGGTCTCTCTTTGACTTGTAAATCAATGTAATGTATTCAAATGAATGTTATACATTTTTTTTTGTCTCAAAGGTTTCCTTGGATTAGTAAAGCATACAGGTTTTAACAACTAAGTGTGCTTTAGGGTTCATCTTTTCATAAAGGAACATAGCTATCACTGACTTTTAAAAGAAAATAACTTCTTGATGATACAAATGAGGCATTTTTCAAAACAAAGGGACCCCCCCCAGTCACTGATTGCATTCTTCTTAATGATTAATAACTGTGTCAAGTTTATCTAGGAAAGGAAATAGTGAGGATAAAATACTAGCTTAAACACCTATGTTACTTTATTCAGATTTCTTCAAGATATGGGTTAGTACAGGCTGGCAAAAGATTCCCAAAAAAATAAAGAAAATGTATCTATTAAATCTGTTTTACTGGATTAAGAAAAGCAGATGGAATTTTAACCCTGCTACTGTAAAATCATTGCTGTCACATAATCCTAGAAATCCTCCTTCAGAATTAGGAAAAAATATTTAAAATTGCTTAATTAAGAGTTATTTATATTAAGAGATGTAAATTGGCATGTATTTGTTATTACATGATTGATTTCCTTATTACAAAATGAATATCTTGGGAGCTTTTAGTTTACTCCTAGAATGTCACTGGACTGCAATTACATAATTACAAATAAATTAAGCTCTCCAACAATGGCAACTAATTTCAAATAATGGCAGCAGAAACGCTCACCTTAAAACTAAGCTGCCAAGTCAGATGTTGAAGCATTTGCAAAGTTATTGCATTTGCTTTGCATTAACTGCAAGAATATTTTTATACCTCCTTTGAAGACCTAATTCCTGTAATTCCAGTATCTCTTGTTCCTGAAGCAATTACCTTTCCTAGAAGAGTGTCCCCAGTGTTTCCCCAGCAAAGTTAAGTATGTGACAGGTGAGAAGGGTGTCTGTGTGAAGGTGAGATGAGTAAAAGCCAACAGCCCTTGCTGTATTCATGGAACAGCTCTGGCTGTCAGCAGTCAGTGGTTGCTCCATCCGTGCAGGTGCAGGAGGGGGTGATGTTCTCCTCTGTGCTGGGACACACAGCTCTTCTTGCATGGGCTGCCAGTATTATAAACCTGATCAGATTTGGATAGTTTTTCTTGGAATTTTGTGTTTCTGGCTACAAAATAGTTCACTTGGAAACGAAGATATATTTATTTGGTACTTATTATATGAGCTTATTATATGAGCTTTTTCCCTTTTGACTTTGTTCCTGTGCTAAGAATTATTTATATGTGAAATTACAACATTAATATAATGTGGGTGGTTGTTAATGTAGTGGAATACAGATTCCAATAAGTCAGAGATCTTCAAAGGTGACATTAAGTTGTTTTCTTTGATGTGCTGGTGGCAGCAATGGAAAAGGCTGGGTGCTTACATTGCAATGTACAGGATTGATCATAACTGGAAGTTTAGAAGTGCCCTCCTTGAAATTCTGGAGCAGATGGCCATGAGAAGAAAGGGATGTGCTTTTAGTGGGATGGGCAGAGGGCTGAGGGGAAGATAAAATGTGCACTAGTGTGTGAAGTAGAACTGCTGATTGTGCTTTATGCATCAGTGTTTGAAGAACTGGTGTGCTGAGCTGATTTTGAAGTTTGCTAATGGTTTGAAAAGTGCAAACCTTTGTAATAGTGATGCAACAGCTTGATTAGGTATTTTACTAAGCACAACTTCAAATGAGCCTTTCTTTAAAGAACATGGTAAACATGCAAAAAGAATATGCCAGTGTACCGCAGCTAAGCTTCTAATATATCCCACACCATGTTCCATGACTGCTGTGCTTCTGTTAATTCCCCATGTATGTAAAAATGCGACAGTACATGAGTTTTGTACCTCCATATGTTTATTCCCTTGTATCTTGCCTCTATCCCTCCAGACTCCCTCCCTATATGCATCACTTTATCTGCTGGGCAGAAGGTTGTTAAAAGCACTTCATATTCTGTAGACTGTTTTAAAGTAAAATTAATAGAACTGTATCAGTCTTGATGGAAATCCTGTTTTACTTCAAGAATTTTTATTTGGCTTCAGTTTTTTCCAAGATAAAATTCTGCTCTAGTGTATTTCTGAAGAGGAGGACTTGTGCTTTACCCATTTCCTAGAACTGCAAGAGAGGCTGTAGACTGTAAGTGCCTTGCAGACTCGCAGGCTGCAGGGGGCTGTGCATGTCAGAAGTGCAGCTCCTGAGCCAGGATGTGGTGCTGAGTGCTGCCATCATCCCTGGGGACCCACATCCCATCCAGCTGCAGCCAGAGAGGAGAAGGGTGCAAGCTTTGGGACCTGCACTGCCTGCAAGGCAGGGGTTGGCTTTAAGGAAAAGCTAATGTGGTTCAAGAAAAACACATGCACAACATTTTCTAAACTGAATGGCAGCATCACTGAAGCTGAGTTTGTCCTTGTACAGAGCTTGTAGCTTTCAAAGTTATTCTTGATTTATAACCCTGGAAGTGCTGGTTGTGGAGGGTAAAGATTCCCTGATGCTCTTGAACCAGCTGTCAGGCTGCTTGATGGATGCTCCAGTGCCTGTGATCGATGTTACAGACCAAACTCTGAGTGCCTGATGAGTCTGGCTTGATTCTCTCACTGTTTATTGTCTCTTCCCTTGCAAGACTTTCCTCTGAGGTACTTTGGAAAGGGAGAGCTGCTGGATGATGAGGGATTCAGGCAGAATTGTACATCAGTCCCATGCAGTTTATTTTATTTAGCAGAGAGAGTGTTTCCAGAACAAGGTAATAAAAAAACCAACCCAACCTCCTGAAGACTGAAACCGAATTCTGAAGAGTAATCTGAAGGGATTCAATTTTCAAAGGAAGATTATTTATTTTTCTTTCCAGTAGTGGGAAATACAGCCAATATCTAAAAGAAAATGCACACAGTAGGGATAATACCTTACTAAAGGAATTTGCATCCCTACCTGCCCTGCTTAGCCAGGCGAGTGCTGTCCCTTGTGTGCTGTCCCTTGTGTGCTGTCCCTGTCTGGAGTACACAAATCCTGAACGTCTCCCCATCTGTGTTTTGTCTCTTCAGTCCTGCCATTGCATTACAAGTGTGTTTCTAGCTCTTACTGGACTTATTTTCCAAAGTGAACCTTTGCAAGCTGGGCTCAACAGATAACCACGATGTTGAGTGTGCTTAAAAACTGACCCCTCCTATGTGTGGTGGCTATCAAAAGTCATAGAATAGGAATGTAATAATCTGACACTCAGGAAGAAATCATCATCAGACATAACTGCTGTCTATCAAGAGGTGAAATGTTAGCAAGTGTGGAAAAGAAAATATTCCTTCTATTTATACTCTTAAATGTAGCCATGAAAGGAGACTTGTCTTTTGTTTTCATATGAGAATTTAGCAGAAAGAACAGACAATATTTTGTGATTTACAAAAATAAAAATCTTTCTTTTTCTTCTTGCTTTTCCCTCCTTTTTAGTATTTCTAAAGTGATACTATGAGGCTCTTTAAACGAGTTTTATTACTGTTAATTCCCCCTCTCCTCAGGCAAGCTGCAGCTTTATGTACCAGATTTTTATTATACCCAGAAGCTTTCTGCCTGCTAATAAATAATGGTGGTAAATTTTATATGAAATAAATGTGGTTTCTTATTGCAGCAGAAAGGAAAATAAGTATGTAGCTTTTTCTCCCTTGCCATACATGTTTAAATTATAGAAGTTAAACAGTGTGAGAACAACATTCTCTTTAAAGAGACATCACCCGGCCAAAAACCAGTTTTTTGGTTTGTACCATTAAAGATAACTTAGATCATCATTACACAAAAGATGTTTGAAATCTGGCAGACAGATGTGTTTAGTAATTTTTCATCTGTGCTGTGAGGAGCAGTCAGCTGTGGTTCCTGTTCCCATTGCTGCAGTGAGCTGCTGAGAGCAGGTGAGCAGCCCCAAAGTGGAGTGTCCAGCCAGGGCAGGAGTTCTCCTCTCCTGGGAAGGGAAGGGGCACTGAGGAGTGCCTGGAGCTGAGTGTGTGAGCTCTGGAAGAGCCCATCAAGGTTTTGAAGACACATCTTTCCCCAGCCCCTGGGCAGTGTCTGAGATGGCTTTGCTCTGGTGAGATGTTAAAAATTGCTCATCTTTTTCCACGATTTGCCAAAGTATCCTGGACACACTTATTAGTAAGTCTTAAAATGAGATTTGTGCTCCAGCTTTCCCCATTGATGCTGAACCCTTTCTCACTGATGTGAAGCATCACTCATCTGGATACAGACCTGGCTGTGCCTTTGTGGTTGTCCCCTTTTGGAAAATGCAAGAACCACAAGAAAGCTGTTTGAAAGTGTCATGTTTTGAAATCTGGAATAATTTCACTTGGCTTAATAAATTTATAGTTGTAGGGGCAGAGATTTATTTTGACTGAAGAGGATCCTCAAGAATTTCAGAGTAAGGCTGCTTTTCTTGAAGAAATTGAGTTATAGGTGCTTATAATTGGAAAGGGATAACTATATAAATAGTCAATATAAATGGAACATAATTAACATTACTTTAAGCCCTCTTCTGCGATTCTTAAACCCACACATGGGAACCTTGAATTGAGGATGCATATCCAAATGTATCTTAATTAAGTCCTAATTAATCTTAATGTATCTTAATTAAGTCCTAATTTAAGTTAATTCTTTCTCTCTTAAGAGGTGGTTTCACACAGTTGAAAGAGTAAAACGTTTCATTTGTCCATTTTGTGTGTGCCACCCTTCCTGGCAGCAGAGCTGTGGCAGTCCCTGCTCCCTGCAGTGGCTGTGGCAGTGCCAGGGCTGGGGTGTGTCACTGCACCTTGTGCCAGGGGCTGTGAGGCTGGCTGTGCCTGCCAGGGCTGGGGTGTGTCACTGCACCTTGTGCCAGGGGCTGTGAGGCTGGCTGTGCCTGCCAGGGCTGGGGTGTGTCACTGCACCTTGTGCCAGGGGCTGTGAGGCTGGCTGCGCTGGGGTTTGGCCACAAGCGGTCCTGGAGGGAAGGTGAAGCTGCCAGAGCTGTCCCTGGGGCCAGAGGGGCAGCAGTGCCCTGTGCCCACAGCTCAGGGCTGCCCTGGCTGCCCCAGGGCAGGGCTGAGGGCTGCCAGGTGCCACAGCAGGACTGGCAGCTCACAGAGATTCCCTTCGTGTGTCTTTGCACACATGGTGCTCCAGCTCTCCATTGTCCTGTTATTCTGGGATTAGGCCAAAACTTAATTAAATTTCATGTAGATTAATAAAAGGAGTATTGACATTACAAGATGAAATCTTAACCATTCTGAAATGTTATTTTTTCTTCTTTATTCTTCCTCCCTAAAATAAATAGGACTGTTCACCTGCAGACTGGCCAGGCTTCCTTAGGTTGATCCTAGACCAGAAGTTCCCATCACAGGTTCTGGGTCTTGGTTGCCTTTTCCCTTTGGTGGTCCTCACCCTTATAACAGAGCCCAGAGAAAAGAGAAGGAGCCAAAGGGCACCTCTGTGCAAGGTTCAGCTCTGGGGTGAGCTTACCCATTCATCTCAACCTGTTCTTTGGGCCTCTTGCTCTTTGGCAGATTTCCTCCAATTCCTTCATTAGAGCTGTTACATGACTTCCTTAAAACAGAATGGAGCAATCAGAATTATGAAATCTAATATATTCAAATGTTGTCATGGTGTCTTTAAAACCAACTGACTGTGAGAGTGATCAGCACATGTGTGCAGCATTTGCTCTAATGACTCTTCTCCAAGTCTTGCTGGTATTGCCAGCCATTTCCCAGTGCTCATGGGCACTCTATCTCCTCACCCTGGTTTAACATCTGTGCTGCTAAATGAAAGCAATCAGAGTCAGCATGAAAATTTAATAAGCTGCATTCTGGCATTGGTCATGTTCCTAATTGTGTATTTGTTTTCTGCCTGCAGAAGTCCTCAGACACTGTCAGCCAGAACAGCTCCAGTGTTTACAAGCACTGGTGTTTATTAATTTCAAATCACTCTCTGTTGGTGGTATTTCAAAAACAGACCAGATCTCTGAATTTGCAAATGGTTTTAGGAGCCTGATCAAAGCCAGACCCCAGCCTGGGAAGATCTAAACCTCATGGCCTTCCTCTCCTAGTCATAGAATTACTGAGTTTCAGAGGCAGAAAGATCCTTAGACAGATTAGTGGAATCTAAATCTTCTAATCCTGACCATGGTAAAGTTTTAAATAACTAAATATTTTGGCTTCACAGCAACTCATCAAGTGTGTAGTTGGTTGCATTTACATCCTAGCAGACAGTGGTTGTCCCTATTGGCCTTCCAGGAGAAGCAGAATAAGGATGCAGAAAAATGGAAGGAAATTTTCTGCTTGTCCCAAATAACCTTTTGCCACAGGAACAAAGTTGTAAGTTTCTCAGCACCACTAGCTGGGCCAAGTTTAGGAAATTGTTAAGCTATTGTCTGTTGGGTTTTCAGCTCCCTGCCTGTTTGCTTTGCTGCCTGGCTGGAGCTGCTGATGGTTTGGCTCCTGCACAGGGGTTCAGGGAGGTCTCAGTTTCACCCATGCTCTGGTGCAGCCACTGAAACACCCCAGACCATGTGCCACCCATTTGCTTCCCTCCTCTGCCTTCAGTGGATGGAGAGGAGAACTGAAGGGCCAGACAGGTAAAGATCATGGGTTGAGACAAGAATAATTCATTAGAAACAGCCATGAAATAAGAAAACAAACAGGAACAACAACAATGCTGATAGCAGAGTGTACAGGAGAGGTGAACAATTCACACCCCTCAGACCACTCATTCCCTTCCTGAGGGAATAACCCCAGGGTCCAGGTGTGCCCATTCTGGCTGCTGCAAAAGTTAACCCTTTCCTTGCCAGGACCAGAACACTAGGGGAAGCTGAGGGGTGAAGGATGAGGAAGGATTTGTTGCCAAGGCAGTTGGCTCAAACAGCTGCTCCTGGGAGCATCAGGTATGGCCCTGGGGAAAGAGCAAAGGAATTCCTTGTAGGAATAAACTGTTGGGAAACTTGAAATAACTTGCTGCTTTCACACCAGATTCTTGCTAATGCCAAAGAGTATAGTGTATTGGATGGGATTTTCTATTTTTTTTTAAATTTCCATCAGGAGCTGACATTTATTTGGGTGAAATTTGAAGCGAGCGAATGCTCTCACCCTGGGCAGCAGAGTGTATGTGTAAAAACCACTGCCTGATTCAGAGCTGGTTCCATATGCTCTGTGGGAGAAGAACCTGAGTGAGTACAGGTGCCAAATCAGCTTTATCTGAGTCAGGAAGAAGTATGTAGTCTGTACTTAAAGGAACATCAGTGGCAGCAGGGTGGCTCAGGCACTGTCCTTTTGTCTTAGTGTCCTGGAGCCTCCCTCCTCTGCTTCTTGGCAAACCAAAAGCCAGGACATGAATGTTTTTATGAAGAAGAATCCAGGTACTATTGGTTGCCTGAGATCAGGATCCACTGAACTGCCTGAAGTGAGGGTGCTGCCCATACAAGGCCATCTCCAGAACACAGCCCTGAGCTGTCCCCAGACTGTCCCCACCCCACCTCTGGCAGCACAGAGCTTGCTCACAGCACCACGTGCATTTCAGAACATTTCCTCTTCCTGAAACACCTGGATCTGTATTGGAGCAATACTTTCTGAGCAGTTTCTTCTGTGCTTAAGTAGAGCTGAATTGGTACTTGTGTTCTGCTTAATTATGCTTCACATTTTGGAGCAATCTGATCAACTTGAACAGTTCTGTGAGGTGGGAAAAGTGATCTTTTGGGAAGCACTGGCTCATTTGGATGGGAGCTGCAGAGTGCTCATTTATAGTGGTGTTTCTCTCCTCAGTTCTGACTGGACCAAACCAATTTGGATTTTTTCTAGTCTTTGTGTGGGTGAATCACCATAATGCAGTGGTCTACCTGTTATAAGAGGAAAATTGCTCCCACATTCACACAGTGTTGCTTTATATTTCAACAAGTTCTGTTTTATACACTGCTGTTCCTGAAAGAAAGTGTATGCTTATACACAAGTTTCCTTAATAAATGTGAGCAAACCCACACATGCTTTGAGCTTGGGAAAATAAATATTTCTGTTTTAAAAACTCTACCCAAAACTCCATTTAAAAAATATCAACGCAATTCAAACAAACTGATCATAAATTGACATTTAAGTCAAAGTAGAAAAAACAGCTAATTGTTTTTTTAAAGATCCTTAGCATGAAATTGCTGTTGAGCAGAATTCCAGTGTAGGTTATGAACATGGATGTATTACAGCTCTGCTCATTTGCTGCATAGTTCCCCAGTGAAGAAGTAAAATTTTATGGAACTGGGTAACTTCAGAGAGAAAAAGCTGTGAAGAGCTGCTGTGCTGTCAGTAGATTTTGGCAAACTGACCACAAACATGGTGCAGGGGAGAGATGGCTTCTGGCTGCATCACAGTCATGAGAACATTTGTGAGGAATAAAATGTGAAAGAGTGCTCTGGCTGTCCCCACCTGGGGCTGCTTCTGCCCCTCCCCAGATGTGTGTTTGGTGCTCCCCCAGCTCAGGGTGCCCTGGGGAGGGCACAGCCAGACCCTGCAGGGAAAGAATACACACACTCTTAGAGGCACAAGTCCTGTCTCCAGTCCACACCAAAATCTCAGGGGAGGCTCCAGTTCTGTGATGCACTGCAATTGTGCCCATAAACACTGTACATGACTGAGAGTGCCCTTACAGGGGGTTGGGTGGTTTAACCTGTGTTTGTCCCTGTGCCATTGCATGTTTTATAAGTGCTCCTGTCAAGTCTGCAGCCAGTGCCAAGTGTGTGTAATCCCACCTGTTCAATAAAGATGCTTCTGAGGGGGGAAAAGCCCTGAGGTTTTACATTGTAGTTAAAACCTGCCTGAATGTACAAATACACAGTTCTATTTTTCCCAAAATAACTCAGGGATAAAATGTCCTTGTATTAGGCACTGAACTAATTACAACTTTTGATTGCTTGATTTCACTCCATTAGATATTCATTGATTATTGTTCTTTCAAAACCCGTTTCCTAACTCAAATCAAGAGCAAACCAGTCTAAATGGAAATTGGTGCAGTTGTAAATCAAGGACTTGAAGTGTCTGATTTGCTTTTCAATGACAAAAAGAACCATGGACAACAATAATTTGCAGAGAGAATAAGTCCATTTGTAATGCCTTGTCTTGGCTTATCAGGGTTTTTTTGATAAATTACCTATTCCATAAAAGGAAAAAAAATAAAGTTAACTTACCTAATTCATAATTCTTAAGTCTTTTGTGACTATTTCATGATGTGCCCTCTGAAGAGTTTCTTGTATTTCTTCTAAAAAGGAATCATCTTTATTGCTTGACATTCTCATGGTTTTTCTTTTCCCTTGCTCCTTTGGAACCATAATCTTGCCTTGGTTCCAGCTCAACCTGCATTTCTCACCTGGGGACACCAGTTTAAGGCCAGTGGCTGCTGCCTCATACCCTCTGTGTGCACTGGAGGGACACAGTGCAGTCCCCTCCTCTGGGAATGGTCACAGCAAAAGGTTCTAATGACAGGTGAACTTCATCCAGTGTCTGCAGAAACATCTGAATTCAGATTTGTCATAGCATATTTCAGGTTCAAACCATTGTACCTGATCTTAGCTGTGTGTCAGGAAGGCTTTTGGGAGGTAGCTCAAAATTCTGGTGCCTCCTTTTTTGGAGAATAATGTTGGTTTTGCATCCCTGTGTACAACTGTGAAACTGTTTAAAGGAGAGGTAGAGAACAGTATTTATACATTGAGAATAGATCATTGTAAGAATTAGACAAGAAATCTAAATATCTATTTTTTAGTAATTATATTTGTTATTATTAGCTATTTTTGTCTTGAAATTTTATATGCTTTTGGTTTTTTAGATATCTTCTCTCAGCAGGTGGTGGTGTTACTGGTTCTTATAGGCAGAGCAACCCTAAGCTTGGTTGTTTGTGAAATTATTTGATGTTGCTGGTTTAGTGGTGAAAATCACAGGATCACAGAATATTCTGAGTTGGAAGAGACCCACAAGGACTATCAAATCCACCTCAAAATAGACCTGAAGGAGTCAAAAAGTCATATCAGAAAAAAGGAAGTAGATAAGGAGACACCACTATCTTTTTGGTTTTTTGCCTGGAGAGAGTCCCTTTTGAAACTGATCTCTCGAGCCAGGCAGTATAATGTTAATAATTATATTTAATGATAATAGTAATGGGTGTTCAGCTTTAATTGTGTTTAATATTTGATCATCCGTAGGTATTTCTGTGGCATTTTTTATCAGCTGTTTGCCATGAGCAGATTTTCCTTTCCCCTTTTTTGGGATCACAGCTGTGCCTGTGCCAGGCAGGGTGGTTAAAGGCTGGGGCAGTGCCCAGGGTGAGCAATGGCACAGCTCAGGGATGTGCTGCAGGACAGGGTCAGCATCAGCAGCCTCACAGCCCCAGGGACATCCCAAAGTTCTGCCCAGCTCCTGCCCTAATGAGCACTTATGCACTCAGTGAGTTATTTCTCCTCATGAAATTTCCAAATATTTGCAATTGATCAGTTGATCTCCCACAGCCAAGACCTGCTTCCTGTGAGACCTGCCCAAGAGCACCTTCTGTCTGGAGATTAATTTCAAGTATACCTTGGGTAAACTAGAGTTAATTTTTTCTTCAGGTCCTTGCTCCTAAAATATAGCTAATATTTTTTTTTTTTTTAATAAAAGCAAGATGCAGTCTAATAATTCTTGCATGTAATTTAATCCCCTTCAGCTGTATTTGTAAAATTACCCATTTCATCTAACGCCTGTCAGTTTTACAATTAACACTGGGCCCATTAGCTGCACTTTATGCCTTGACTTTTTTCCTTAACAAAAAGTGAATTTATTATAAGCAACTTATTTTCAAAGTCCTTCCATGAACCATGGAGACTGCTGTTCTGCATTTTCACCTTGCAGCCTTCGGATGCAGGAGACAGGGTCATTTGCATCTTTATTAAAATCATCATTTACACCCTTTAGACTGTTTTAGACTCTGGCTGGTCCTTGGCCTGCCCTAGCACTGTATGAGGCATCACTGAGGCTCCTTTGGCAGGCACTGGAGGTGCTGCAGGATTGCACCTGAGGAAGGTGCTAGGTGCTGTTTGATGCTTGTTTCCCCAGCAAACCCAGCTCTGGGCAAGGTCTGTGGGTGCAGGGGCAGCTGCCAGGGCCAGAAGGATGGGCAGGCTGAGCAACGTGGCTGGGGAATAACACACAATTGTTGTATGGTGCACAAACTGGCTTTGGATTGGTGGAAGGTGTCCCCTGCCCCTGGCAGGGGGCTGGAACTGGGTATCTTTAAGGTCCCTTCCAATCCAAACCTTGTGTGAAATTCAGAGCCATTTGCAGGCACTCTGAGTATAGATCTTCCCAAATTGTAAAGTTAAAAAAAGGTAAAATTGGAACAAACATGAAAGGATGAATAAAGCAAGCCTCACTAAGTAACTTCTAAAGTGTATTCTGTTAAAACATCGCTTTGCCTTAAGGAAAATTCCCTCTGCTCTTGAGCAAGGAGCAGTGAAATGGAGTCTCTTTCATTAGCAACAATCTAAAATATGCATATAAAGGCATGGTTTTCATTCTAGAAAGAAATGTGCATATCCTATGGGCTAAACAAATATAGATGCTGTTTTGCACAAAATTACAAACCTAAGTGATTATTTTAACCTGGGCCTGCACTTGATTAAGATTACCACAGGTGAGTCTGCCAGACCCAGACCTCCTACCCTGCTATTAAAGCAGCCCCAAAAATATGGGCAGAAACAAATCTGAGCTCAGGAAATGCTACATCCCATTCTTCCATTTTTAAACACATTAAAAGGAAAACAGCTGAAATAATGCTCTGTATTGGCTAAACAATCTTCAGCCTAGGACACAACTCACTGCAGCCATCTGCTGTGGAAGGGATTCATCCCAGGATGATTTCAACAAGTATTGGAAATAAAAACAGGAAAAGAATAAATAAATTATCATTTATCAGTACCTGTTAGCAAAAGAACCCTTTTACATTAGTTACTGCTTCTGCCTGATTAATGAGCACAGATAACCCAAACAAAAAAACACAAAACAAAACAAAACAAAACAAAACAAAAAAAAAACCAAGCAAACAAAAAAAAAAAAAAATACCACCAAAAAAGCAAGCAAACAAACAAAAAAAATCCCAAATCACAACAAAAACAAAAAATATCGAAAGAAACCAACTTTGCTAAGGTTCAAGCTCTCTCTGAGTAGCTGGATGGTGCCGAGCCCCTGGGTGTGTCTCCATCAGCAGGTCAGGGAAAGGATAAGGGAAAGGATAAAGGGAGGGATAAGTCCTGCCAGCTGGGAAGGATAAGGATGCTCTGAGCACCTGACACTGAGCTGGGAAGGGCACCACACTCACCCCTGGCAGTGGGTGCAAGGTCTGTTCACACATCTGTGGATTGAAGAAGAAAATTAACTTTAAACCAGTGGCAAAGTTGTTTCCTACACTCAAATCTTTCAGGAGCAAACTGTAAACAAGGCAAAGCAGGAAGAATGTGGTATTGGACAAAATATCTTAACATCATTCTTATCAAAAGTTTAAATTTGCATGTTTTTATGTATACATATACACTTCTGCTTGCCCTCACCACTCTGCAGTGACTTTAATAAAATTGTAGTGGTTGTAAATGCAAGAGCTCATATTTCATACAGTGATGCCTCTGAAGAGCTGGAGGGACCGAGCCAGCACGATAAGGAGAATGTAAATTAAAGGAAATACAATGCCCATGCTGAAAAGTGAGGGCAGAGGAGGAAGTGCCAATCTCCTAGTTTGCCACTGAGGTTTCTGTGGTTTATTTACAGGGTAGCAGGGAATGGAAGAAACAAGCTGAAAAGAACTGAATTGAGAGCAAGCACGGAAAGGAAACAAATAACGAAAAAACCCAAATTTTTGTGGGAGGGTGAGGACTATTGAGGTGGATTTTTTCTCCTTTTTTCAACCCCTCATTTCTCATCCCTCATTTTAAAGAATTTCTTCCCCACACTTTTCTCTCTTTGCAGCTTCTGCATTCCTTTGTTTTGTGGCATTAATTCTCTTGCAAAGAAAATGGCCTTTCCCCCCTATTTCACACCACTTTTTATTGTTGCAGACATCCTTTTTCATCTCCTTTCTTCTAACAGGAGCTGTAATTTCTAGACTCTCTATTTTCCCTTTGTGTGGGGCAGTGTGTCCTTCAGGCTTCTTCTGGCCCCTTGCCAGCCTCCAGCCCCTTTTCCTGCACCACCAACAGCTGATCCTCTGCGCCTGCCCCTCACCTCTGTTCCTCTGCTGTGCCAGGGACCTCCAGAGCAGGATTTAGGAATACATTTTATCTGTTCAAGGCCTACAAATGCTGACTGTGATGATGCAGATGTAGTGGATTAATAGCTGAATTCACCAGTATTTTGAACCAATGCCTTAATATTGGCAAAATGAACGAATATTAATTAACCATTATCACTTGCTGACATGTGCCCTTCCTTAATAACATTCAATATTCATGTATGTATGTATAGATATGTGTGTGTGTGTATGTATCTCTGCAGAGTGAATTAGCTGATGAAAATACATCTTTGGGCTAGTCTGTTCTTTCACTGACTGCTCTGAATTTATGCCTTTCCTCCATTCAGAGTGACTATTTCCTTGCAAATTTTTATTTAAATTATTGACTTACAGCAGAAATTACTGTATTATGCTTGAGCCAAATAACTTGAAATGTTTTTACAAGGCATTAATTGAACAGTTTTGACATTAAGGGCAGTGTTTGTTTTTATGCCAAGCAACTTTTGGGTGTGGGTTGGATTTTTGTGGCAGCTGAAGGCTAGATCTGGTCCTTGAAGTTTAGAGAATCTCAAACTGATAGAAATTAAGTGTCTATAAATTTGGGTATTGCCTACACTGCTGGAGGAAGGACTTGACAGGGAAAAACATGGATCAGAAATGAAGTTATGGTAATTCAGGATGTGATAGCATTTTTCTTCCTTGTAGAAGAACTCACTCTTGAATAAAATGCATCGAAGTGTTTTTCATTTTTTATTTCTTTCCCCAAAAAGTCCTTGGAAGTTCCGACTGAATTAATTCTACATTCTGCAGCTGTGGACAAAATTTGAATTTCTCCTAGGTCTAAAGTGACTTCAATGTCTCTAGAGCAAGGTTTTTGGTTAGCCCTCAGAGGAGTTTCCCTCACTGGTACCCTCAGTATATATGTGAGCATGTCTGCTCTCTCAGGTACATTTGCAGCTTTCTCTAAAGCCAATACTTTGGAAGTGCCATTCCTCCACGCTGGTTCAACATTTAGGTAAGAAATGTCTGTGATTGCCTTCTGGAGCTCTGTGTCTGCTACTGCCCTGCTGCTCTTCACACCATTTGGCTTTGTGAATGGGCAGCTAATTGGCAGCCCAGGAAGAAATGTGAGCTATTGCTTTACTCCTGTGGCTTTTATTTTGCTTTCAAGAGTTTCAGAACAGTTACACAGATCACTTCTGTTGGTGGTTTCTTTTTGATCTGTTGCTCTTGAAATCCAGTCTGTCCTATGTTAAAAGAGCAAAGGTAACAACCAAAATAAATATTTTCCTGTCTTCTCTTTCAGATAAAATTGAAGATGAATTAGAAATGACGACAGTGTGCCATAGACCTGAGGGACTGGAACAGCTTGAAGCACAAACCAATTTCACTAAAAGAGAACTTCAAGTTCTTTACAGAGGATTTAAAAATGTAAGAACAGTACTGCAGTCTAGTATGTATGTCCTCACTAGCCTCAACTGTTCAGCTTGATTTTGTATTATTCCTCTGCTAAGCATTAGTAGTTTTGTATTAGATCTCCCTTTCACAGCAAAATGAGCACAATCTGCCTCTCCATCTAATATTTATGACACTGCAATCTGCCTAAAACTGGGTTTGGATGAATATTCAGCACATAATGGTCTTATTAAACTTGTTCCCCAAATGTCAGCAAGCACACTTCAATTTCCTCAGCCGTGCCAGTATTTGAAAGTAACATGAAAATGTTTTTGTGGATACTTATATAAGCCATGTTGTCACCTCCTCATGTTCAAATATAAGTGGTCCTGTTCACTCATGATGAGCTGCCCAGCATGGAGATTTCATCCCTTCTCTAGCAGAAATCTTGCTCTTGTAGTAGGATCTTCATAGAGCACTTTAGGACTTTAAGGTCATGCATAAGTAGGGAATAAGGCTGGAGTGGCAGGAGCCAAAGCCAGATCTAAGGCTCAATGTGTTTTAAAACTGAGGAGACCAGAGAGAGGCTGCAGGTTTCTGGGCAGGCAGGCAGCAGAAATGAGTGACAGAAAAGCCAGCTGGCATGACAGGGTGTGCAGAGCAGCTCGGTGCCCAGTCTCATGAGCCACATTCCAGCCAGGCTCCCTGGAGCCCAGCCTGCCTCTGCTGCTGCCTCTCAGGGCTCCTCCCAACCAGGAGAAATGGATGGGGAACACTGAGGCTACATGGAGCAGATGCTTTATGGACCTTGAAGAGTGAGTACTCATTACATGTTTGCCTGAGGGTCAGGATTTAGTCACCCAGGTGGTTTGTGCCAGCTGATGTTTTAATGATGATTAACAGGTCAGAATCAAGCTGGCTCAATAAATACAGAATGGTTTTTATATTCTCTTGCAGGACAGCTCCAGCATTCAGAGACCATCACAGCAAAATGCTGACATTTCTCCGTCAAGTCTCTTGGGTAAAAACTTGTCCAAAGAA
This sequence comes from Oenanthe melanoleuca, assembly GCF_029582105.1. Taxonomy (NCBI): domain Eukaryota; kingdom Metazoa; phylum Chordata; class Aves; order Passeriformes; family Muscicapidae; genus Oenanthe; species Oenanthe melanoleuca. Next base: position 753,325 of record NC_079347.1, read on the forward strand.
AGCTGAGCTACCTTAAATACAGGCAGTTGTGAGGAATGTGTGGGACTTTGAGAAGGGCCTTTCTTTTTGGCAGGTTTTTGAAATTCAATCAAATCACATTTCCAGTGTATATTTGACTTTCCCAAGGAGTCTGGAGGTTTCACCTTTTCTTTCACTGCTCACCTAGGTGGGCAAAGCACAGCTCAGCTTTCTGTATTTTCATTTGGTGCATGTGACATATTTGTTCAGCCTTTGCTGCACACAGGAGTCATTTCACCTGGGAAGTTGCCTAACTGAATACTGAATATCTCTTCATGCTTTTACCAGCCAGCAGGAAATCACCCAGCTTTTGAGGCAGAGCTTGGCAGGTTGACACTCCAATATGACACGACTGCTACAGAGGGAGGTTAAACCCAGTTTTGCTGAGATCTCTACAGTGCCTTCAGTATCACTGTGGGGTGGGAATCCTGTGTGGGAGAGCTCTGCTCTGTGCTGGGGGATCTGCAGCTGCAGGTGCAAACCAGCAAGGCAGATCTGGAGCATTCTGAGCACACAGGACATTTATCCCCTGCCATTCCCAGTTCTGTAGCACTTTGCACTACAGAGGCATTACCTCCCAAGGCAAGAGTGGCAGACAAGGGCTTGTGGCTTAAACCTAAGACATCACTGAAGGTCTTGGTATTAATTGGCAGTAATGGCAAGGTTTGGTTTATATCTGGATATTAGGCTGTTTTCATCCAGCTGCTCTGCACACAATACACACAAAGTTTCATATCTAAGGTATAAATTGACATGAAAATGCAGCTTTAACACTGGTAACCTGCAAATCCTGCTTTCAATGGCATGAGTAATTATGCACAGGAGGCAAAGTGGCTCAGCTGTTAACATATTTGCTATTGTACCAAACCATCTGTTCTTTGGGATGATGTTACAGTGCCATCTGGAGATTCAAAATCCCTATGGGAATACAGACATGTTCCTCCCTGGCTTATACTTATTGCTTTCAGTGATTGCACAGGTCCTGTTTAATCACAAGGCAGCACCTGGATAATGACAGAGCCATTTGCAGGAACTTGTGTAGGGCACAGAGGAGTGCAGAGGATTTGGTGTGCAGGAGCAGGGATGTTGTTCCTCCAAAGGCAGCTCAGCACAGCGTGGGCTGGCCTCTGAACTAGTGCCTGTCTGACCAGAGTCCTAATTCTCAGTACCTTTAAACCTGTTCTTTCTTTGTCTCTGAATTCTGTTCCCCCCTCCGTCCAAACCATCTCAGTCTTTACCCAGGGTATCACTAATCTGGTCTGGTGGTTTTGTCCCAGACTGGTAGAGGCTGAAATAAATTGACCTCCTGAGAAGCTGAGCACTCTAACTAGGTCTGTATTATTGCTGCCTTGCCAAATGTCCCCTCTCTTTGCCTTCAGCTTGCTTTTCCAGTTGGGAGAGGCTGCTGCCCTCCAGCCTCTCTTGGTTCCAGGACCAACAGTTCACATTTATCTTAGCAGGATTCTGCATGATGTGAATCTGCACATCATGCAGAATCTCCTTTGCACCTCTCTGGTAGCTGCAGTCAGACTGGAACCAGACTAACATGAGGTGTTTGGCCCCATCTCTTTGGCTGGGATTCTACAAAAGCAGAGTTACAGGCAAATCCAGCAGAGCCTCTGGTGGGTCTTGCCTTGGTACAGCTTGACAAAAGAAAATGCAATACCTTCTGTCTACAAAACCTCCAGAACTGTTTGAGCTAAACAGCAATTTTGGCACAGGAACAGAATGGCCATGAATAAGCACAGGCTGGAATTAGGAGTTTCTGCCCCCCAGAGGAGGAAAGTTTGGTGAGCAGTTATGGAATTGCAGGGAGGAGAGAAGGGAAGTATTTTTATTAATAAAATTGATAAATTGATGTCTAATGAAGTGACCAATAATACAGAGATTTGAGCTTGTTAATTCAGGATCTTCCACTTTGGCCATGTTTCTAAAGGCTTGCATTCCTTGGAATCAAGTACATGGATTTAGAAGAACTGGGGGTTTTGTGGGGTTTTTTGCTCATTTTGGGGCGGGGGCGGGGGGGGAGTTGTGCTGTAAGGGATAATTTCTTAATACTAAATCAGGAAACAGACAACCCAAAGAACTGCTGGGGCTGCTGGAGACATCCTTACCTTGCTTTAGTGTGAGTATTTTAGCAAATCTGTAATGAAGTGTAGTATGAGATGTAACAAAGCAGGATTATGGAGATTAAAGTGAGCAGTACAAGCAAGGGAGAAATGTTCTGATACTTTAATAATCCCCAAAACATCTCCAAAATGGAAGGACATAGAGCTACCAACTACATGGGATGTGTGGGAGCTTAAAAATGCAATTCTGGATTGGGTTTGTCTGTGGTCAGCTAACTTATTGGCTCTAATTTAGCAAAATGTGGCCCTGGGTACTCATCCTCATGTTCTGGCCAGGTGAGCTGAGGATGGTCTGACAGGCAGTCATGCTCAGCCCCCCTGCATCTCTGCTCTGCACATCTCTGAAAGCAATCCATGAAGTTTTTTCTGATTCCAGCAGAGGAAAAATGCAACAGCTGTTTTATTTTCCTTTTGGTTTTGTAGGTTGTTATGTTTGGTTTTTATGTGGATTCAGCTCCTTTGTGGTTTAGTGATTTAAAAGAAGAGGGTAAGTTCAGATGCACAGCTCTGTGTGCCAGAGCTTGATAGTCAGTCCTGGGAAAATGAGGGGTTTGTTCTGGGCTTGATGACAATACAAAAAAATAATGTTCACTGCTTGGCATTTTTAAATAATTCGTAAGTTAAGGAAATGAGAAGTGTTAACCTAAAACCCTTCTGTCAGAGGAAAGCCTTATGAATACTACAGTGCAGGACTGTGTTTTTCTTACTGACAAGATTTTTTTCTTGAATGAGTGAACCTTTATTAACTTCAGTGGAATTTAAACTGACACTAAGCTCACCTGTTCTGCTTCACAAGAGAGATTTCTTTCGAGTCAGCAGAATTAAGTAGTACTATAGCACTAATGAGGCCTCCTGAGCATTATTTGGCTCTTATAAAACAAAAATTGTGATCAATTAATTGCAAATGAATTGGTAGTAGCATATGTGTCTGAAAGCAATCCAGTTACAGAGAGCTAAATGGGCTGATCAATGTCAGCACTGCCTCTCCCCAGCACTCCTAGAGCTGTGATGCAAACTTTCATTTGGCTTCCAGATGGAGCATCAGAAGCAATAAGGATCATGTGGATAGTCAGCAAATTAAGCAAGCCCAATGACTAAATCTGCCAGGAAAGCCCTTGCCCCTGTGAGAGAGCACAGGCAGCAGCAGCAGCAGCAGCCACGTGCCCATCCCTGGTAATAAACAGAGGGAAGGACCTCAAGGACTCTGCAGTTGTGGGAAGCATAGAGAAAAGAATGATCAGTCCCTTGTCTACAAACCCTTGTCCCTTGTCTACAAACCATCTTTCAGCAGGTGAAGTTGTGGTTCTTAGAGAAAGTAACAGCTGTGTTACCAAGAGGACAGAAGGAAATAAATCTTGGTGTAGCACTGTGCTGGAAAGGATGGGCCAATTGTGCCAGGCTTGGTTTTAGAGAGAATGACAATTTGGTGAAATACTCAGCAAGTGCCTTGTGTGGTCTTGTAGCAACAGCATTTTAGTGACTAAGGAGAACACTTCTACCCAAGAATGGCTGTGGATACGGTTCTGGGTTTGATCAATGAATAAAAGATATCATAAATAAATATCAGATTGTTTGTTTAATGTATGTTAGCTTACAAGCTTCAGAAAACATGAAAGTTTAGGAAATATTTGGGAGAATCTCTTATGGTAGCTGTTAGCTTCTATTTAGTTATCTTCCTTGGATGATTTACAGATCTGCTTTACAGATGAAAAGTAACCAGTTTTTTGTGACAAGGAAACCAGGCAATGGGTGTTTTAGGAGCTTTGGAACAATTTGAGAATACTCATCTAACTAGGAACCTTGCAACCTACAAAATCTAGTGGCACATAGAAAGGCTGTCTAACTGTTTGCTCTGTCTAAACAGCAGTTCAGGACTATCAGGCAAGGCAGTAGGAGTCAGGTTCCAAGAATGGAAAGCTGGTTGCTCCTTGTGCAAAGGGTTACATGTTGTGAAGTTCCCAGCTGAAGAGCCTGTGTTAAAGTGAGGCAGGATCACAGCATGGCACAGAGTATAGAGTGAGTGCATGGAGTGAGTATAGTGCCAGGAACAGAGGAACTTTCTTGATCCTAAGTCTGTCCTTCAGCTCAGTATAAGCATCAAGCCAGGCTGTACATGCCAGTTCTGTGAGTTGTGTGAGAGTTGGCCTGCTCAGAGAATCCATCTCCAGCATGTCCTTCCATCAGGGACGGTGCTCTTTATCCCTCCTCCCTCCCTGATGGGAGCTTGGGCAATTCAATGGCTGAGGGGGGTCAGTGCAGCAGGACACAGACTCCAGGCTCTCTGTTGATCAGTGCCTCTGAGTATGGAAGGAAGCTGACTTTTCTGTGTCTGTAATTCTGTGTTTTGTGAAAAAGGCTGAGTGCTCTGGTTATTTTATTGGTTTGCTCTGGTTTTGGGTTTTTTTGGTTGATAGGCAAATTTGAGGAACAGTGCCATCAGCTGGGAAGTATTTTGTGTAACTGAAAACATGGTTAGACAGCAGTGCCTAAGGCTCTGTAATGTGCTATAGCAGCACTGAGCTGGTGGGGTGTGTTTATTATTGAGGTTTGTTTGGAAGGACTTACCAGTGTGCAGTGGACTGTTCACCTCTGTGGATCTGGAGTCAAGCTTCAGCCTGCTGCTGAGGATTTATGGGTTCATATCTGTGAAGGCATTAGACAGGGAGGTGTTAACTGGCATGAATATTATTTGTAATTATTAGATGAAAGCTTCATATGACAGAAGGCATGAGCTGGCTTTCTAGGTCATTCTATAAGAGAGCAGTGAAACCTTTGAAAACACAGTTAGAAATGTTGATAATGGTGAATCAGCTTTGTGAGATGCTTCAGATGAAACTGCAATCTGAACTACTTTAATTTCTCCAGCTGCACAGCCTCTGCATGCAGAGCACTGTTAGAACAGGAAAGTGATTTGACTGTGTTTTTCTTGATTCTCTCTCTCTCTTTTTTTTTTTTTTTTTTTTTTTTTTTTTTCCTCTCTCTTCTCCCTACAGGAATGTCCTAGTGGGGTTGTTAATGAAGAAACATTCAAGCAGATCTATGCACAGTTTTTTCCTCATGGAGGTAAGTGGAGTGCTTTGTGCCTGTCAGGGTTCTTGAAGCCTTAACATTGCCTACTGCCAGCTGGCTGCAAAACTGCTGCAGGTCATGTGTGTGAGAATGGGAATGGAGCTGAAGCTTTGAGGGCTTTTAGACAGAAACACAAACATCTAGGTAATAAAATTTTAGGCTCTTTGAACAGTTATTTCACACAGAAAAAACCCAATAAAGATTGCCCCTCAGTGTCAGCTCTTTATTCCCCAGGTCCAAAAGAGAAACTGCAGGGTGATGCTCTGTTCTATTCTGACTTTCTGTTGGCAGAAAGTGGAATTGCTTCCCCTCACTGTCTTTGCTTCCCTGCTGTTGGACTGCTGGGGAATGCAGTGTCTAGCACAGGAGGGCCCCAGACTTCTTTTTGGCCTGAAAATTAATCAGAATCTCCTTAAAATTCTTAACACAGTTTTTGGTTGATCAGTAAACTCCTGGCTACCTGAAGTGATCGTTTTTGGTGTTTATGTGACTACGACAGGGCCGTGTCATGAATGGGCATATTAAGGTATTGGATTAAATCTCTCAAATAATACATGTTCTTGCCTTTTAAAAACATCAAGAATCTATATATTCTAACTGGATATGTTCTGTGGAGATGCTGTTCTCAAATTGAAATAAATGGGTCATTTAAGTGGCATTTTAGAGACAGATTAAGTATTTGAGGCTTTCCAAAATATCCCACTCTGTACTAGCTGCAGAACACACTTTTTGGGGAATGATGATTTCTGCAAGGGTGTTTGTGTGCATGTGCATTTACTTAAAGCAGGCAATTGACAAGTGTTTTTCAACTGAATGTCAAAATAAACCACATTATTCTTATGTTTTACAACCCATGTGACCTCAAAGATGTACACCTATAAAAACTTTGCATTAAGTTTCAGTATGAACTTGATGATTTCCTGTTGGGATTTTCTAAACCCAGCAGTTTAAAATTCAAAAGGACAAAAATATGCCTGTGAGTGAGATTGCTTTCCAGCAGCCATGGGTCAAATTCAAGTAACTGGAGCAAGACCCTTCTGAAGCTGAGCATTCCCTGGGGGGGTCTCTGCTGTGTCTCCCACAAAACAAAAAGATAGAGAAAGGATGCTGCAGATTGCAGTTGCTCTTTGGTATTTTTGCTATGTTTCCCACCATTTGAACCAGAGACACTTTGGGATGGTTGGGGGCTTTCTGCTCATTCTTTCAGGTACTGCCTCAAAATCCAAACAGCTTCTACTGCAATAAAAGCTTGTGCATTTCAAGGCTGTTTTAAAGGAGGTGCCAGGATTTTGCAAGTCCATGATAACATTTACTGGTTCATAGACTATCTGGCAATGCTTCAGGGCTGAGTTATATACAGGAGGGAAATGCATTCATGACTTGTTTGGAGGCCTGAGTGCATGGTGAGCTGCTGTCCCTGCCCTTGTGCCTTTCAGATGCCAGCATGTATGCACATTACCTCTTCAACGCCTTCGACACTGCCCAGAACGGCTCCGTGAAGTTCGAGGTGATTGCTTTGCCTCTTCCTTCCATGCCACTTTCTCAGTTTTGTGTTTTTAGGCTTTTCTGTCCAGTCTTCATTGCAAAGTAGTAGCACTTGTTGGATTAAAGGTTGGAGGTTTCAGTCTAAAGTCAGTAGATGTTTTCAAATCTGGTTCACTTTAGTTTATGCAGATGCAGTTCCATGTCAGTAAAGAAAGATCTAGATTGGGCTAAGCAGGATCAGAGGGAGAAAGTGCAGAAGTTAATGCAGTAGAGAGGAGTGGCTGAGGAAAGTCCCATGTGAAATGAGATGAGGGACAAAGAGAACTTGATCTTGTACCTTCTGTAGTCATCATGCATTGCATGATGTGTTGAACAAGCACATATGGAAACGAAGTGCCCCTTTTAACTAAAAAGCCTGTTGCAGTGGCTACAAATGACCTCTTCTGCTCAGCCCATAGCTGTAGGAGTGCAGCATAGACAGCTATCTATCACAATAGATATATTGTCACAGACTTCTGGAGGATGAACTTCGTAGTTTTGAAGACTGTAAAACTCTATAAAACTACAAATCTTAGGCAGTCATGCCTTTGGTGTCAAGTGGCCAAAACCTGTAGTAATTTCCAGGTAATACTGGGAAATGTGTTCATTCATTAAATGTAAAATGGGGGTGTTTCCATATGTGCCTGTGTGTCTCTGTGGCAAAGGCTGCAGTGAGAGATTTGCATGGGACAGCTCCTCAATAATTAAAGGTGTTCAGAAACCTAAACCGACTGAGAACAGAAAAATGCTGTTAAAATAACAAACAAACAAAAACAAACCTAGAAAATGCTGAACTTTAATTCCTGGCATGTCTGTCTCTTAACCGGTTGCCAAACGTGAGAGTTTTGTGCCCTTTTTTTGTATTGTTCAACAAATTCAGGTTCCTTGGAGGCTTGGCAGAAAGGAGCAGAGGTTTCTAAGCAGTGCTGCACTGCCCCATGCAGAGCTCATGGAGGTGACTAAAGATATTAAATGAGTTATCAGGAGCTGTATAGCTCTGTTAGCCTGAAGCTCTGCCTGAGCTCTGCTGCTCTCAGTGCCCAAGCCACCATGCAGTATAGTTAGTAAGTCACAGTTATCAGAAGCAGTAACTTTACTGTAAGCAAAGAAAACCAGTTAAAATTATGTGTTCCACACAGTAATTAGTAGTGGGAATCACATCTGGTCAAGCCTGGCAGATTTTGGCAGTTAACAAAATCTCAGGCTCCCTGTGTCAGAGGAGTTTGTCTCTCAGATAGGATTTTTCTCCCCTTGCCAGTACATCAATCTGGAAGTAAGAAAGCATCAGTTCTACTTCCACAGGCACAATCCAGCTGTGTTTAACCAGGTCATGATAATCTGAATGACAGCTCCTTGCAGCAGGGAGGAGAAAGGCCACTGGAGCATCTGGCAGTGCTCTTTAAAACCAGACATATCAGTGAAGGCTTCAACCATTGAGTTCAGTCAGAAAGGACACATCTTTGGAAAAGGAAGCCAAAAGAGGTTGATAAGCATATGCTACATCCTAAAAATATAAATCTTATGACTGGCATTGTATAAAGAGGGTGACTTAGAAAAGGATGTTATGAGAATTCACACATTTCTGTCTGCCCCAAACCAGGATTTTGTGATGGCATTGTCCATTCTGCTACGGGGAACTGTTCACGAAAAGCTGAGATGGACATTTAATCTGTATGACATAAATAAGGATGGCTATATAAACAAGGAGGTAAGGCTGTTCCTGACAAATGAGGTTGATTTTAGAAGGGAGAGGTGATTGGGTTTTGTTGCAGAACGCAATTAATTTTTCATGCAGCTAATTAAATGCAAATCAGAGTGGACCCAAGCATTTGTCTATGTCTAAGCAAAGTGCACAGTGATCTGATTGCATGATTTTCTAGGCTTATTTCCCTGTATTATGGTACCTTTAATGAATTGTGTTAGCCAGGAGCAAAATGCTGGTTATAGCTCTGAGCCACATAACCTTTGTGAAGGGGAGGGTGATGGTGGCAGTACTTGGTGATTGAGGCTCAAGGGCTTGCTTTCTGCACAGGGAGATACTGTGGGGGTCATCTGAAGCAGTACAAGCCTCTAGCACCACTCCCAAATCCTGCATTGTCATCTTTTTTAACTTCTTACCTGGTGTTGCTTATTCCCGTTATGGGGAGCCTTGGTTTTGAGCATGGTGACCTTGAATATGTGTCAAATACATCTTGGTCCACTCGAACCTATTGTGCATGCCTGGAGGGTTTGCAGTTACTGCCACTGGTCCTGGAGCTGAAGGGCAATTTGTGCAAGGTGTGGGGAGGGAGCAGGTCCCCAGTTCAGCTGTGAGGGTCCCTGGCCCTGGAGGAGGCCCCTGGGACAGGGCTGGTGCCACAGTGCAGGGCTGAGCACAGCCCTTGCCCCCAGCAGCTGCTGTGTCAGAGCCAGACCAGGGGAGGGGAGGGAGCCCTGGGAGCATGTGGCACGGCAGGGGCAGAGGGAAGAGTTCTTTCTGTAGGATCTTTGTGTGTCTGGTACATGTGTCTCCATGCACATGCACAGGCAGTCCAGGGGGGTTTGTCATAGGAGATGAACAGAAACAGACTCTCGTTTATCTTAATTTCCTTTTTGTGTTTGTGCTGGCATGCTGCCATGGCAGGAAATGATGGATATCGTAAAGGCAATTTATGATATGATGGGAAAATACACATATCCAGTACTCAAGGAAGATGCACCAAGGCAGCATGTAGAAGTGTTTTTCCAGGTACCTGGGTTTTGATGGGTTTTTCTTAACACTTGAGCTATGCACTGGTAGATTTTCCTGTCAAATTTGGTCTATACCTCGTTATATATTCCAGAATAAACCCTAGCAACCACTCAGCCTAGCATTGTAATGCCTGCTGATTTCCTGGCTCCAGAGGTGTCCCTAGTCTCTTAGCTTGACCCTTTGCCTTGGGATGTGCCACATCCAGTAAGGCTGAAGTGTCTGCATGTGTTGCAGTCCTTCTGTGCTGCTTCTCTCAACTGCCCTAAGGACTGACAGGAGTGTGGGTGGGAGTCAGTCAGGCAGAGAATAAATAAATGATGGAATAAGGGCAGAGGTTCTGGTGGGTGTCAAGAAGGCAGTTAGAGATGACCTCAAAAGTGCTCCAAATCCCAGAGGAAACAAGTCCTTAGCAGCCAGCCAATCCAGCTCTGGGTCTGTGGGCTAAGCTTGTTAAGTACCCAGCTTTATTCAGGTTGCATCAACTAAAAGACTAAACTATAACAATAGTTTACCAATGTAAACTAATTTTTACATTATTTTATTTTCCAGAAAATGGATAAAAACAAAGATGGAGTTGTAACTCTAGATGAGTTTATTGAATCGTGTCAGGAGGTAAGGACTAAATTATAACTGCAAGGAAAGCTCAATCTCATGTTACACCATTTGCTTCCCTTCGGGTAAACTCTAGTTGAAACAAGATGCTGCTCAGGATCCTGGATTTTCCTTACTCTGTGGAAAAAAAAAAAACAACCCTCAAACCAAACCAGCTTCAAGCCTGAGTTTGTGATGCCCTGTGAAGCCTGTGACTCTATAGTGAGGTAGAGTCAGGCAGAATATGGGAGATGATGTCTTCATGTGTAGTGCTGGTACCAGTGCTTTTATTTTCCTGAGTGGACTGCAGTGCCTGATTCTTCAGACAAGCATAAAACTATAGAGAAAGCTCTTAACTATCTTAGGTTGTTTGGGGTTTTTGTTTATTTGGTTTTGGTTTTTTGGGGTTTTTTTCCTTCATTTTGAAAGTCTGCTGTTTCTGTGTGCTGTCATTTTCAAGTACCACATTGCTGGAACTGCCCAGGGCGTGTCTCAAATTCTTGCAATCACAACATTGAATTCTAAAACCAGTTAATATTTTCATGGTCAAAAATTAAAAGCAAATGCTGTCATCATAGCAATGATTTTAATTTTTCCTCTGTTTTGGAAGTAAGCCACCTCTTGCAAATTCCATATATGAGGTTGGCTGTGATAATTTTTTGCTGGTACTTTTAGCCAATGGCACAAAGAAGCATCTGCATTACCATGCAATTGGCCAAATGTCTGTTGTCTAAGACCTTGATTGTGTGAATATTTGCTCAGAGATCTCTCTAATATTTGACCAGTACAATAATGGTGTAAAATAATGGTGTCAAAAACCCCGTCTGCCTTTTAGAATCCTTACATTGGTGCATAGAATTGCATCTTGGCCCTTTTGTGCATTTTATCTTACCTGGAAAATTTTTTTCCAGTTCTGCAGTCAGACAGCTCTTCTGTCCATGAGCAAGGGGAAGCAGCTCCCTGTGGAGGGCTGGGCTGGCTTCTGCTGATTTGATGTCACACGTGGCTCTGGCCCATCCAGGCTCAGTCAGGGACTTCAGGCAACAAAATCCTTGTTTAGCAGATGCATAATGGGAGGCTAATGTGTATTTCATTCTTGCTCCCTCCTGATTGTTTGTCTAATTTTTGGCATCATCTTTATTCTATCATTTGTATTGTGTATTATTCTTCATGTTCTTAAATTGCCTGTAGGTGTGTGTAGGATCAGTAGTCTCAGGATTGAAGCAGCTTTACTTTACCTGTAACTGTTATAGTTTTAATTCTCTGTCCCCATTTGGGTTTGGTTCCTTCTGCTGCCATCCTGGCATTGGGAGCTAGGCAGGCTGATGCACTGTCAGCTGCTGTTTCCTGGCAGGCAGGAGCAAGCCCTGCAACACCAAGATTTATTGTTTATCTTGATGAAAAACAAACCAAAGTGCACAGCAGTGCTCACCTGTGCCATTGCAGCTGCTCTGGCTTGTGGACAGTGAAGCCCTGGCATGACCCTGGAGAGGGTGATTGGCTTCCTGTGCCAGGTGATGTCTGCCACTCACTGAGTGAGCAGTGACAGGGATGATGCAGCCTCACAAAACAACTGAGGAATGCAGTGCAATAGATCTCTTAAGCTGCTCAATGTGGAAAATTATTTTCCTGTTGCAGGCAAACAGCTGTTCTAACTTTTGGAATAGCTGAATTCCCAGGGGGGAAAACCATCATTATGTTTTTGAATACTATTCTGGTTCTTATTTCAAAGTAAAATTCCAATACTTCAGGAGAAGTAGCCCAGGATTTTCCTTGTGTCTGTAACTCTAGGAGCCTCAGAGAGGCTGAGGTTGCACAGATTGCATGTGTTTTGTGTTTGAGCTGGAATTTCTGGCAGGAAGTGCTCCCTCAAGGCAGTTTACTTGTTGGTTCAAAACCTGCCATTTCATTTGGAGTTGTGCAGCACATTCACCAAGAGCCTGTTTGCACACCCAGGGTCAGGGACACCTGAGGGCTGAGCACAGGCACCAGCCCAGTGCCCTGCCCAGCACAGCCTGTGCTGCATGTCAGGCTCAGGAGAAATCCCTGTGCCTGGTGTGCCCCAAACCAGCCCAGGGCTGAAGCACTGGCCAGCTGCTGTGCTGAATCGGGGCCTGGGCACTGAACCAGCCCCAGCTCCCAGGGGGGAAAGTTCCCAGAGCCAGGCTGCTGCCTGCAGGAGTCTCTGCACAGCTCCCTGGTGCCAAGGCAGAGTTACAGATTGTGCTTGTCCACGCTGGTTTCATGGGAATATCTTCTCCTTGCTTTCAGGATGACAATATCATGCGATCCTTGCAGCTCTTTGAGAATGTCATGTAACCAGATGAGCACTGGAGGAGTCGAGACTTCTGTGTAACAAAGATCTCCTTTCTGGGTGAAAGATTTTACAATTGAGCCATGTCCAGTGTGTGAGGATTTTGTATGACGTCCAACCAAATGGCAACTGAGTGCAACCAATCCCACCGCTTCTCCCCAGAAGATGCTGGTGGACCTTTGTTTCGTTTTGGAAGCATGTGAATATTTTAATAAATCCCGACAAGAGAGAACTGCTGCTCGAAGTTCAATGAGTAATACAGAGCATTGTTTGCTAGGCTCAAGTCCTGCTTTTAATCTAGCAAGCTTAATTCCCTATGATAGCACATGTTGACAGCTATTGGCCATCTACTGCAAGTGACATCTCAGTCCATACCTCTGTTCAGCACAATATTCTGTGGATGCCTTGCCTTTAATCTGCTTTGACAAAACCCCAATCTACCAGGGCAGTCTGTGAAAAAATATGAACAGTCAATGTACCTAGGACATTAAACAGACAGCCCATGTAGCCAGTACCCCCATTCCTGCAGAGATCCTGCTTATCCTCTCACATGCACTGGTGCCACCACACTGAGTTCAGTGGAGTTCTTCCTGAGCATTTTAACCAGGTGATTTTCATGCCAGGGTGAGCCAGAAAGGAGCAGAACGTGTTGCACTTATTAATATAAAAGTACAGAAGAAATTCTGTTCAGGGATGGGAAGTTCCCAAGAGACCAGGCAGGTGTGTAAGGGCTGGTACAGGAAGATGAACACCTGCTGTGGTCTCAGCCACCTGCTGAGTTCCAGGAGCACTAGGTGATGCTCCACTGTGCATCTCAACAGCACCCTGGCCATGTGCTCTGGTCCTTTTGCTGTAGTTTGGCACACACTTCCTAGGTTCATCACTGGATGTTACAGTCTTGCTCCTTTATGGATTTATTTAAGCTTTCTTGTTTGATTTAGTGAATGACAAAGATGCATCTGTGTTTCTACATACAGACCTTGGCACCCAGAAAGTGCTCAGTACATTTGGCTGGGAGCTCTTGAATTGTTATTAGCCTCAGAATCAGCTGCCAGGCCTGTATTTTTTTCCTAATGGCTGTAGCATGCCTTGTACAAGCCCCATCTCTTTGCTAATGCCACGTAGAGTATTGGTTTAGGGGTTTGGTTTTTTAATTAATAAAACAGAAAAGGTCATGTAGTGAATTTACACCACAGTTGGGTGATTGGTCAGCTGGGGGATGTCAGAGCTTTCTGTGAAGAAGCCTCTTACACTAGAGTGCCATTGCCATCTCCAGGCAGACAATGGCTGAGAAGGGAAGGAGGGAGAAGCCAGCTTTTCCAGCTGCTCAAACCATGCAGATGGGACACTCCCTGCCATAGTGCTGCATCACTCTCATCCAGTAAGCATCTGTTTTTATTGCATCACATACTGTATTACAGACAAACTGTTAGTACTGAAGATATATTTATAAAGTTATGTAAGTGGAAGGTTTTTTACAATACAGAATATATAGAATGCCTCAGTTCTGTAGCCCTAATTTTATAAAAATTCAATCTGTTGAAGTATTCCTGATTACAGACAGATGTAGGTCTGTATAATGGTAATGCCAATTCCCCAAGATGGGGTATTTTCCCCTTTTACTGTGCTCTGCCATACACTTCTGTGTAGTCTTAACTTTATTTCTTTAAGTTGTCCCCTTGTCAGCAAAAGTGCTGTTCAAGGGAACTTAAATGTCTGCAGGGATGACACCTTATGAATGACATCTTGTTTACTGCCTTTCATACAAATACCATTAATGAATTCCTCCCAGCAGCAATCCAGCAGCTCTGGTGAGGGGCTGGGATTTGCAGGAGGGATGCCATGCTGTGGGAGTACCTTTCCTCCAGTTGCTGGGTAATGTCATTTAGGCTTTATTTAACAGGCACTTGGTAAAGACATCAGTTGTAGCTGAAATAATACACAGTTTACACCACTCCTTCTTGATTCTTTTTGCAATTACTTAGGCAAATGACAGAATTTAATACAATTACCAGGTTTTCCCTCCCTCAAAACTGCTTAGTCTATTATTCTAAGCAGTTCACTTTAGCAGAGGGAGAAGTAGTCAGGACAATGGAAATTGAGCATTTGAATCAGGCTAGCACAGTGCCTTTTTCCTCTAATAGTCTTGCTTCAAGGGTGCTTAGGAGATGGCACATACAGACAGAAATGTTTGGAATGTGCCCTTTTCAAAAGAAAATGTTATTAGTTTCATGATGCCACTGTCCCTGAAGACAAATTAATTTCTGGAGTTGCTGTGATGAATTTGGCCTCAGCTGTGTTTCCTGGCCCTGCTGGCAGCAGTTCTGTGGGAGCTGCCTTTGTCACCAGGGCTGTCACTGCTTTGTCCTGAGTGTGACTCCAGCTGAGCAGCAAACATCTGGTGTCACTGTCAGTGCATGCTGACTGCATTGCTGAAATCAAGTAGTAGTACTGACCCTGCACTTCTGCCATCTCCTTGCTGCTCCACTGTGCCTGCTTTTCACTGCCAAGAGCCATGAGGGTGCATCAGGTAGAGGAGATGCTGACAGCCACACTGAGTCTGTCCTTAGAGGATAACGAGCTTTGATGTGGATCCCACCAGAGCCAGAGCCCTCCCACACACCCCTGATGTTCAGCCTGGGTTGAGCTCTGTGCTCTACCTGAAGCCCACAGTAGCTGAGACAGGGGGACTTGCAAAGTGTCAGCCACAGCTGTGTTTTCCCAAAGCTCAGATTGCAGAATCTGTCTGGGGCAGAGTCCTTGCCATTGCAAAGCCAATTCTTTCCCTGCTCCCACTTGCAGCTGGAGGCTGGGATGCACCAGTTCATAGCAGGTCTCTGGGTTTTCCATCAGCAGCATCTGTCCATGGCAGGTGAGACATCAGTGACTGTGAGAGATGCTCTCTGCATGGAAATGGCTTTGGGTTTGTTTTTCATGTTTTCTGTGAATGTTACTCTACTGTAAACTTGCCAAGCCTCCGCTTGCTCATAAACGAGGCTTGCAATATTTATGACAAACACTAGTACAGATTTCTAAATAAAACACACTATGCTACTCCTGTCTCCCACCCTCATCAATTCTCCTGCCAGTAGGCAGAAGGCAGTTCCTGTTACAGTCAGATTCTCTGTCAGTGCTATCAACTGTGCACATTTTCTCCAAGTTATGAATGTTTAAATAATGTCTGAATCAGGACTCTGTCTGTTTCACTAGTTACAAACATTAGTCTGCATCTTCATGCCAGCATTTTATAGAGAAAGCCTTTCTAACATGCATTTTAGGTAACATTCTGTTGACAAATAGGAATGTGATAAATGATACTGAAAAAAAAAAGAAAACTAAAAAAACCCCGTGCCTGTTCTGTGGCTGTTTGTTTTCCTGTTCCTCTGAATGCAATGCAATATTGTGATTAATCATGAGCCAAGCTAAAAGCTTGAGACACACATACCCTGAGGTTAAGGCATTGTGGGCAGTGGCATTTCCTGACTGCAATATGTGTTGAGAACAAACACCCTTGTGTCCATGGGTCTTCTCTGATGAGATGGTAGCAGCAGTGTGTCAAACTTTTCTTCTTCTTTATGGAAGTGCCATGAAAGACCTAGGGAAATGTGCAAATAATGTAAATTGTGATAACTAAAGCCATGTTAATGGATCAGCCATGTATAGCTTCACTGTTACAAATGCTATTCTCTGATGGCAATTTGTATTCAATTTTGTTAAATGGTTTTTAAAACGTTGGTTTTAATAATAAAAAAGAAATATCTGTAGGAGAGTGTCCTTTTTTAAACCCAATGTGTATTTTTTCTCAAGGGACACTGTCAGGTTAAAGATTTGCAATGAAACTTTTAAAAGTGGGACTCCAGCATGTATCCATGTGCATGGGGGCTGTGAAAATGAACTGTGTTGTGAGCCAGCACTTACATGCCAATAATTTATTTGCATTACTGATTCAGGGGTGCTCTTACACTTGATGTGGTGACATACACTGAACTGATAGTTTGGCTCTTCTGTAAAGTTCACAAATTCTTCTACCTGCACCACTGATAGTAACTTAGGGTACTGGAAACTGAAAGTTTCAGGCATGTCTCTTCCCTTCCACAGTTCTCCTTAAGTATAAGCAGGAAAGCAGACAATCACATTGAAAAATAATGCAAACACTATTTTATGTTATAAGTAAGAAAAATAGCCCAAAACCTCACAGTGTCCCTTTAGCTTTGGTTCATTGTAAGCATCCATTCTGACACATGGAGCAATGCAGAAGCAATTTTGCCAGACTATATATATGCGTGTACATATATATATATATATATGTTTGTTAAACTCCATTTTGTAGGGTATTATCTGTCTACCAGTACATCCCAGGAAAAAGAACATTCATCCATGCAGAAATATGAAAATAAAGGTGTCTGTGTGAAACGTGGTCTTGGTGTCACTGCAGTGCCTTCCCAGCACCCGCTCCCGCAGGCACCTCCTGCTCCCAGAGACAGCAGGGCCCTCTGGACAGTGCCAGGCTGGAATTCTTGCTCCCTCTGCCAGAAGAAGGTGTGCTGGCTGCCTGTTCAACACCTCTCACTCCCTGGGATGTGTCCCAGCTGCTGCAGGCAAAGCAGGCTCGGTCTCAAAGCACGTGCGTAGCTTTGTGTTTGCTTTTTGCTGAGGTTTGTTCAAGTGGCTGGTGAAGCCTGAGTTACTGCTGTGAGGTATTGGACAACTCTGGTTTTATTCAGAGCCCTGTTGCAGTCTGAGTATCTCCTCCTGCTGCTTCAGGAGTCCAGTCCAGGATGGAAGGGCAATGGGGAGGGAGCAGCTCTGCACTGGCGTAGGGTCTCTCACTCTGGAGCACAGGGGGGTACCCTCAGGCATGTATCACAACTCAGCATATGAAAGGTTACTTTTGAATCCAATTATAGCTTCTATTTTTTTTTTTTTTCATTACTGAGAGATTAATTCCATAACCTTTGCTTAACCATGCAGGTGCAGCAAACTGCAAAGGGAGGAGGCCTGGACACGTTGGCACATGAAATGCTTCATCACATCATGTCTGCACTGTGTGGGAGCAGGCATAGGAGCTGCAGGAGCAGAAATTCTGTGTGATGGAGAGCTGGTGATGGAGCCTGCCCTGCTGCTTGGCCAGGAGAGGCTGGTTCTCTACAAGCAGCAGCATTGTCCCCATTGCCCTTCAGGAGGTGGGAAACATGGCCTGAAGATCTCCAGAGCCTCAGTGGGTGTTGATTATTTCCAGCCAGTTCTGTTTAAACTTCTCTTGTTGTCCTGCAGAGGAAAGGTCTGTCTTCCTCCATCTCTTCTTGTAGAGACTGGGAATTGCTATGGGGCTCTGACTGGAAGCCAGGAAAGTGCCTCCTGAACACAGGGGGAGTTGTCCCATTGCCTGGGATGTTCTTCTGGGGACTCAGCTGCTGTTCTGTCCCTGTGCACAGCAGCCTGTGAGGAGCCTGAGGGGCATGGGGTGCTCCACACTCCTTGTTCAGGACAAGGCTTCTGCAAGGGCTAGACAGGGCTCCTGGTGGTGGGGAGAGGAGGGTGTTTCCTTTAGAGCCTGGGACACTTCCAAAGTTGCTTGTTGGTATTTGCACCCGATGCCATGGAATGGAGAAGGGGACCAGCACCAGTGCACAGTTCCCCTTGCAGGAGCCTGCTCTGCTCTGAAGTCTGGCTGCAGAAGATGGGCCTGGATGGTCACTGCCCTCACCCAGGTAACAGAGCACGAGAATGAGCCTGAGCACTCCTGGCAGCCACGAGCTCCCTTTCCTACAGCACAGCTTTTCTCAGGACATCCCCAAAGGCAGCCCAGTTCTGCCTGCCTCGATGGAGCACACCAGGATGCACTGCCCAGTGCTTTAGGGTCTGTGTTTGCTCTTGACATTGCTGAGAACCAAAGAGTGAATACACTGATGTTGTGGAGGATGCAGGGGAAGGACCCACTGCTAGTAATATCCAGTCATGTCATTGTTAAAATGTCTGTGAAAAGTTAGTGCTGATCCCAGGTTTTCCAGAAGAAATAAGCTATTGAAAAAATGTTGATTAAAAAAAAAAAATCCAAGATTGATTTTACACCCAGGGTTAAATTGAATTTGTTGACATTTTTACAGAAACTGATCCAACCTTTGTGTTCTAATCATCTTATTGCTTTATTTATAAATCAATATAAATTGAAAATAAATATACATGAAGATAAATATCAGTGCAATATTTTCTGTCTGAAGAAATCTTCTAAATTTTAGAGAACTCAGAGCACAGAGAAGTACCAAATCCTTGTTTCCTTCACGCAGCACAAGCTGTTACTGAAAAGCATTTGTCACCAAGCAGTTATAAGTAAGAAGAATAACACCTGTTGTGGTGGTGAGCACTGCACTGGTGGGAGGCACACTGTCTGTGCTGTAACTGATAATGAAGAAATCCTTTTGGAAAAGCCCTTCTGTGTGTATGACAAACTGAGTTGCAAAAATACTTCTAAATTTTCTCAATTTTTGTTTCAGACTTTTTTATATTGACCTCGCTTTATTTGCCTTATTTTGCACTAAGCTGTGATATGGTAATGCTTAAATCTTGAAGAACATCTGCTACAAACAAGTTACTGAATTGCTTTTGGTTCCTTTGGTATTCAAATGATGGAGTTGTGCACAAACAAACGAGATGCTCTGAAATGCAAGGTAAGAGATTTCTATCTCAGCAATACTTTGTAGTGATTTCACCAATGAAATAAAATTAACAGAATATCAAAGGTTTTCGTTTCTGTCCTATTCTAACAGTGAATATTTAGTGCATGTCATAAATGTATGCACTGGAATATGCGGTGTAGATTTCAGGAGGCTCAAAGTGTCCAAAAGCAGAATTTCAGAACTTAAAAACCCCCTTTTCTGAGAGCACATTTAATCCCCATTTGGAACAGAAATCACATTGCAGCCTGTGAAGAGGATATTTTAGGACCTGAGCAGCCCTGCTCAGCAGGGCCCAAAGACATCACTGCAGAAATGGGTGTGACATTGCAGAGACCTGCAGGTAATTTTAGATACAATGAAAGTCACTTTCAAAGGCATCCTGTTCCTGTACTTCAGCTTTACTCTGGGTTTGGTACGGTTTTGCAGGAGCCAGGGGAGCTCTGTGCTGGCACTGTGGGAGTACCTGGCCAGCTCCTGTGTCCCCAGAGCCCCAGCAAAGCCTGGAGGAGCTGCCTGTTCCTGGTGGAGCTGAATGGAGCCAGAGGACTGCGGAGGAAATATTGGTATTGGGATCTAAGGAGAGTTTCACAGACTGGATAAGCTGTGCCTTTCCTCCAAGGATGAGCCCATGGAGTGAGGAGAGCCTTGTTGTAGGGGTTTGGAGAAAGTCAACAGCAGTGGGCTGGAGCTGCCCTGGGGGGAGAGCCAGAGGTGTCTCATGGTGCTGACACAGTCTGGAAGGGATGGACAAAACCCTACCTGGGTCTGTGCCAGTAGAGAGAACACAGGAATGTGACAAAGCTGGTCAAACTTGTTCTCTGGGACATGTGGAGTGTTTTTTTTTAGCACTTGGCCAAGAAGGGGCAATAGTAGTGTTTGGCTGGTCTCTGTGCTTGTGCTTTCCAGGTATTCTGTGGCACCTGGGCCCTGGCTCTGCAAGTTTCTTCCTATTTCCCAATAAGGGGCAGCACTGCAGCTCTCAAGCCCTCAGCAGAGTTGGGAATTAACCCAGGGAACAGCTGGCACTTAGGTATTGGAATACTGACATGGGAACAAGCAAGTGTTCTCCAGTGAAAGTGGTTTGCTGCTGTAGAGCAGGTGCTGGTCATGCCCTGGACAGTCCCTGCCTGCAAACAGAAATCAAAAGGCTGTGGGTTTGCTCAGAACCGCTCAAAATTTAATCAAATTTAACTAGAAAAAATGTGATGGGAAGTCAAATTGAATTAATCTTTATTAGACTTACATTTTCCCTTGCAAATGTGACATGGCATCAGGTGTGTGTCTCAAGATTGTGCTTTTCAGGACATCACAGGGAGGTCTGCACTGTTCCCAAAGCATGTTCAGCGGATGAGCCTTCTGGAAACCCAGTTGTCCCCAACCAGGGTGGCATCTGAGCCACAGTGGCAGCTGAGAACATTGCTGTCACTTGCCATTCCACTGTGTGACAGCCCAGCAGCTCTGGATGCCAGCCCAGATCGCCAGGGCTGCCAGGCTGGAGCCAGACCTGCACAGCAGTTTTGGGGTGCTTCTCTCCTCAGCCATTGCTGTATGAGTGCTCACTGCCTGCATGTGACACAGAGGGAATAAATAGCTGCTTGAGCTATTCCTGCCCTCTGAGAACAAGGCCAGAACTGCACATCACTTTATTCCTTCTTGTGCCAATCTCCCAGTTCACTGGCAGGCAGAGATATGGCCCTGGCATACACAAATTCCCTGGGATAATTGTACCAAGGCTCTGCCAGGACACTGTTGGTCCCCACGGTGGGGACACACTGGTCAGTACTTTTCCAGATGCCACAAAGCTTCCTCAGAGGTGTGTGAAGATGCAGTGTGACTGCAGATGTAGCAATAATAGGCTACAGGGCCTTTAAGGACACCAGACATTTTCTCCTGTCAGATAATCATCAGTCTCATACCCAAGGGCACGTTCTCCATCAGCTCACAAGTGTTTCCATGATTTTTGGTTATTTTATTTGTGTCGGGTCTGGAGGTGCTTTATACTGTAATAAACATAAACTAAATAAACATGAGGGGAAAAGTCAGATCTTTTCCTCTATTTTTATGGATTCCCTTTTGGTTTGGTGTGTGCATTCCCAGGCAGACAGGTTTATGTCTCTGAGACAGATTATGATCAAGGATGACCCTGAGAAGGAGTGGCTGAAACCTGCCCAAGGAGCATCAATCTGGCTCAAGCCCAGAGACTGTGGTGGGCTGATCCAGCTCCTCACACACAGAGGGCAGGGAGGGATCCCTGCAGGTAGCACCTGCTGAACTGTGGGGAAATGATGTAAAGACTTTTTCTGTTCTGCAAACCTGAATGTAAGTCTGCAGTGATTTGGTTTTATCCCTTTAAAATATTTTCACAGTTTTTTGATAAACTTCTGTCATAAAATTCTCTCCTTTTCCACAGTGTTCAAAACAACCTACTCCAAAGGTAAACTTTTCAGTGAATGCTTCAGTAAAATGAAAGGTGTGTTTTGTGGTACCATTCACAGCTTTGAAGACCTCTGAGTTCATGCCCTCAAAAGCAAGTGCAGCCGTGTTTTTATTTAGGCTATTTACACCCTATCAGAGCTGAGTTAATGTTTCACTTCAGGCTGCAGTAAATTAGATAAAACAGTATTTCCTCATTCTCAAAGTTACCCTTTTACTTTGTCTGCACTACTCCGTTTGCTGATACAGGATAAAAACATTGCTTAATCCCTTTTAACAACTGCTGAGACTATTTTTAAACAGAAAATATGTTTCTGTATTGCATTGCCTTTTGATGAGGCATTTTTAAGATTACCAAGCCTCAACCCATGCTAGATAATGAGAGCTGTCTTCCTGCTGGCAAACCGACCAGGAGCTCCTGGGGAAGCGCCGTGGGACCGGTGCTCACCTGTAACAGCAGAGGACAAGAGCTTCAGGTGAGACATTGATCTGCTCTTTCCCTCCCCTGCTAGGAGCTCACATATCCCACATGAATAACATGAAGCCACAGTCCTCCACAGGCTGGAGCACCTCAGCAAAAATTACTATTCTCAAGTAGTGAAAATAATAATAGGAAGCATTGTCCTATAATCAACATCCAGTTACCTCAGCAGTAAAACACTGGGATGTGTCTTTGTCAGCTCTCCAGGACTGACTCAGCACAAAATGAGAACCCAGATTTTGAACTGGGTACATTGCTGCAGTGCTTGCAGAGGTGCTGAGAGCTGTGAGGGTCCCTGCTCCTCATCCTCAGCTCCAGGGGCACTGGGCTGTTCTGTGCATGTACTGCAGTGCCCCCAGGATGGATCCCACTGGTCAGTGCCTGCTCATTTGCAGAGAGGCATAAAGCAATAATGGATTATTTTAAAGTAGTTTAGGATTTTTTTCCTTAAAAATATTCCTCACCCTCTCTTGTCAGAACAATATAGGCTTAGGTCCTTTGGGGGTAAAGTTAAACTAAAAGAAAGCCTTTTAATTAAACTTCTTTGATGTTTATGGTGTTCAGTTCCAAATACCAGGCACTATCAGCAGAGATAACTTTCTGTCTCTTGAACATGAAAACTAGAAACTATACTTATTGCTGCTCATTTAATGAGTACATCCTGATCTGATTTCCTATCTCTCAGTGTATTTCATCCTATTAACATAAAAGTACACAATTATTTCCAATAAATCCTAATCTGGTGTAGCTAAAAATATCTGCCCAGCTTTTGACAGCCGAAGTCATTTGTATGGATGAAATATTTATTTAACAAGTTTGGGAGCAAAAAGGAATGACATCATATCAGGTAAGGCTTTGGCCAAAGATAAAACCACAATTGTGCATTTATCTGAGATAATAACAGAACGTTGTGCACTTAAAACTGAGTGTGCAATTAATTGTCAGTTCCCAAACTCATCCCTATATCTGACAAGAGGTTACACCAACTTTCTTTAACATTTACATTGTATTCTTTGTCTTTAGAGTGGACTTAGAAAGCATGAGCGCTGGGTGCTGATGTGCTCACAGGTAAAATGTTTACAGGTTGTAATAGGCAACATCATAATGGAAATAATTAAATGAGGTTACAGATTGGAAAAAAACATGCCTGGTATCAGTCCACAACTTTTGCTTTACATGACCTGTAGTTCTGGTTCTGGTATGAACATCACTGGCCCTGTTCAGAACACAGCAGGTTTGGTGGCAAAGCATTTGCTGTGAGCACTGTGTGTTTCTCCCAGAGCAGCTGAAACCTGCAGGGCTTCTCATGGCAGGTGGTGGTCAGTGTTACGGGATGCTGCAGAGTGCTGGGACCCAGGAGGTGTGAGGGGCTCACCCAGGGTTGTGAGGGGCTCACCCAGGGGCTGTGAGGGGCTCAGGGCTCACCCAGGGGCTGTGAGGGGCTCACCCAGGGCTGTGAGGGGCTCACCCAGGGGCTGTGAGGGGGTCAGGGCTCACCCAGGGGCTGTGAGGGGCTCACCCAGGGCTGTGAGGGGCTCAGGGCTCACCCAGGGGCTGTGAGGGGCTCACCCAGGGCTGTGAGGGGCTCACCCAGGGGCTGTGAGGGGCTCCTGAGGGGCTCAGAGCTCACCCAGGGCTGTGAGGAGTTCAGGGCTCACCCAGGGCTGTGAGGGGCTCACCCAGGGGCTGTGAGGGGCTCAGGGCTCACCCAGGGGCTGTGAGGGGCTCACCCAGGGGCTGTGAGGGGCTCAGGGCTCACCCAGGGACTGTGAGGGGCTCAGGGCTCACCCAGGGGCTGTGAGGGGCTCCTGAGGGGCTCAAGGCTCATCTAGGGGCTGTGAGGGGCTCACCCAGGGGCTGTGAGGGGCTCAGAGCTCACCCAAGGGCTGTGAGGGGGTCAGGGCTCACCCAGGGGCTGTGAGGGGCTCAGAGCTCACCCTGGGACTGTGAGGGGCTCACCCAGGGCTGTGAGGGGCTCAGGGCTCACCCAGGGGCTGTGAGGGGC
Source organism: Oenanthe melanoleuca (assembly GCF_029582105.1). NCBI lineage: Eukaryota > Metazoa > Chordata > Aves > Passeriformes > Muscicapidae > Oenanthe > Oenanthe melanoleuca. Next base: position 777,297 of record NC_079347.1, read on the forward strand.
TCAGAGCTCACCCAGGGGCTGTCAGTGGCTCCTGAGGGGCTCAGAGCTCACCCAGGGCTGTGAGGGGCTCAGGGCTCACCCAGGGGCTGTGAGGGGCTCAGGGCTCACCCAGGGACTGTGAGGGGCTCAGAGCTCACCCAGGGGCTGTCAGTGGCTCCTGAGGGGCTCAGAGCTCACCCAGGGGCTGTGAGGGGCTCAGAGCTCACCCTGAGCTGCTCCTCAGACACAGCAGCTGAGGGCATCCCAAGCCTGGCCCCACTCTGCCCTTCCATGGGCACTGGGGTTGGCACCTGAGGACAGGGACAACCCGGCTGTGTTTGCTTGGTTTCTAACTTTCAGTTGTGGGTAGAAGAAATTGTTGGTGTTGGATCTACGATGTAAATAAGAGGACAAAATACAGCCCCACTAATGACATCTCCCATAGCTGTGGTAGGAACCTCCTGCACCAAAGTCCCTTTTTCAGGGCAGAAGGAAAGAGCAGAGATGGTGTGGGATGGGACTGAGGGCATTGGTGTGAGGGAAGGGGAAGGGGAAGGGGAAGGGGAAGGGGAAGGGGAAGGGGAAGGGGAAGGGGAAGGGGAAGGGGAAGGGGAAGGGGAAGGGGAAGGATCACTACCTGGATTTATGTGTTCCCTGGCAAAGACCTCAGCTGATGGTGATGTCTGAGCAGCACTGCAGCCTGACACCAGGGCCATGGGTGGGAAAGTACTGACTGAAAATAAAAGTGGTTCCTGTGCCATCTGACTCTGGTTTGAGGTTTGTGTTTGCTTTATCATTTCACCCAAAAAAAGCATACTGGTAACAGCTGAGTAGTTTATTTTCCCTGTTGCTGTAGACACTGTTGTCAAGTCGCAGAGTTTGCTGTAAATAAGTCTACAGCATTTCTATTCTCAGAATAGAAATATAGAAATTCTCAGAATGACAGTTTTCTCTCTCCTCTTTTTATCCTGTCTTTCAGGCATTTATTTTGGAAAATCTGAAAAGGTAAGTTATGCAATGTTCTGGCTTGGGAGTCACCTTAAAGGCTGAAGTGGGGCAGTATTGCTGGGATGGCATTTGGCTTCAGGTCACTGCTGGTGCTAAGCTCCTTCTTGCCCTGCCTGTTCTCCTTTCTGCAGGTAATCTTTGGCAAGAGCCCCACCCTCGCCTCTCCCTGTAGCACCAGTGGGTGTTGCTGCCATTTGAAGCTGTCCCAAGCCCAATGCACATCTACAGAAAATAAATGTGCTATGAACTGATTGATTTATCTGCATTTTCCAGCCCAGCAGTTAATTCTGCTCTTGGGAGGCGGAACCAGAGCAGCCAGCAGGCTGTTAATGCAGGTCAGGGTGTCCCTCCCTCGGTGGCCCTGTGCTAGCACACAGAGCAGCCTAGTAAGGACTTATCTCCCCCAGGATCCCCAGCCCCTGCGAGGACCAGCCCTGGCTGCACTGCACAGAGACCAGAGACAGAGCAGGGACCCCGAGGTGCTGGGACAGGGGCTGGCACCAGGGCTGGGACAGGGGGGTGGCACCAGGGCTGGGACAGGGGCTGGCACCAGGGCTGGGACAGGGGTGAGCACTGCTGCTGACATCTTCCCGTCACCTGAAGAGCTCAGTGGCCCTAAATGTGCCAGCCCTGTGCTGGTGGTGTCCGTGTGGGCTATCCAGGGCTGGGCATTGGCCACTGGGCAGTGGGGCTAGCTTGGGGCTGGTGGCTACATGCCATGTGAGACTTGTGGGGAAACTGAGGCAGCTGGAAGTTCTGAGCCAGGATTTATCTGGAAAATGGTGCCCACAGGTGCTGGTGGGTGCCTGAAGTTCCCATGGTAGCTTAGGCACCACAGTGGGTTCTCAGTCCTGGGGATGTGGGGGCCAGTAAGGAAGGGAGAGAGAGAGAGAGAGCTGCTCTTGCTGCTGTTTGTGTCTCTCCCCCTCCCAAGCAGGCCACGCCCCTCTCCCTCTCCGCACACTCTTTTTGTCCCAATTTCTCACTTTTGAGACCTGCATTAAATTTCTCCCAGCCCTCAGGGAGTTCAGAAGGGAATTCAGATGCTGTAGGTAAAAGCTGCAGCATAGAACAGCTGTCCTGTTGGGAGGGTTTGTGTCACAGCGGCTCAGCAGCTCGCTCCATCCTTTGGGCATGCCACAGGTACCTGTGCAAACCCAGTGCAGCAAGGAGAAGGCATGGAGGAGAGGCTGCTGCCGAGGCAAGCTCCTTGAGCCACTTGTAAAATTCTCTGTGTTCAAGTGCGGGATTCTTTGTGTCAGGACAGACGGTCCTCAGGGACAAATCTCATGCGCTCTGTATAAGCTGGTGTTATAGTTGCAGTTTATTGTAAGGGCGTGGGTGTATAGAGTCCTGCTAAGGGCTGCCAGCCTCAGCACTTAGTAGGACAAAGAGAGAATGGGGGAAGAGAAAGAGAGCAGGAGGGAGAGAGCAAGAGGGGTAAGAAAGAGTAAAAGCAAGAGAGGAGAGCGATTTCCCGTTTACAATACAATAAATCTTCTTCTATGATAAATATTCTAATTCCCACTAACCAATGTAATACAAGATACAAATTCTGTAGCATTTGCATGCAGCCTATAAGGATCCTTACATTACCATAGTGTGTTACACTTTAAACTTCTAAACACTACTCTTTGGACCCTAGCAGGGATGTCTCTGACCTTTGGACCCACTGTTTAGCAGAAGACATTGTTCTATCAAGAGGGGATTACCCCTAGCTGGCTATCCCATTGTTTCATGGTAATTCAGTAAATAAGGTTTGGTATCTCAAAAGTGGCTTTCATTTCAATCTCGTTCATGGTTTCTATATTCCCAGAATCTGAGCATTCATACTTGTAAGGTTTTCCTGTTTCATCTTCCCCAACATTCAAGGGTCTCTGTGTATGGCTTTGGATGGATTTCCCTCTCTCTCTAAAACAAGAGGGCAAAAGAAGTAAGCTGAATCTATGGTCTCTACAAACCTTTCTGTTTCAGTCAAGTGGAATCAGTGTAGGTCTTGTTTAATCCTGAGTTGTGTCCTTCATGTGTACCTTGCAGAAACATTGCATCCACTTTTGAGATAAAATTTGACCTCGGGGCAAGGCAGAATGGCTCCCTGCAGCCTCGGGGATCCAGATGAGGTTTCTCAGATGGCCGTGCCCACCTCCTGCCAGCACCGATGGGAGCAAGGCAGCCGTCTGCTCCTCCTCATACCCTGCAGGTGCCCTGTGCTGATAGCAGTGGGCACCCCTGGGGCAGAGCTGGACTGGCCATGAGGTGCCTTTGGAGTCTGGAGCAGGCATCTGCACCTTTGCAGAACCAAAACTGGGCAGCCCAGAGTAAGAAGATGCAATGATTTTCCAGGTTCTTCCTTCTCCCTTCTGAAAGGGATGCTTTGAGTTTAAAACAAAGCAGTCCATTAAAAAAAAAAAAAAAAAAAAAAAAAAAAAAAAAAAAAAAAAAAAAAAGCTTAATGAATATGGCAGCCCTTGCTCTTTTGCAAGTTTAAACACCTCATATTTCCTCAAAGAACAGCTCTAAATCATTTTATTTGCAAGCCCTAAGCAGGAATTTGTATTCATGGTAAGACACTTATTGAGTTAATTTATTTAAGGCTGGGGCATAATTTCTAATAGTGGAGCAGTCCCTAGGCCCAGTGCAATTGTCTTCCTGATAGGGCATTAATATTTAAAGGGGTTATAATACTCTGCCAATTGATCTGTGTCTTTTAGGAAGTAGGTTAGCAGTTATTGATGGTCACTTGTGTGAAGGATTAGCTTAAATAAAGCTGGTACTTGGCAGACCAGTGCCTGCCCCCAGGCAAGTCCCACGGCCCGGCAGGGAGGGGCCCGGGATGCGGATGGAATGTGGGGAATGTGGAGGGGAATAAGGCGGTGCACATCTGGAGGTGCTGCTGGGACAGGCGTGAGCCCGGGGTGAGCTGAGCCAGGAGCTGCTGGTACGTCTTCATCGTGACAGATACTGCTACTTATGGCACTCGAGACAAATCACTTAACCTCTGAGCACTTTCCTTTCTCTGTTCTTAGAAGTGGGGGACATTTATCCTATTTCTCGAGTGATTTAAATGAGGACAGTTCCGAATTAAAAAAAATAAAATCTTGCTTGTTTTACTACTGTATTAAATTCCACACTGTGGAAACATAGTGCTGAAAGGGCTTTAAAAAACAAGATAATATGGAAAGCAATCCCGATGAAATACCTTTGTGTTTATTGTAGATATTGAGTATTTATTGAGGAAAACTGAACATTGGCATGGAAGGGCATGCAGCTGCAGCACAGCTTTGACTGTGCTGCCTGCAAGAGCAAAGTAAATGTGTTGGGTAAATGTGGAGGTGCTCAGGGCAGTCTGTGGCTGCTTTTCCCCAAAACTTCCTGCAGTGAGAAGTGTTCCACTGCCCTGCAGAAACACAGACAAATAGATGTGCAAGATGAATGATTGTGTCTGAACTGTGCTCCTCGAGGCCCCATCTCCTGGTTTTTTCTTCACGTGCTCATCTGTCAGAGTATTGTCAAACCTTCAATTGATGCATCACTGGCAGCTCCTTCCACCCTCGCTCCCTCCCTTCAACCCCGCCGGCTCCTTCCCCGTCCTGGGCAGGGGCTCAGCCACGTGGAGACACAATAATCGATCCTGTTCATCGATAATCGATCCTGTCCATTGCTCCTTTCCTGCTGGGAGAGGTCAGCGAGTCCCTGCAGGGGTGGACTGGGGCAGGTAGTGACTGCTCAGGGCAGGGATTGAGTGATTGAGTGCTGGACTTCCCAGGACAGGGCTGCAGGGGGAACCAGTTCCCTTTGTCATGACAGTTCCCTTTGTCATGGCCAGCAGAGGTAACCAAGCAAAGCAATCCCGAATTACCAGGGGGCTGCACAGTTTATTTGAGGTTTACCTGTTACCTTGAAGCTTGGAAGAAAAATTCCCACATGTTCACTGAGGATTTTGTGGCCATGTGTTAGCTGTAGCCTCTTGGTGTATTGACTATGCCCTTGGTCACTAAACAGCGTTCAAGGCTACATTTGTCTATTAAAACGAAACCCTTTACTGGACAGAGAAACATAAATGCACATCTTTATTACAATTTCTTCCCAGCACTGGTAATTTCTGATGAAAGCTCCTGCCCTATAACAGCAGAATTGCCATTGTGTTAACTAAAACACTGAACAGTGAAGAAATGCTGTGGTTATATTCAACTATGTGGCACTAGTGTCACCTTTCCTTGCCCAGGAGTACTCACAGATTTCCATTTCACTGCCTCCCAGTCTTTCATATATTTATTGTCTTTACAGTCAACCTGTGCAAAACATAGGCTGTGCATCAGGGATGCTCATGAGAGGCTCTTCAGCTGAAGTTCATGAAGTCTTATACTTTAACTGAAGTCTAATTTGTAAAATTAACTTCTTTCTACAACTTCTTTCTGGACCAATCTTCCTTCTTTTCAATCAAAATTGTGATCTAACATTGCTGTATGTGGGTAAATGATTCTCTCTCTGGTCCTGCATCCTCACATTATAGAGAGGAGCCCTTGAGAGCATCCAGAAACATCTGAGTACCATTTCAGAGAATGAGCTAGAAGAGCAAAGCCTTGTTGGAAATCAGATGTGGGACCGGTATTAGAGCATATTGTGTTTTGGAAAAAACCCATCCATCTTCAGTGGGATGCCCTGCATTCATAGTACTTGAATGTTTGGGTGTTGAACTGGCTCTGTGTGGGAAAAGTTGTTATTTCCTGGTGCTCTGCTGAGGAGGCAGAGTGTCCTCTGGGCTGTGGGGAGCTAACCCAAGCAGAAAACTTGTGAAGTTTGGGTTATTATGGTGCAGCCACATTGGAAGCTGAGGCCCTAAATACCATGTGTGATGAGAGAGGTGCTGGGCCTGAAAAAAGGTGTGTGACTAGAGCAGCACTTCCTGCAGGGAGCTGGAGGTCAGAGTGGAGCAGAGCACAGCGCAGAGCTGCCACTGTGGCACCTGCTCCAAGGCCAGCACCAGCCCGAGGAGTCCTGGGCCAACAGCCAAACTTGGTTCCACTCCCAGAAAAGTCACTGAAACCCCTTTGAAGTGCAGTGACCTCATGCTGCATGCATGGGTTTATCCCAGGTACAATCAATGGAGCACAGAGTTACAGCAATTCTGTGAGCCTAGGCAGGGGAGCCTGGGACTAAGGGAGGCTGAAACTGTGATCCTGCCATCTGTGGGCAGGATCTCTCTGAGTCTGACTGCTCTAGGAACTACCTACACATTTTGCTATTTAATCAATCCCTTCCCGTGGTGCCATTCTCAACATCAGCTAACTGCCATCCCATACTGGTAGGAGAGGAGCAAGAATTTGTTGAGGACTTCAAGACCTGAGTAGTCACCAGGGTCTTTTATGTGGTAAGTGACAGAACCTGCTGGAAAATGATACTGGCCAGGAAAAAGGGCAGGAGCCACTGCGTATTAGGAATGTTAAACATCACTCTATGGTGGTTCTGTCTATGCAGCATTTCTTTTCCCTGCCTCCTTCCCTTAAAATAATTTTTCTTTAACCACAAAACTTTTTCTTTTCTTCTTTGCAGACAAGCAGAACAAATACAGAAACAATCTCCGGACATGTTTCGCAGATGTTTTTCTTTTTTCGGTCTGTGTCTTTTCCTTCCAACCCAAAGGTAAGTGGAGGGTTTGTTTTGGTTTAAAGGGAACACTTGAATAATGTTTCACATAAATAATGTGGGTCAAAAGGAAACTATGCTTCCAATTATCCAGCCCATCCAAAGGAGGCAGGGATATGGTAAAGGAGAGAGCAATCTGCATAGGTCCCTAAACTGCAGTATGTCCATTAACAGTGCAACCCCTGATTTCCTGTTCAGAACCAGTACAGATTTAGCTTTTTACCAGAAATGTGTTCCACAAGGCTTCCAGCTCTGTTATTACCATACTTGGACCTACAAGTCCCAAATTTGTTGAAGAATTTACATATATACGGTGCAAAACCTGGTTCTGCTGTAAGGTCCTGTTTAGTGTAAATCCTTCAGCTCCAAGGCCCTATTAACCCAGCTGTGAAGGAAAAAGAAGAAAAATCCTCAGTGAGAGCTGTGAGTAACTCTCTGGCTGCTTCCTGCCCAGAGCAGGGTCCTGGCACTGGGAGCAGCAAAGGCTTTGCCTCCCACCTCCCAAACCCAAAGCAAGAACAAGTTCCTGACCCTTCAGCCAGTTACACTTTTCTCAGGTGAGGGTGTGCCATCCTGCACCATCACACTCCCCTTTCCCAGTCCATACCCTGTCCCTCTCACTGTCTGTGTGAGGGTGCAGATCTGTCAGTCTCAGAGCACAGCTCCTACCTTCAATGGCCAGCATCAAAATGTAAATTCTGATGTAATTTGGAGCTGGACCCTCAGTGGGCCCAGCAGCTGGGGCAGCACTGCCCACAGAGCTGAGGGGTGTCTGAATTGCACAGCCCTGCACCTTTCCCCTCCAGTATTGCTGCTGACAGCACTGTAGGAGCTGACACTCACATGTTATGAGGAGGAAGCTTATTAAGGGACTAGAGATTAGAGAGGAGGAGCTGCGGGGCTGTAAGATTTTTCTCAAGTTGTCATAAATGGGAGGAAAAAAGGATATTCCTAATATAGACTGTACAAGGAGTGGGAAGGGGATATTGGGGTTTATTCTTCAGGCTTGTGATCGACAGACCTTGCTTGTTTTTTCTGTGATATTTTAAGAACATTCTTAAGATACTGTGTGTCTAACTTGTAGCTATCAGCCTAAGCAATTTGCCATTTGCCCACCTCTTGAAGGTGCTAGTTATTCAGCCAAGATAGCAATGTGAGCAAATGCTTGTGATTTCAATTATCTGCTTGGTTCAAATAACTATTTTAGACTATTTGTTTGTTTGTTTGAGCACAAGCTGGAAGCAACTGCAGCTGCAGACCAGATGTGCCCAGTCCAGCATGTAAGAGTTGGTGTTTGTGTCCCCAGGAGCTCTCTGGGCCATGGATCCAGCCTGCATGGCAGGGGCACAACATCGCTCCCTGGATTTGAGAACCTCACCATGGGGTACAACAAATACCTCCGGCCCTACTTTGGTGGTATGTTGGCTCCACACAAGGGAGCACCTAAAATCAGTCTGTAAGGCTCATGGTGGGAAGAGCAGGATGCTGCAGCTTCAAAGGTGGTGTCTCTTTGAAATTAGTTGGTGTGCCAGGCTTCTCTCCTTTCTGTGCATCCACTGTTGTCTTGAATAGCTGGTGCACATATGTGTGGGGCTTGGGGACATGTCCAGCGAGGTGAAGAGCAGGGAATTTAAAAACTTTAACTTCTCTATGAAAGACCTGACTAAATAACTAAATTCTGCTCTGACTGTACAAGCTTTTGTTTAGAGCCTGACCCTTGTGATTTTCTACTCTACTTTTGGTCATGTACAGCTATTATAGCTATTTATGCAGCTACAGAGGAACAAAGCCATTCTTCTTGCCAGGAATACCTTTTTCAAACCCTGGTGAGACTCTGGGGAGTTGGGAGCAGGCAGGAATTTAGAAACTTATCTGAGGCTATTGAGCAGTTTTGGTGTCAGGTCTCCCCCTTCCAGGTGAGTGCTGTCATTACACAGAGGAAAGGGTTTCTCGGAATGACGTTCAGAACCTGAAAAGTATCACTGAAAGTTTAAGGAAGAAGCAATTACCATTTTTATTTCTATTAATTTTGGGTTTGTGCCTGAGCCATCAAGGAAACTCTCGACAGAAAAGTTTTCCATCAGCTTTCACAAAGCCATGGATATTTCTCATTGTAGACTGACCTGCTGCTACTGGCAGCCCTGAGCTGCTTTCTTTTCCTGGCCATGGTAATAAATGTCTGAGACAATACAGATTTTACCATCTTGTTATGCCTAGAATGGTCCCTACCCCTGTCCCTGTCCCCCTGTCCCCCTGTCCCCCTGTTCCCCCGTCCCTATCCCTATCCCTATCCCTATCCCTATCCCTATCCCCATGTCCCTATCCCTATCCCTATCCCTATCCCTATCCCTATCCCTATCCCTATCCCTATCCCTATCCCTATCCCTATCCCTATCCCTATCCCTATCCCTATCCCTATCCCTATCCCTATCCCTATCCCTATCCCTATCCCTATCCCTATCCCTATCCCTATCCCTATCCCTATCCCTATCCCTATCCCTATCCCTATCCCTATCCCTATCCATCCCCGTCCCCGTTCCTGTCCGGGCGGTGCTGCCCTCTCGCGGTGGCTCCCGGTGCTCTCGCTCCGCGGGCCCTCTCGGCTGGGGCTCAGCTGGAACTGGAGCTGGAGCTGGAACTGGAGCTGGAGCTGGAGCTGGAGCTGGAGCTGGACTGGAGCTGGACTGGAGCTGGAGCTGGAGCTGAGGGTGGAGCTGACACTGGCCTAGGGGTGGAGCTGGACTGGAGCTGGAGCTGGAGCTGGACTGGAGCTGGAGCTGGACCGGAGCTGGAGCTGGAGCTGGAGCTGGGGCTGGAGCTGGAGCTGGAGCTGGAGCTGGAGTGGGAGCTGGAGCGGGAGCGGGAGCGGGAGCTGGAGCTGGGCTGGGACTGGGGCTGGGCTGGGGCTGGGCTGGGGCTGGAGCTGGAGCTGAAGCTGAGCTGGGGCTGGGGCTGGGCTGGGGCTGGAGCTGGAGCTGGACTTGGACCTGAGCTGGGGCTGGGGCTGGGGCTGGGGTTGGGCTGGGGCTGGAGCTGGAGCTGGGGCTGGAGCTGAGCTGGGGCTGGAGCTGGACCTGGACCTGGAGCTGAGCTGGGGTTGGAGCTGGAGCTGGACCTGGAGCTGAGCTGGGGTTGGAGCTGGAGCTGGAGCTGGAGCTGAGCTGGGGCTGGAGTTGGACCTGGACCTGGAGCTGAGCTGGGGTTGGAGCTGGAGCTGGAGCTGGAGCTGAGCTGGGGTTGGAGCTGGAGCTGGAGCTGAGCTGGGGCTGGAGCTGGAGCTGAGCTGGGGCTGGAGCTGGACCTGGACCTGGAGCTGGAGCTGAGCTGGGGCTGGAGCTGGAGCTGAAGCTGGAGCTGGGCTGGGGCTGGGGCTGGAGCTGAAGCTGGAGCTGGAGCTGGGCTGGGGCTGGGGCTGGAGCTGGAGCTGGAGCTGGGGGTGGAGCTGGAGCTGGAGCTGAAGCTGGAGCTGGAGCTGGGCTGGGGCTGGAGCTGAGCTGGAACTGGAGCTGGGCTGGGGGTGGAGCTGGAGCTGGAGCTGGAGCTGGAGCTGGAGCTGGAACTGGGCTGGAGCTGGAACTGGGCTGGAGCGGGGCAGGGTCGCTGCCCTCCGCATTCCAGGAATGCCTTTCTCGGGAAGCAGGGCCCTTCTCTCCTCTGGCCAGGAGCCGGGGCTGCCCCACGCTCCCTGAGCTGTGGGAAGTGCCCTGTGCCTGCTGTGGGCAGGGATCAAGGGACAAAGTGGCCCTGGCTGCCTGTTCAATGGCAGATGCCACTGAGACGCTGCTGATCTGAACTGCTGAACTTTGCAGCCTGTGTTGCTGGATAGCCACCCCTGCTACCATCACCAAACACAGACCTCCAGCTCCCTAACAGTGACAACTGCATTTTGGATCATGTAATTTGTGAGCCTGATGCTCTGAAACTTTGTCTGACCCTCTGGGTCTCTGTGGTTTTAGTGACAGCAAATGAGGCTGAGGACAGTGCCCACCTGCACTGCATCCTGAGTGGCTTTACTGTGCCCATCACATTTCCCTTCTCTCTTCTTTTCCTCTGCAGGAGAACCTGTGCAAATTGCAATGAGTCTGGACATTGCAAGTATTTCTAGCATATCTGAGAGTGACATGGTAAGTGAAAGAATTTTATTTTACAAGATAAGACTGGGATATGCCTGAGAGATTTCACATCCATTCCTGTGTCCAGCACAAAAATGCTCGTTTTAAAACTGCTTTGCTGTTGGTGGGACTGTTGATCACTTTCAGCAAAGGGCTGAAAACAGAGCTCATTTATGACTGCAGACTGTGTAGATGCCTTGGTAATGTGGGCTTACAAATAAACAGAAGTGGTTCCAAAAGTCCTACTTGTCAAAAACTGAGCAGCTTCTGGAAATCAGACCGTGTGGAAATAGAAAAAATCAATCCTGTGCGGCATCCCTTGTGAGGAAGGAAATCCAGCAGTGCCTGAGATGTCCAGAAGGCTGAGCAAAGTATCAGCTTTAGAGCTCAGTGTGTGCTGCTTATTCTTTTCTGGTGAGGCATAGTGAGAATGCTCCAGCTAATTTTGGTAGGCCTAACTCGAGTTAATCCCAGTGTTCCTAGATTCAAAATTCCTATTAAAATAGAAGGCACAAGTTTTCTTTTTTAACTTGTTTGGGTGGTTTTTTTTTTTTTTTTTTTTTTTTTTTTGAGATATCCCTGACATAACAGGTCGGATTCACTTGCCTTTTTTCTCCAAAGTGCCAATGCCTCTTTGATAACCAATTTATAGCATGTGTGGAATTTCCCAGCTCTAGGCAATGACTGAAGTGTGTGCTTCCCATCTGTTCTCTTACCTGCAAAATGGGCACAAAAACATCAATCACAGTGACTGCTCATTAAAATCATGAAGTACCGTAAGTATAATCTTTAGTCATCAAACTCCACACCTCAGAGAGGAAGTGTATTAGAAATATTACAGAGTGAATAGAACAGTGATGGAAGTGAAGCTTGAAGCTTGGCTGTGGTGGGTTGAACAAGGATGTGTTCTGTCCCTTGTCACACACATGGGGTGCCCCAGCTGTGCCAGCAGGTGCCTGGACACACATCCCAGCTCTGCTGTGTCCCCCAGGATTTCACAGCCACCATCTCCCTGCGGCAGCGCTGGACAGACCCTCGCCTGGTCTTCCATGGCAACAGGAGCTTCACGCTGGATTCTCGCCTGCTGGAGCTGCTCTGGGTGCCCGACACCTACATCGTGGAGTCCAAAAGGTCCTTCCTGCACGATGTCACCGTGGGCAACCGCCTGCTCAGGCTGTTCTCTAATGGCACTGTCCTGTATGCCTTAAGGTACAGACACCTCTGGCGCTGCTGCTGCCTCAGAACAGATTTCCAGAGTTACCCTGCACAGGAGCAGGGACCAGCTGTCACGGGCCATGAGTCTGGGGTCAACAAGCCAGCTGTGACCATTCTCTGCTGATGCATTTCCCCCTGTTCTGGCCTCTGGAAATGCCAGCCAGGGATCAGGATCTCCCATCACAGAGATGCTATATCCTGAGGCTGCTCAGAAGGCTCATGAGTTTAGGTGCCACTGAGGGAAAGCCCAGTCAGATGGGGGCAGGGGAGGAATGGAAGGAGGACATCACAACAGTAAAAGTTTAATTGATAATGGGGAACCATTTGCTTTTCCAGTGCCATGTAGCGATGACTTCTGTTTTTTACCAAGAAGTGTATTTGTCCATGAAGTGCAGGAAGGTGCACAGCACTTGAGTCACCAATTCCTACCATGCTCTCCTTAGCTTGCAGCAGTTAATCAGTTACCTCAGCTGCAGAGTAAAACTCACCTGCCTCCACTTTGAGTACATGTGCAGTTAGGCACTGTGCCTCATGTTACAAGTGGTGACTCCTTAAGATGTGCAAATTGTAGCAATGGGAAAAAAAAGTGATCCCAGCAGATCAAAGCAAAATCCCTCCTTGGGCTATATTTTCATTGGGGTGGCTGCAGAGAGTGCTTGTTCTTGAGGGTTCTCAGTTAATTGCTATCATCAGTCCAAATAATGGAACTGGCAGAACAGAGCTTTGTGATCCAGTTTGATGTGTAAAACATGCTTTTATTGCAATTTTCAGAGCTCCTTCTCTTTCTACAGAATCACTACTACTGTTGCCTGTAACATGGACCTGTCAAAATACCCTATGGACACACAAACGTGCCGACTGCAGCTAGAAAGCTGTAAGTATAACATTCTAGAAAACTCTAAATTTGTTTATTCATAAATAACTATGTCTTGAATATTTGGATTAAGCACAGTGGCTTTCTGATTTTTATTCCTGCAAATTATAATGTCCAAAAGAAAACAACTTCTGCATCATCATTCTTCAAATGTTCTTAATCCACAGTCCAGAGAATTCCTGTCTCTGTGCAGTTTACCCAAAAAAGTGATAATAAAGAATATTTTATTGAAGTGTAGATAATTCAATCGTGCACAGAAAGGATGAAGTAATATTGGTTGGCTTTCAAAATTTAGATCCTTTTGAACACTCAGTTTCTTCAAAACTGACTTGTGGGATAAGTGCACGTGGTAGAGTACCATGAAGAACCATTCTCACATCTTTATGTAGCTACTACCCATTGCACCCCCAAATCCCCACTGTAAAAGGACATTGGGAAGGGTGGTTCTCACCAGAATTAGAGGTGAACATGGCTCTCAAACTCATGGGCTCAAATTAGGGCCAAACCTACTAGGGAGGGGATACAGAGGGTGGGACCCTCGTCAACAGAAGAGTCTTAGACTGGAAAGTCTCAAGAAGAGGAATTATCAGTGAATTCTTCTCTCAGTTAGATTAAAAGCTCACCTATGGCAGTGCTGGCTGAGAAAGACTCCAGGGTTGCATGGGCCACTGCAGGTCTGTTACCCCAAAGCTCAGCCAGCTGCTCTGGACCTGGGATGAGCTGTTACAGCTCCTGCAGTGTGGCACAAAACCAAACTTCCACCATCTCAGCATGAAAGGACCAGATCTTTAACTTCTGGGGTTGCAGCATGAAGCATCTAGGGAAGCACATATTATTTTCACATTAAAATCATATTAGTTCACCATGGTTAACTTTATTACAAAGAATAGCTCCTGAAATAATAATGATTGGCCTCTTCTGCTAAAGCAGAGCATGTTTAGGCCTGTTTTAAAACTGATTGGGTCCTACATCATGCTCAGTTGCTGTATAATTCCAATGAAATTACATACATATTGCCCACTGGAGATTTCATTAGGATAAGTGCCCAGAAATAATGCTATTTAAAAATATGCCAGATGAATTAACAACAATCTATCACTTATTATAAAATTTTCCTGAGTAACCACAATTTATAAAACCACTTAGGAACTTTGAAAAGTCACATGCTTAGGATTCTACTCAGGGATTCATGCTCTGGACACCTAATTTAGGAGTTCATCACGCTCAAGCTCTGGTAATTTGTGTCTAATAAGAAAACACAATTAAATGTAAATAGAGCTGCAACTGCATTTGATTCCTTCTACTGGGACAAATGGGTTATTATCAGAATCACAGCGTCCCTACTCAGGGTCTCAAAGAAGGGCTCTTAATAAAAGAATTAAATCAGTGAAACGATAGACTTGTTTCCTAAATTAAGTCAAATTTTTGAAGGGAATGGCAGGCTGGCAACTCAGTACAAGATTTATCCCTCAGCCTGAGGTATCCCTCAGTCTAACCCCAGGTCATGTCATCCCTTACATCCCTGGAGGCGCAGACTCAGATGGCAAATATGGAGTCCTGCTGCTTTGAGGCAGGAATTTGGTGTTGTGTGTATTTATTTGTCCTCAGTAACTTAATGCCTTTGAGGATAGGAGGAATGATGTGGAGAAAAGGTTTTTTTTATGAGCAGGTTTTCTGGACAATGTGTGCCAAGTCAGAGGAGCCTGGTTCATAACCACACAGCAGTCTCAGCTGTAAGCTCCTGACTAACTGAAAATGATGTTTTGATGCAGTTGAATAGATGGCTCAGTGAAATGTGCTTCTGCTCTGTGGTAAGGGGCTCCGTGGGATCTGAATTCTCTTTTTTAACCACTGTTTTTCTCCTGCTCTCCTCTCAGACTGGAGAGAGAGACTGTGTTTGAGAGTTAACGACAGCAGTACCAATATCCCATTGTGTGTAATCAATCTGTGTATGACAGGAATGGATTATCTTTGAAAACATAAATACTCCAAGGAAAGAAGTGCAGTAGGCTCTCAGCAGCCTTGCTCGTTGTGTGTCATTCCAGAGGTCTGTGCTCCTGTCCACACCCCTAGCAGCAGACCAGGGGCAGTCCCCCCAGGTCAGACACATCTGCAGGGCTGGGGTCAGGGTCCTGCTGCCTGCAGGAGACAGGGCAGGGCACAGCCGGGCACAGCAGGGCTCCCCCTGGTCACAGCAGGGCTCTCCCTGGCCCAGCACGGCTCTCCCTGGTCACAGCAGGGCTTTCCCTGGTCACAGCAGGGCTCTCCCTGGCACAGCAGGGCACAGCAGTGCTCTCCCTGGCACAGCAGGGCTCTCCCTGGTCACAGCAGGGCTCTCCCTGGCCCAGCAGGGCTCCCCCTTGTCACAGCAGGGCTCTCCCTGGCCCAGCACGGCTCTCCCTGGCCCAGCAGGGCTCCCCCTGGTCACAGCAGAGCTCTCCCTGGCCCAGCAGGGCACAGCAGGGTTCTCCCTGGCACATCTGGGCTCTCCCTGGCCTAGCAGGGCTCTCCCTGGCACAGCAGGGCTCTCCCTGGTCACAGCAGGGCTCTCCCTGGTCACAGCAGGGCTCTCCCTGGCACATCTGGGCTCTCCCTGGCCCAGCACGGCTCTCCCTGGCCCAGCAGGGCTCCCCCTTGTCACAGCAGGGCTCTCCCTGGCCCAGCACGGCTCTCCCTGGTCACAGCAGGGCTCTCCCTGGCACATCTGGGCTCTCCCTGGCCCAGCACGGCTCTCCCTGGCATAGCAGGGCTCTCCCTGGTCACAGCAGAGCTCTCCCTGGCCCAGCAGGGCACAGCAGTGCTCTCCCTGGTCACAGCAGGGCTCTCCCTGGCACATCTGGGCTCTCCCTGGCACATCTGGGCTCTCCCTGGCTCAGCAGGGCTCCCCCTGGCCCAGCAGGGCACAGCAGGGCTCCCCCTGGTCACAGTGCTCCCACAGTGTGTGTTCTCCTCAGGGGGCTACGATGAGAGCGATGTCACCTTCACCTGGCTGCGGGGGAACGACTCGGTGCGCGGCATGGAGACACTGCGGCTGTCCCAGTACAGGCTGGAGCGCTACCACACGCTGCTCTCCCGGTCCCAGCAGGAGACAGGTAAATCTGCCAGAGGAAAAAGCAGGGAAAGCTCTTGGCTACTTCCCATCCCATCGCCTCTCCTCCTGTGTGCCACGATCGTTTGACTTAGTCCTGAACTTGTAAAGCCTTTAGCTTAATGTCACAAAAAGAGATGAACAGAGAGTTGGTGACATCCTGTTAGTTACAGTCAGGACATTCTGTAAGATGGAAATGCACAGAAAGACAGAGGTGCAAAAGAGACTGTATTCATTTCATGGATTTTTCATTTCCTCCACACACACCTGAAGAAACTATCACTTCCACCCAGGTGTGCAGTCTGTAGATACTGTGGAAAGCAATGTTTACAGTAACTAGGAGTAAAATTAATTTTTTTTAATATACATTTGTTTGTCAATTACAATTCTATCATGATGGAATAACATATTTTTGTAGATCAGAATTCAATGTCTTTTGCATTATCAGTGTAAAATACTCTTCTCCAATTACAGATACTATGAAAGGGGGCACAACTTCCTTAGAATGACAAGGTTTAAAAAATAACAATGTTTTGCTGTTTTGTTGCATACACAGCCAGTGAACAACATGGACTTTGTTTCTACACTTCAAAGGGAATTATTGTTTATAGAGCAGAACTACATCCTGAAAACACTACTGATCCAGCCTCAGAACCCTTATGTCAGTATTTACAACAAATTGGTTTGTGAACGATGACTGAGGCTTTTTTGAGCATGAAAAGATACAATTATCAAAGATCACAAATCACTAATGAAAACGGGGGTCTGATTCTCTGTGATGATAAGGCACAGGGGTGCTTTGGAATGTGAGCCAGAGCCTGCTGACATCAAGAGACAAATGTTTTGTTGTTTTTCAGCCATCAGGTAAGGCTGAACCTGGCAGTGCCTTCAGAGCAGGTGTTGGGAAAGGTGTGCTGTGCTGGGTGTGAGAGAACAGGTGAGAGCATCAGCCCTGCTGTGCTCAGAGCCGAGGCCCTGCTGGCACATTCCTGCTGTGCTGGGGGGCAGGAGTCCCTCTGCAGGGTGTGTGCTGTGCAGATGGTGCTGTTCAGGTGTTGTTCAGGGGGTGCTGTTCAGGTGCTGCTCTTCAGATGGTTCTGGTCGCATGGTGGTGTTCACATGGTGCTGTTCAGCTGATGCTGTTCAGGTGATGCTGTTCAGATGGTGCTGTTCAGGTGATGCTGTTCACATGGTGCTGTTCAGCTTATGGTGTTCAGGTGATGCTGTTCACATGGTGCTGTTTCAGCTGATGCTGTTCAGGTGATGCTGTTCACATGGTGCTGTTCAGATGAGGCTGTTCACATGTGCTGTTCAGGTGATGATGTTCACATGGTGCTGTTCAGGTGGTGCTGTTCAGATGCCTCTTTGCCTGTCTGTGCTGTGCATGTCTTCCTGTGTCAGGTCTGTACCTGCAAAAGCTCTGCTGAAGTCCACCAGCTGAAGGGCTGGTTCTGGGCTGTCCCAGTTTTACTTCAGGTGTCCTTAGCAATCTCACATTCACCAAGCCTCTTCCTTTCATAAACAGGCAGTTACCCACGACTGATATTACAGTTTGAACTGAGAAGAAATATCCTTTACTTCATTTTGGAGACCTACATGCCCTCCACTCTGCTCGTCATGTTGTCCTGGGTTTCTTTCTGGATCACCCTGGACTCAGTGCCTGCAAGAACCTGCATTGGTGAGTTCTTGCCTGAGGAAAGGAGAAGATTTCAGCAGGCAGAGGAGCCTTTGAAGGCTGGGTAGATGGTACTTTTCTTGAGCTACCTGCTCAGGGATAAATGATCTGCTTGCCTTCTGCTGCTCTTTGGGGTAGGGCTGGGTTGGTGAGGAGGAGATGCTGTGGCAGAGACACGTGCCCACCTGCAGGGCTGTGTGTGGCTGAGGCTCCCAGGAGACCTACTGCAGAGAGTAGAGGGCAGAGCACATGATCTTTGTGGTGTGCTTTGGAGGGAGCAGGACAGGGGGATTTTTTACTGAAAGCATGAAAAAGAAGAGAGCAAACTGCCTGTTGGAGCCGAGCTGTCAAAGGCAGGGAGAGCTGTGTGAAGCTACTGAATGCTACAAAAGCATTCCAGTTGCTATGATGGGTGGTTTGGGTTTGGTAAGCAGTATGTGCTTTATCTGGCCAGCAGTAGAGAGCAATGACATGGACAGAAGAGTAGGCCAAGACTTGTCCAAAGTGTCCACAAGAAAAGGTCTCTCTCTCTTTTCCAAGGAGTTACAACAGTGCTTTCTATGACAACTCTGATGATTGGCTCACGAAGTTCCCTTTCAAAAACCAACTGTTTCATTAAGGCCATTGATGTTTATCTTGGCATCTGCTTCAGCTTCATCTTTGGTGCCCTTGTGGAATATGCAGTGGCTCACTACAGCTCATCACAGAAGTGTGCAGCTAAAGGGCCAGAAGAGGTAAGGCCCAAAGTACCTTAATGAGGCCAGTGGTCTTGGACTGACAGCAATTAGTTCTCCATTAACTGAAAAGACAAATGGTCTTCCTGCTGTAGATACATCATCAATGCTTCTAATTGGCTTTAAATCGAAACCTCTGTGTGTAACAAACACATGAATAGCACAGGGGTGCTGTGTCTCTGGCAGAGTTCTGAGCAGCAGCCTTATCTGTCAGTCCTGTTGGGTTCACAGCAGCACATCCAGAAAGGCACTTGGGCCTGGCAAGGGGCTGGGTCCCAGCCCTGAGCTGAGCTGTGTGAGCAGGAAGCACCTGTGCTCCTTTCAAATGCACTGGAGAAGGGCCAGAACACAGCTCTTCACTCTTCTAGAAAACAACTCCAATAAGAGAGGTACCTCCCTCTACCCGAGCTGAACCCTTCTTCCTCCCTTCCCAGAGGATGTTTCCAAACATCTGTCCCACAGTGCTCTGTGGGGATTGTGAGAGTGAGTTGTTCAAGGGCTCTGCTGTAGTGTGAGAAATTAAATCATCTAGTATGGCTGTAGTGCAGTGGTCATCAAGGGCCCAAATCTTGTCAGGGAAAGAGGAGGTTTCCCACCTCAATATTGAGTTCCCAGCCATTAAGTTATCCTGTAGACAGAAAGAGATGAATATCCTGTAGGAGATGGATGTTGGATTACCCAGAGTAAGACTTGCTCAAGGATTTATCTAAAAAGATCTTTAGAAATGCAGTAGTGGAAGCAGGCATCTCTGGGACCTCAGGCCCTCCTAGGATTAGGCAGCAGCTGAAAGGTGTGTTTGATTATTGGGATGACCACATATGAAGCTGTGCTCTTAGGTCTTTATCCTTATGGTCTCCTTCCTCTTCAGGAGACAGACCTTAAAATTGTCCACTCTTGTTCCTAGGGGCCTGCAAATGAACTGGCTGAAGAAATGGAAGAAGTTAACATCACCAACGTCCTCAACAATTCCATCACCAGCTATAAACAGAAAATCAGCTTCACAAGCATTGAGATTTCCAGTGATAATGTTAACTGCAGTGACTTGACCATGAAAAGTCATGAGAAAATCAAGTGTGTCTTGAGAAACAAAATGCACAGGATTATTGGTTATTTCACAATTCAGAACCCTGGCAATGTGGACCGCTACGCCAAATTGCTTTTTCCTTTGTTTTTCATGGTGATCAATGTGTTTTATTGGGCTTATTATCTATATTTTTAGTAAAAATTAGTTGTTTCATTCTTCTACTTCAGCAGGAGAGTAAGTGTGCCAGTGGGCATCCAGGTAGCTAACCTCAGTGAATTCAATGTGGACAAAAAGCTTCCTTGTGTTTCCTGAGGTACCTAGCAGAACTGTGAGAGCTGTGCCTGCATCAGCAGCACTGACTCTGACAGCAGCTTTTCAGCTCAGTGGCTGTGCTGGGCTCTTCTGCTCCTACCTGCATTTCATTCCACACTTCACTTGGAGATGGATGTGCAGGACTGCACTGGCAGCTACAGGGCACTACAGGTGGCAGAATTATTTTGGTAGCTTGGAGTGGGTTGGAACCTTCAAGCTGAGATGTCCCAGAGGATGTATAGGATCATGCCTGTTGTTTGTTTGCCAGAGAGAACAGAGGGACTGTGATTACTGCCTCAATAGCTGCTCTGTTGCAGTGAGAGCCCCGAGGCAGCAGCAGGAGCTCAGTGCAGTGCAGCACAGGGGGATGCTCCCGTGCATGGCGCTGCTTTGTCCCGGGTGCTGCATTGCCAGGACGGTGCTTTGGTACTGCAATGGTGCCTGACATCTGTCACCCACTGAGGAAACCCTCACCTGCTGAAGTTCTCCAGCCCTGAGACAGAGGCTGTTGCTTGTAGAGCTGCATTTTCTCAGATATTTGGGAATATGAAATAGAGGCAGCAAAATAATTTTGTAACCCATCTCTTATACTCTTATACTCTTATGTTCTGTCCTGCAGTTGAACAAATTCTACCACTTTCCATGTCATCCTCACAAATTATTTTTTTGTCCTGGAGAGTGTTTCCTTCAGCCTTCACTGCTACAAGCAGCTCTCTCTCCTTGCCAGCTACAGGCACAAGTGGCCCATTTGTCATTCCCTCCTTTACGTGGCTGTGCAGCTGTGGCAAGTCAGCAGTGCTGCTGGGTGAAAAGAATGTGTAGGTTGGGTAGGCTAGTCTAAATCACCCTTTCACTCTCTGTTTCAGGCTGAAACACTGTTAATTTTTTTTAAAAAAATCATGCTCTAAGTGGGCTCTGGAAACTGCCCAAAGTCAGCTTTGTTTATCCTGCAATCAGCAGGAGCCAGAGTTTTCTTTTAAAGATAAATGAAATGTGGCTGCTCAGTTACATTAAAGAATCAAATGCCATTTGGTACTGTGTAGCTTAAGAGTAATGAAGTCTTTATTTTCTGATTGTAAAATGAACGTTTTATGACAGACTTTCCCTCCCCAGCACCCTTTTCTGGTCTGTGCTGCTTTCACCACTGAGAGGGGGCAATCCTGCAGTTACATGGGCAGAACTGAAATTGCCTGCAGTGCCTCCATTCAGCAGAGTTCTGGCTGGGTGAGGCCTCTCACTTTGTAGCTTATGTTACAGTCTCAGCATGCAGTGCTAGCTTAAGGATCTCTTCTTGGAGGTAGAGAAGGTGAGCAGAGCACATGAAACTATAGATTTTTTACTTTAATAACTTTTTATTGAACCACTTCACCACACTGTACTGTGAGGGATCTGACCCACATATTCATAAATCATCTCTTTTACTAAGAGCAGCACATGAAGACAGAGGGGAACAGGCTGACAATGGCAAGTGAATGAACACAAACTCCAATAATTAAGTGTTGGCTTGTATATACTGGCATTTGAAGTCCATTCCATTAAATGTAATAAAGTGAATGTTTGTGATATGAACAGAACCCCTCAGAGAGATTCTCTACTACAAAAAAAATCATTCTCTTTTCTGTATTGGTTTTTTTCTTTAAAACCCAACTAAAATGCCCTAATGTGTTTTGCACTGGCTGCCAAATATGAATGTTAACAAAAGGAATTTCTTTGTACAAAGCCCTCCAAGATGATTGATCCAGCTGTTCCCTGCCAAGGCCACTGCTAGCCCCTGTACCCAAGTGCCACATCCACATGGCTTTTAAACCCCTCCAGAGATGGGCACTCCACCTCTGCCCTGGGCAGTCTGTTCCAATGGTACCACCCTTCCAGTGAGGAAATTTTCCATAATATCCCCCCTGAGCTCCCCTGGCCCAGCCTGAGGCCGTTCCCTCTCCTCCTGTCCCTGTCCCTGTTCCCAGAGCCCGACCCCCCCGGCTGTCCCCTCCTGGCAGGGAGCTGTGCAGAGCCACAAGGGCCCTGAGCCTCCTTTTCTCCAGGCTGAGCCCCTTCCCAGTTCCCTCAGCTGCTCTTCATGACTTTTGCTACAGACCCTTTCCAGAAGGGCCTTTTCCCACCTGAACAATTCCCTGATTTCAGCAGGTGGCTGCTCTCAAGGCTTGCTTTCATGAGCCACAGCTTTTGTTACAGCCCCACTGCTCTGGCACGGCTCAGGTCTGGCACCAGGGGAAAATCCAATTTCCCTCAAGAGACAGGAGCAGTTCATACAAGATCCTCATGCAGCAGAGACAAGCTGGGAGAATGTAGCTTATGTCACAGCTTGGTTTCTGGTTGCTTTTCCAGAGGAGGACCGAGACAGAATATCTGTGCATTCACTACCATGGAGAACACTCAGTATTGCTGTGACAGAAAGTGGGAGCAGCTGAAGGAACATCCCCCAAATTTCCTCTCTGTGCCTGATTTCCTGGCTGGTTTTAGGGACAGGTAGTTTTTGCTAATGTGACTTTCCATTATAAAGTTTCCTTTGCTTTGGAAAATATTAATTTTGCTCCATAGACAGACAGGCCCTACAGTTACAGCTGGAATATCCTAAATCTTTAGTTCCCAGTAATAATAGGGCTAAACCACAGCGCTGCCAGAGGCAAAAACTATATTATTTGAAATGAGACTTCTCATAAATATCCAGCTATGAAGTAATTCAGCTGCTCTTATATAAACTGGACAAGGCAAACTGTCCTATCCATAAACATAAAGGTTGCCAAGAAAAATTACTCTGTATTCATTGTCTGCAGGTTTTGGAGCTCTCCCTTTCCATTAGACTTTCCCAGGAAACACTGTGATTGCCACTCTGAAGAACTTTGCTGGTAGCAGCTCCAGTGTCAGCTGGGCTTCAGCCTCCTGGTGTTCCTCCTGTCTCTGCATCTGCAGGGGAGGGATGGACAGGACCACAGCAGCCAGAGCTGGCACTGCAGCTCAGACTGCCGGCTAACCTTGGACAGGAAGAGGAATGATGAGAGCTCTTGCTGCCACACTGCAATACTTGGTGGAAGCGTACAGAAAAAGGGTCAAGAGGAGCAGGCTGGATTTGCCAGGCTGGAAATGTGGGCAGGGTATATGGAAATGTCCTCTGGTATTTTCTGTGAAAGTCTCCTCACTGCAACTCTCACGTCTCAAGATAATGACTTCAGGGAAGTGCCTGATGAAAAGCTACTGGTATACAGAACCATCTTTCTGTTCTGTCATGAGAGGCTCAGATGCTTCTGGATAAGACTGCAGTTTTCAGAAATTTAGTCCACTTGAAGGACTTGCAGAGATGCAGAACAGGCTTGAAAAGAACCCTTAATATAGATATATTAAGGCCCTTTAGAAAGAAATGAGTAGTGGGAAAAGGAGTCAGTAAGCCTGTATTGAAACAAGCCCAGTATTTGGTACCAGCACAGTGTTATCAGGTACTTCTTTTGTCTTTTCAGGTTAAAATTTGAATGTCTGCAGTGACCAACAAAGAATATGCTGAAATACATAACAGGAGAAATCTACTGGCAGCCACTGTTGGAGACCAGTGCAAGGTGAGTCACCAAAAGTCTGGTCAAAGCTTTTCATGGAAAGGTCAGCTTATGGATAGGGGACCGACATTAATTTTGATTTTTTTTTTTTTAATTATATGTGAAACCTTAAAAAAATGAACCTGCATTTTAACCTACAAAGAAAATAATTAAAATGTTATTAAAATATGCAAAATTTATAATTTAATTATACAATTGTAGTCTTATAGTCTAATAGCCCCACTGTATTTTGCATATTAGTGAACAATTGCTTTCTTAAAGCTCACAGAAGAATCATTTACTTGATGCTGGAGAATAAGTTAATTATGGATCTCTTGTTTGATTAATGGATTTAATAATCATGTTACAGTAGGATTAACTTATAGTTCATGTGCTTCCAGCACTAATGATGAGATTCACGAAAGCAGTGTCAGCACACAGGACTGGCCCCAGAAAAGGCCCTGCCTGGAGATCCCAGGCCTGCCCCAGTCAGCACTTCTGGGAGGAACCAGCACATGGCATCAGTCCCCCCCGGTTTGCCACTTACTTCAACAAAATTAAATACTGCTCTCAGCTGAGCCAGGCACCTTGACTGAAGCTCAGTTCTGGTTGCTGAGGGGGGGAAGGTTTTCCTGGGAGATGTGCACAGTAGCAGGTAAATGCACATACCCACTGGACACAGCCACCTGTAGCCTACTACAACCCAGGACAACAGGCTGAACATTCTCCAAGGCTTCCTTTGGGCACATAATGCAAATATAAAATTCCTTGCATAGACACACTGAGTCAGCCAAGATTTCCTGTTTCTAAGGAACCTCAAGTATTGGTGGTTGGTACAGCCTAAGAGACAGAGCACTCTAGTTCCTAAACTTGACTCTGGATGTTCAAGGAGAGGAACCATTGCAGGGCAGAGAAGGCAGAAAGAACATGTGGAAGATTTTGATATTTTTGTGTTTTGTTGCTCCTTACAGGACTCCTGGACATGTTTGCATAAGAAGCAGGTCTGCAAGTCTGGCAGGAGCCACATGGAGAAACCTTCACTTAATTAAAACTCACATTGAGACAAATAAAAACAGAATAAAGAGCGAAACCGTATTTTGTCTGAAGGAGCAGTACCTCAAAAATCACCAGCAACAGGATTTCAATTGCATCAGCCATGGACCTTAGCTATTATCACACAAAGCAGAACCATGTGATTCAAACCAGAAGCTGAGTGTAACAGCCCTGGGCTGCATCATCCAACCCGTGTTTCCACAGGCAGGTGCCAGAACTCCTTGCACTGATATGGAAATACTGGGAAGAGCCAGGAGAATTGCTGCACAGCCAGCACAGGCTTCCTGCTGAGACCAGGGCCTGTGAATGCTGCTCCACCTCCCTGTTCAGGATTCTCCAAAGGCACTTCCCAGCTGGTGGGTGCCCATCCCTGCAGCCTGCTGTGCCCCTGCCCTGCAGGCTGCCCTGGGGCTGCTGGCTGCAAGCACAGGGTGTAGTGCTGTCTGTCCTGCAGCTCCAGCACTGACATTCATCCACTGCTGCTTGTGTCTCCTTCTGGGAGATATTTAGGGTTAATTCAAGGTTTGTGCTGAAAATCAGCACTTTTTCCTACCAAAGCAAACTTAGGGGATTGGAGACATCCTGAAAGGATGAATATTTTATTCCTGAAGCAGATGGGACTCTGCCTTTAATGTGCCTCTTCAAACCCAGCTGTGCATCCTTCTCTCTCCCCCCTCCCCTCCTCTGCTCTGACTGCCACACATCCATCCAGAGTGGGGAGATCTTCTCAGCTTATCAGAGCTGGCTTGATAATGAAAGACATTTAGACAGTGACCAGGCCATTTCTCCATACCACAGTTCTTTAACCTCGATTTGTTCCAGGTGATCTCAGGAATCTGTGACCAAGGAATCCTCAGCTGCAGATCATCTGCCAGGTGGCAGCTGTTTAAACAAGTCTGCAGGCACTTCCAGTTCTTAATTTAGAGGCTGAATCCACCAAGAATTTGGATTACATGAGTCAGGTAATTGCAAAAATGTTTTCTAGGATATCTATGATGGGTTTCCTCTGTGCCTGTACTTTCTTGAAATACACTCACTGTTTTACAGCCCTAAGATCCCAGGTTTCCTGAGACATGCCAGACAAATCTCACCCTTACCAGGGGTGGTGCTGGCCTGTAGCCCCTTCCTGCTTTGGCTCCACTTTGCACGTATGTCTTCACCCCTATAAACATTCCTTTACTTCATATGAGCCTTACAAATCCTTGTAATCATCCCCTACAGCTATACAGACAGATAATGGAACAGACTGTGATGAGTAGACCCTACAATGCAAAACTAAATGTCCAATCAGGACTTGATAAAGAAATGTGAAATAAAACACATCAAACAGGACAAAATAATGAATTTCCCATTAAATTAGGTGGTCACTTTTTTTCTGACTCTCAATGTTAAAAGCATCAATTACACACATGATTTGCTTGTTTACAGTCTGATTCAGAGTTTAAAGCAAAAACTCACATATATAGAATATGAATTATCCCAGTGGTCAGGGGAAAAACCAGTGCCCTTCAGGTGTCTCCAGGCTGGCTTTGAGAAGTGCTATCAGTGTAGCCTGGGGGAAACTGCATTTTGTACTCTTCTGGAGAAGGAAGTGATTTTAAACTGCTACTTAACTCAATGGAAGAGGTAATCTCAGATGGTGCAGAAGGTATGGAGCTGATTTTGGGAAAAGCCATGGAAATGTTTCAGATGAAAAGTAAATATACAACCTCAAAAGATTTGCCTTTGGGAATGCAGCCTGAGGATGTGAGGCTGGTACAACAAAATGCATCCCTCACTGTGCTTACATCATGCACAAAAAAAAAGAGCTGCTTGTGGAAGGTTTTAGGAAAAGTAGGCACAAACATGGCTTCTCTATTGTTTCAGCTTGTTAACAGTGCCTTCATTTTATGTGTTTGTCTTTAAGCTGGGATGCATGTAGGGTTATTGAAAGCTAACACGCAGGGAGTGTAGCTTTTGTAGGCAGTGGTGATCCTTCACCCTGGTACTGAGCCGTGCTTGCAGGGCTGCAAGTCCATGGTGCTTCTCTTCCACCTCCACAGTCAGGCAGAAGAATTGCTGGTGAGCTGCATGTGGTTTGAACAATGGTAACAGCAGCCTGTGCCTCATCTGCAGGGAAGGGAGATTTCTGTCAGGAGACAGGGAGCATGGCTAAATCCTGAGATGGAGGAAGAAGAGTGCAACACCTGGTGAGAAACGACACTGCAAAGCCATCCATGAACTGGCAGCCATATACACACAGAAAAAACACAGAAAGAAATTCAAGCTGCCTCTTTCACCTTCCTTCATAACCTGCAGTGTCAGCACATCTGAAGAAACTAAGGCAGTGAAGTGCTTTGAAAAGATGAGCACAGCACGTAAGACTTCAGGAGAATCTCCTCTTGAAGCTGTAGCAGTTGGCTCATGTTTGCCTATGCTCCAAACCTTTGCATGTTGTTCTTAGAGCCAAACATGGATCGATTATTTTGTATTGCAAAGCACGGACACCCATAAACACTGACAAAAAAAATATATGGAAAGCCAACAATGGGTCCTTTAATGGTTACAGGCATCTTTCATCTAAAACCTGAAAGTCAATTCCAGCTGTCTTGGATTGCCTCTTGCTTGTATAGAGCCTGTAAATAAAGTGTTAATTCAGAGCCCCTAGCTGTGATGAGGAATGGGTCACATTTGGTGCTGCACCAAGCTCTGGTCTCTAGTGTACTGGCTAAGCCCCAGGGCACTGGGTTTTTGGGTGCTACTTTGTACACATATTTATCTTTTTGAGACCATCTATTTTGTCTGATGGAAGGGAGGGGCACTCATAGCAGTGACTTTTTTCATTTTACACTCCTTTACCCTGTTCCTCTTTCTACAATAGCTGCAATGTAATGTTTCAGTAGACCCAGGCTTTCCAAATTTGGCTCAATGAGACACGGAGCAAACAGCTTTTCAGAGAGCTTCAACTCAGCTGTCAGAAGGGGCAGTTTGGTCTCTGTGCAGGCAGTACTCACATTCCAAACTGCATTGGAGAAAAGCTGCTGGGGCTTTATGCGTTTTTATTATCAGTTCCAAGTTAGGAATCTGGTACTAATTTTTTCTCAAAGCCTATGTTTGGAGTACAGCTTATATTCTAAAACAAAACCAGGATTGTGATGCTTTTCTCTCACTAGCTTGCCTTTTTTTTTTTTTTACTTGCTTTTTTTTTACTCTCCCTGGCTTTACTCCAAGGACCTTTTCTGCTTTTTGTTACACTCTCGAGATGAAGCACCGGATGGTTACAGCAGTGCTGGTAGCGCTGGTTCAGGTTTCACAGAGTTTTCCTGCCTTGTACCACCGAGGCTGGTGGAGGCTGCTAAAGGAGGGAGATAATTGTGGAAAATGTGATTTGGCACTCTGCTCTGAGCCCAAGGACTGTCCAGCAGGGACTGTGCTGGATCGCTGCGGCTGCTGTCCGGAATGTGGGAACGCGGAGGGGCAGATCTGCGACTTGGACCAGGGCAATCATTTCTATGGGCAGTGTGGGGATCACCTTGAGTGCAGGTTGGATGCTGATGAAGCAAGGTTTGGGGAAGTCCCTGAACCCCAGTGTGTGTGCAAATCTCAAGAGAGCATCTGTGGACCTGATGGGAAAACCTACGAAAATATCTGTCAGTTCAACAAGGCTTATGCTGCGAAAAGAAACATCAGCATGAAACATAAAGGGCCATGTGAATCAGGTAATGTGTACAGAGGCACTTCCAAACTGAAGAAAAGAGCTGATTCTTGTCTTAGATGTGTTACTAGCTACACTAGCCTAACTTCATTAAACTAATACTGTGTTTTTGTTTAATTATCATTACTCTGTTATACTACTACTCAGTGTTAAACACGTGTTTCAGCATCTGGTACTTAATCTTGTCTGTTGCAAGCCTCTATATTAGACTAGTGGAATAAAACCCATGGTGACTAATAAGACATCTATCTACAACCTGGATCTGTTCTGAATTATCAGAATATGATTACTATAATCAGAATATGATTTTTTTTTTTTCTACAGAAGTTGTAGTTGGGAATGTGTAGTTGGGAATCGGTAAACAGGTAGGATAGTCTGGGAGTAATGGGCAAATGGTTGTTACTGTTACAGGACTGATGTAATTTTAAAGTGGTGGTAGTAAAGCAGATCTCATTTGTGTATATATATATATATTATATATATATATATATATATATATATATATATATATGTATATATGTATGTATCTATATCCTGTGAATATATACACAGGTACATGCATGCATGTATGTGTACATGTGTGCATGTGTGTATCCTCCTGTGAGGGTATGTGGTAAGCAGTGAAGCAGGGGTAATAGAACATAATAGGGTTTAATTAACAGCTTGGTTCTTTTTACCAAAAAGGTCCAAAATAATCCAATTCAGAATCATCATAAAATCTAGCTAATCCATGAAAGAGAAATCCGAATAGCAGAACAGAATCAAGCAGAAACAATTTCCCTAAAGGACTCTTAAAGTGCACACTTGTCTCTGATGATTGTTAGTGGAAGGATTTCACTGTGGCCATGCAGGGGACTCCTGCTCCCTGCTTATATGCTGTTCCCATTCTTTACATTGCTACAAGCCATTACTCCTGGGCATCTTTCACTTAAGACACGACTATAAAATGAAACTGTGAAGATGCTTTGGTTTGTTTCTAAATGAGAAATTGCTGTGGTTTTTTAAATTAATCAAATATTTTCTCAAATGAAGTAAGTAGGAGGGGTCTGTGGGTCACCATGGGGGAGTCTGAAATTGCAGCTCCGGCGAAGGAATACATACAGGAGTAACTCGGGTGTATTTCACCCACTCCTCTCCAGCAGTCTTAGATTGTATGCCGTGATTTTCTATTGAATGAACAAGGGATATTGAACACTTAGAAAAAGTGATGAACAGCTAATATCGGGCTTCTTTTCCTCTTTCTCTAGCTGCGAGAGAAGGAACCACTAGAGACTCTTTTATTTGCTATCCGGGTATTACTCGAGGCTTGTCAGGAAAGGGACACGCACGCCAGCCTGCAGTACAACTGCAAGCTGTTATTTTGGGAAGGAGTGCTTGTTTGGGATTGAGCAGCGGCAGTTCTTGTGGCAAAACCCCTGAGCAAGGTTTCGGCCAGAACCGACACTCCCTTAGCGAGTGCCGGTAACTTTGCTGCAGCGGCAGCTGCTCAGGCACGCAGGCTTAAAGCAGTGGTCCCTCTAATTAATCTAACAGAACTGGCCACGTACAAGAGACTTTTTAATTTGGAAGTACCACCACTTTTAATTGCTGGTGTCATGCAGCAGAGCCCCGTAGCCCCCGAGGCGCATCGCGCTGCTCCTCCAGCAGAAGGATCTCGGCTGCCCCGCTCTGCATGCGGCATCACCCAGCGCTTCCCACTGCTCCCCTGAAAATGCAGAATTCCAGGAATGCAGAGAATTATCCTCACCGCTCAGCTTACTGAATTGCCTGCGGAAAGTTCGCAGCCGTGTCACTGCTGCGCAGAGTTTAGTTAAGAAAGAGGCTGTGGCGGAGGAAAGCACCCAGCCGGAGCGTGCCCGGGCTGGGCAGAGCCCTGGCGCTGGGGCACAAATACCCTTGTCCTGTCCCCGAGATGGGCAAAGCCCTGGAGCTGGGGCACTGATGCTCTTGTCCTGTCCCCGAGATGGGCAAAGCCCTGGAGCTGGGGCACAGATGCTCTTGTCTTGTTCCCGAGATGGGCAAAGCCCTGGAGCTGGGGCACAAATACCCTTGTCCTGTCCCCGAGATGGTCAAAGCCCTGGAGCTGGGGCACTGATGCTCTTGTCCTGTCCCCGAGATGGGCAAAGCCCTGGAGCTGGGGCACTGATGCTCTTGTCCTGTCCCCGAGCTGCTGCTCCTCACGCTGGCTCGGAGCTTTAGAGCCCGGCCGGAGCCCGGGGCTGGGGTGGCTGCAGAGGGGCTCGGAGGGGCACAGGGGGGGCTATAGCAGGCGCAGAAAGGCTCAGAGGGGCACAGAGGGGCTGTAGCAGGCACAGAGGGGCTCGGAGAGACCTCCCCGGGCTCGGCTGTGCCGAGAGCCCCCAGCCCGGACCGGACCGCGAGGGCACCGCGCTCCGCCCCGGCCGCTCCGGGGGCAGCTGGAGACAAAAGGCAGCTGGAGCCTGGCTCTGAGGGCAGCAAACGCTGCAGCACGGGCTGTCCTGACCGCGATTTGCATGCAAAACAAACACTGAGCACTGTGGGGTTCTGGTACCAAGCTATAAATAGAACCTTCACTCAGCTCAAAGTACTTTGTTTTTCTCTCCTTCAAAGCATCTGCTGTTTCTTCTTGATGCCAAATGGACTAATTGTATACAGCGACAATGAATAAATAAATAACAATAAACTCCTTTCATCAGAGGAGTACAGCCTTTCATCTTTCTTCTCTTGCCAGAAAAAGGAGAAGAAAAAGGCCTAGCGCCCTAAAGAAACAGGGAAAAATCCTTTATTTTCCTGAAAGCTAGTTTTAGTCAGTTTATCTCATAATTTACCAAGGTTACCAACTACATTGATTAGATACAGATTCTCCACACTTAAACCATCCCCATTCACATTCAAACATTTCTCGTCGATAGTTTAACGAGCTAACAGAACAATCCTGGTGCACGGTAGGCAGCGCTGGCCAGCTGAAATGTGGATTTGTGATTCAGACCTTCGTGTCCTCCAGACTCCAGATGTGTTCCCGTGGGTGGCTGGGACAGGGACACGGGCAGGGGCCAGTCCTTGGCCACACGTTGGCAGGGGACCCACAGGACACCTGAGTTAACAGCACAACGAAAATACTCAACAGGCAACATCTGCCTATTTGAAGAGTTTTTTTTTCACTGTCTCTGCATGGGAACAATTTAAAGAACTCCTGTGAGTCAATGTAGACTTCAGGTTTCTTTTGTACATTTTAGGCTTAACTACAGTGGATGTATCATTAAAAGAGTGTGGTTTCAATTAATTTTAAGATTTAAAATATGCTTTAATATTGGACTCTCTGAGATAAATTCATAGACAAAAAAATATTCTCATCCAAGATATTCAGTTAATTCTTATTTGAATGAAGATTTTTGAAATAATAGACAGATTCTGAATGTGCTGTTCTCATGAAAGAACAAGTATTTAAGGATTTAAGTTTCCTAGTTTGAAAAACCTTACTTTTGAAATGCAGCAAGATTGTTTAATGGGGCATTTATAAATGGGAAAATGGATACTTTTCTGTATCATTTGTTTGCAATTAATTTTAATCAGTACGCATTTAATATTTCCTGCACAGACACCAATCCTGAAAAACTGAAAAACGTGTTATAAATTGTTTCTTGAAAACAAGGAATAGGCTGTTACAGTTTCAAATGCCAAACAATAAATGCTGCACCTAGGTATTGACTCAAATATTGTAAGTAAAAATATATTAAGTATTTACTTTAAGTTTCTATTTCCAAGCATCTGGCATGTAAAAAAAAAAAAAAAATCAGTAAAAGCCAAATCACCCAGAAACTGCATTCCTTTCTGAGCACTGGTCTGGAGATAGATAGAAAACAGGTTTTAGAAGACAAAACATTTCTTGTTGTCAACAAATAGATCAGGGAAAAAGAAAACAAAGCAGCATTACTAACACGGATATTGGATGGCATCAAGAGCAATTGAGGATAAATGCAGAATTCATTAATAATGTTACTTGTGATTTCCATGGGTAACAGTGCTCAACAATGTTTAGCAAATTCAAGGCAATGATGCACTCAGGAAAAGCCAGCAATAGCAGCATTTTGGCTTTTAGTTAACCAAAATGTGACACATTCAGAGCTATCACACAATCAAATCACTCAGTGACTGCAGAATTTCCCGTGCTTTCCTCTGGAGCCCAGGTTGGGTACTGGTGGCTCTGCTGGGGACCAAGCCTGGTGCACAATGACAGCTCATGGGGCAAAATTAAACCCTCAGCTCGAGCTCCATGATCACCTGCAAGGGCAGGAACAGCCTGAATAAGCATTTTTAGAAAGCACAAACACAACAAAGGTTTTCTGAGCTTTGAAAGGTTCTTGGAATCACGTGGCTCTTCACAGGGTGTGAGAGCCAAAAGGCAAACACAGTCTGGTGGCATCCTGTGGAGCAGGGATTAATGTTAACAAACCTTTTGTGTTTGTGTTCTTTGTGCACTGTCTCCTTTGCAGCTCCTGTGATTTCTCTGCCACCTCAGGATGCCCAGAACTACACTGGCAATGATGTCATTTTCGGCTGTGAGGTGTCAGCCTATCCTATGCCACAGCTTGAATGGAAAAAAAAGGGGAATAAAATGTTTCTGCCAGGAGATGACACCCACGTCTCAGTTCAGGTAAAACTTGAATTTACCATTACATAGCAGGGTGGTTAATCTGGGAATTCCTCCTACAGAACACAATACGGTTGCAATAATTAGATTCCCAGTAGGGGCCCTGTGACTATGCAAAGATGATTTCTGTCGGTGCTTTGGCAGTCCCAGCAGAAGGAACAACAGCCAGGCTACTTTTACCTCTTTAGGAGGCTTTAGTCCAAGCCACTCGAAACTGCCATGAAGTGTGAAAGTTCCCATGGCATGTCATGGCAATCCATAAAGTCTGGTTGCTGAGTGTCAGCTGGGTCAGGCCCCCTTGGCCCTAACAACTCCTCCAGACTCACTCCCCATCTCATCCTGAGCTTGAGCACAGGTGAATGCTTTGAAGAAGCAGCCAGTGATGCTGGGACAAGGGGCAGAATGGCAGGAAGAGGAGCAGGAATGTGAGCACTGTGCAGAGCAGTGAAAGAGCAGAGATGGGAAAACACAAACTCAGAGGTGCAGAGCATCAAGAAGGTAAAACACAGGGCAGCAAGAATAAGCAGAATCAAAGCATGATGGCATTAAAAAAAAAAAAAAAAAAAAAAAGCAAAATTTGTAATGATATTTAACCCATGCACAATTATTTTGAGAAATATCATGATGTCTCCTAGCTACTTAATTTCAACCATTTCTTTCCTTCTCAAAGGCAAGAGGTGGGCCTCAGAAGTATGGTGTGACAGGCTGGCTACAGATTCAAGGCCTCAAAAAATCAGATGAAGGCATTTATATCTGCCACACCAAAAATAAGCATGGTGTAACATACGCCTCTGCAAGATTGAAAGTCATTGACGGTAATTTTTTTTTTATTTGGATGTAAAAAATGTAAAAATGCATACAAGCAGGGTTCAAAGGATGGGGTTGTTGGAATGCAAATGAAGCATAGGAGAAATTACCCAAAGCTGCCAATATTTTCACTCTTCGGTGTGTTTTTATTTTACTTTATCCCCAAATTGGTTTATATAGTAGTATTTTGCTGAAAATTATACCAGCTTCCAGAAAACAGAAAGCTGTGGATTGAAGCCATGCAGCTGAGACACATTACTCCACTGTCTTTATTCCAGAGAAGTCCTTTGATGTTAGCAGGACCAAGAACAACAGCTGGTGTAACTCAGGCAGTCTTGGAATCATGGCAGGTCTGCTTAGCTGCTTTTTTTTCATAAAATACAGAAGGAAACAGTTGTTGTTCCTTAATGAGAGTGGTTCCAAAGATGTAAGAAATAGCTTTGCTATTGATTTGCTTTGGGCCCAGCCCTGCTGAATAAAATTTGTTTTCCTCTACGTTTTTCCTGGTAAATTCAGGATAAAGATGCATTGTCATATTTACCTCCTGGTCTAGGGGAGTTTGTCACTCATCCAGTTTCTAGAAGTGGCTTTCAAAGCTTTATTTTCTCTGGGAATATTTGCAGATGCACAGGAGCTGCAGAGGACTGATACCATAGTTTACTGATATTAGGAATTAAATGCATTTTCAATGTGTCCTCAGCACAGGAAAGACATGGCCCTGTTAGAGTGGGTCCAGAGGAGGCCACAGAGATGCTCCCAGTGCTGGAGCACCTCTGCTCTGGAGACAGGCTGAGCAAGCTGCTGGTTTATGCCTGGGGAAGAGAAGGGTCTGGGGAAATTCCACAGCCCTACTGAGCCCTAAAGGGGTAGAAGGAGGGAGAAGGACTTTTTATACACACAGATACTGGTTGGACAAGGGAGAATAGTTTTAAGTTAGAATAGGAAAGATTTAGATTAGATTTTTAGGAAGAAATTCTTTACTCAGAGCATGGTGCAGCACTGACACGGGTTTTTCAAAGAAGCTGTGGCTGCCCCATCCCTGAAGTGTCCAAGGTCAGGCTGGATGGAGCTTGGAGCAGCCAGGGATAGGGAAGTGTCCTTGCCCATGGCAGGGGTGGAACAAGATGAGCTCTAAGATCCATTTCAAACCAATCTATTCTGGGATTCTATGATTCTATGTAGGAATTTGCTCATGACCTGCAGTGGTATGAGGTCAAGCCATCTGCTAAAACCCCTGTCCTCCTCATAGATAACAAGGGTTCAGAAACTCTCAGCTTGCTGTACAAATATAAACCCACACCTTCCTCTGTGCTCCTATCTTCAACTAATCTAGTCTGGATTCAATTCCATCTTGCAGACCCATCTCCTGCACTTGCATTTACTACTGGCAGCAGAAGTGCGAGCTACAGCATTGAATACGAGGAATATTATGACAATTCTGATGAGGAAGATGATGAAGAATATGAATCCGGGGACTACGATAATGAAAACAACTCTGAATAATAATTTTTATACATTTGTTGTCCAAATTCTTTTGCACTGTTATATTTACCAGTAGTGTCTGTTCTGTAAATGGCTTCTCTGATAACACATATACTCACTTATGTATCCACCTTCCTGAAATACAGCTTTGGATGAAGTGTACCATGCTACTCACCAGAAATAAGAACAGCTGTAACACCATATATTTAGACTATTAAATAAAATCCTTCAACATGCACCTTTCTACTAAATATGCCAAAAGGATCCAATTTTCTATTAATTCTAAAATTACCTTCTAAGTTCTTTCACACATTCTAATTTGTCTAGCAAAAATGCTAATAGTTAAACAAAATTTTACTTTGTATCAATTTTTTTTTTTTTTTTTTTTTTGTGAAGTACTAAGAAATATCAAGAGATTGTTCACATGGCAACAAGCCTAAGTAAGTATGGAGGTTGCAAAACAGTCTTCAATCTCTTTAGTTCGTCTTTTCTCATGACTTTCAGCAGGATTTTCCTTCTTATTTGAAATTTTCTGTCTCTCATCAAAAGGGAATTATCTGTCTTTTGGGGGATGATTTTGTTTACTGTCAGAAGATACATGAAGCAATCACGGTCTAAAACCAGTAAGTGCTGTTTTACAGTCAATACTCAAACACAGCCGAAAAGATTCCTGGTGTATCCAAACCTGAGTACACCTTTGGGCTCCTTCTTGGAACAGCTCCTGCCCTGCTACCCACGGCAGCGGCTCCTCCTGGGAGCAGCCTGGGAGCAGCTCGGGGTTTGGAATCATGATCCTGCCTCTGAACAGGATGCTGGCTGGGAGTATTCCTGCAGTTTTCCTGGGACCAGCTCGGGGTTTGGGATCATGATCCTGCCTCTGAACAGGATGCTGGCTGGGGGCATTCCTGCAGTTTTCCTGGGAGCAGCTCGGGGTTTGGGATCATGATCCTGCCTCTGAACAGGATGCTGGCTGGGGGCATTCCTGCAGCTTTCCTGGGAGCAGCTCGGGGTTTGGAATCATGATCCTGCCTCTGAACAGGATGCTGGCTGGGGGCATTCCTGCAGTTTAAAGGCAGCAGCTACTCTGCAGCTCGATCCATGCCCTTCAAGCACCCAGGGATTGCACTCCAGAGTCAAGATCTGTCCTTTGTCTGGGGCTGGGAACAAGTTGCCCCTGTGCCTGAGCCACCAGCATTGCCAGGGAATATCAGCGTTGCTGAAAGGGCAGCAAACCAGTGGAGCACAGGAACAGTGTTGTGACTGAATCATGAACCAGACAGCAAAGAGATGGAGTCAGAACCACAGCACTTCCAAGGGCTGAGCGAGCATCCTCAGCAATTCCTCCAATTACTTTTGTTAACTAATTGCATGAAGGCTGGCTCGGAGTTACTGGGTAATGGAAAACACCAACCCTGCCCTTACACCTCTGGTTCCCACTGGCAGAGGGCAGATGAACAGCAGGAAATTACTGAACACATTGTAAAGTACTGAACAGACTGTACATTACTGAGCATACTGCACATTACTGAACACGGTGTAGATCACTGAGCACAGTGTAAATCACTGAGCACAGTGTAAAACACTGAACACAGAGTAAAACACTGAGCACAGTGTAAATCACTGAGCACAGTGTAAAACACTGAACACAGTCAGGATGATGCAGCAGCAGCTCAGGAAAGCCTTGGTAGGTGCAGGCTCCCTGGGCACAGCCCCGTGCAGGGGTCCTGCACACACTGAGGCCACCACTGAGGCCATCACCAGCTGGGTCCATGTGATAGGGAGGCTTTATGGGCACAGTGAATATACTCTGTGTAGGATTTTTAATGCATTTACAGTCTCACAAATTCTTCTTTTAATGTGCTATTTGTGCCTTTTTTTTCTGCTATCAGAAAGATTTTTCTTTTCAATTTGAAATTCTTTAAGAAATTGGCTATAGATTGTGTTTGCCCTGAGGTATTATTGACCTCTGTCCAGCAAACAACCAAAGAGTAATTTATTTCATTACAGGCTTCATGGGGTATTGTCATCTTATGAGAAGAAAGTGTGTCATTGTGTTATTGAAAAAGATTAATTAGTTTTAATTAGGAATAGGAAGTGGCTTTCTATTTAACACTGATTTTGTTTCTATGGGCTCTTCCTGGTCTTCTTAGTGATTGTTAATAACTTTTTTTTTTTTTGCTTATCCACCATATATTAACTTAAACATAAAATTATCTGATAGAAATTACTGATTACTTTTTATTGCACCATTTAATATGCAGACATATACTCAAGATCAATTGTGATCTGCATTGCAAATTAATGAATTAGATTACTAAAGTAATCACTAAATGGTGGCAATATATATTGGTATAGTACATGCCACGGAAAATAATCTTGAAATCACTAGCTATAGAAAGAGATTAGAATTCTTCAGGGTCTTTTGCTGTTTACCATGTTTTTAATGGAAAACAAAAAAAAGAAAAAAAGAATGTTTGAATGAGAAAATGTGCAGCAAGATGCTAGCAAATACCAGTATGCAAGTGTTTGGTCTCATGGAGTATGTCTATTTAAGAAAAGCTAACAGTCCCAGAACAAAGAATTCTAAATTAAATATGTTGCATTTCTCTCTCTATGTATTTTTATATATATTTAATAAGTTATTGTAAATTATCAGGTATTTCTTTCAGTGAGAAAATTACATTTTAAGAAAAATCCCAATGTGATGCAAAACCAAAAAGTAACAGTGACACCTTGTGCAATTCCTAGTTTCTGTTTTGTGGGAGGGGACAAAAACAGCTGGTTTTGTTTGTATGCTTTAATAAGCAATTTATTATTAAAAATTGAAAAAGCATGGAGAAAGTTCAGTCCTCTCTAAGCAGTAGACTGGAGTGGATCTCATTGTGAATGCATTGCCTGTAGCAACAGATCTGTTCGCATAACCAAAGGAGCAGCAAATTCAAGACGTGAGATTTATTCCACTCAGTAGGAAATGAGCCAGGCTTGAGCTGAAAAGGATGTATTAGTCCTGATACTGTGCTTTGCAAGGCAGACCTAGACCCTTCTCCAACTGAGCTTCCACAGAAGACTTAGACTTTGTTACATGCAAGTCTGTACTTCATGGCACAGCCTCCTCTTCTCACATGAGAATCTTCACTATGTGACTTCCCCCTCCCACGTGAAGGTAAAGGAATTGTATAGGTGTTGCTAAAGAAATTACACTGCTTAATGCAGAAGGTCCTTTGGGCAATGGGAATCTTGGCAATGTGGGCAATAAAGCATCATGGAAACATTAATAATTTTACACCAACTGCTCAGGTCCTTTACTATCGCGTGAGGCCCCCGCGCTGGTCCGGGAGGAGCTGGCACCGCCCTTGTCCTTCCGTGTCCTGCCGTCCCCGCCCGTGTCCTCCGGCGTCCGCACCGCCCCCGCCCGTGTCCTCCAGCGTCCGCACCGCCCCCGCCCGTGTCCGCCCGTGTCCTCCGGTGTCCGCATCGCCCCCGCATCACCTCCTCCCGTGTCCGCCCGTGTCCCGCCGTCCCCGCCCCTCCCCTCCCGTGTCCGCCCGTGTTCTCCGGTGTCCGCACCGCCCCCGCCCGTGTCCGCCCGTGTCCGCACCGCCCCCGCCCGTGTCCGCCCGTGTTCTCCGGTGTCCGCACCGCCCCCGCCCGTGTCCGCCCGTGTCCGCCCGTGTCCGCACCGCCCCCGCACCGCCCCCGCATCACCTCCGCCCGGGTCCGCCCCGGCCGCACCCCTCGCACACCCGGCCGGCCCCGGCGCTGCCGCTGCCCCCGCAGGGCCCGCCCGCCCGGAGGGATGCACGGCCCGGAGGGATGCAGCGCTCGGGAGGATGCAGCGCTCGGAGGGATGCACCGCCCTGCAGGATGCACCGCTCGGGAGGATGCGCTGCGCGTCCAGGTGGGTGTGCCCGGCCAGACCTCGGCCGGTTCCTGGGGCGTGCGGGGCTTGGCCGCCGTGGGGCCGCCCGTGGGGACAGGCCGGAGCTCGGGGAGGAGGGAAGGCGGTGCTGGCTCCGCGGTGCAGGGCTCAGGTGCTGCGGGGCGGGGGCCGTGGGATGCGCAGGGCCGGCCGGGCAGAGGGGTCGGAGGTGCCCGGGAGCCGCCCTGGCCGAGGGGCTGCGGCGGGGCCGGGGCCAGCGGAGCCGAGCCGAGCCCCGGGGACAGGCCCGGCTGTGCTGCGGGGATGGGGCACGCATGGGGCCGGGACGCGGTGCGGGAACGGCGTAGCTGTGCTGTGCTGTGCGGGCTGTGCTGTGCTGTGCTGTGCGGGACTGTGCGGGGCTGTGCTGTGCGGGCTGTGCTGTGCTGTGCGGGGCTGTGCTGTGCGGGGCTGTGCGGGACTGTGCTGTGCGGGCTGTGCGGGGCTGTGCTGTGCTGTGCTGTGCGGGCTGTGCGGGGCTGTGCGGGGCTGTGCTGTGCTGTGCGGGGCTGTGCGGGCTGTGCGGGGCTGTGCGGGGCTGTGCTGTGCGGGCTATGCTGTGCGGGGCTGTGCTGGGCTGTGCGGGGCTGTGCGGGGCTGTGCGGGGCTGTGCTGTGCTGTGCGGGGCTGTGCGGGGCTGTGCGGGGCTGTGCGGGGCTGTGCGGGACTGTGCGGGGCTGTGCTGTGCGGGCTGTGCTGGGCGGGCTGTGCTGTGCTGTGCGGGGCTGTGCGGGGCTGTGCGGGGCTGTGCTGTGCGGTGCGGGCTGTGCGGGGCTGTGCTGTGCGGGGCTGTGCGGGACTGTGCGGGGCTGTGCTGTGCGGGGCTGTGCGGGGCTGTGCGGGGCTGTGCGGGGCTGTGCGGGGCTGTGCTGTGCGGGCTATGCTGTGCGGGGCTGTGCTGGGCTGTGCGGGGCTGTGCGGGGCTGTGCTGTGCGGGCTGTGCGGGGCTGTGCTGTGCTGTGCGGCGCTGTGCGGACCCGCGCTGGGCCGGAGATGCTGTGCGGGGCCGGAGATGCTGTGCGGCGGCGCTCCCGTGTTCCCACGGACCCGCTCCCCCCAGCCGTGGGACCACGGCCGCTCCACGCTGGGGCGAAGCAGCCGCAGCTTCTCCTCTGTGCAGCTGCTCTCTGAAGGCTGTGTCGGGATTCTGTGCCACTTCTTCCCCGAAAAGCAGAGGCAGCCCCGGTGAAGCACTTGTCCGAAATGAACATGAGCCGCTGGAGCGGCCTCGAACGGGGTGGGAAGGAAGGGGGCGGGAAGGGCTCTGGGAGACACCCACTGAGGTGTGCCAGGCATCCCTTGTGACTCTGCTCCACTGCTGGCAGCACGGCTCTGCCCGCTTGAGAGAGGCCATTTTTGGCATTTATTTAAATACTTGAGTACGAGGCATGGCACATAGAAGGACCACTGAATTTTATTTATTTTTTTAATTTTAATTTTCCCCCCTCCTTCAACTGTGACAATTCAGGAGTTATTCCCATCAAGCTGATTTTGGGTAGAGCTAGTTGAACTTTCTTAGTGAAGTGTTTTCAGCCAGCAAATGTTGGTTAAAAATCAAAATATTTGTGGAAATTTTTCTGTGTCAGCAAAGCTTAGATTAGGAACCTCCCTGGTTTCCGTGGCTGCCTGCCTGGTGGGCTGCTGCAGCGCTGGGCCTCCAGCATTGCTGCTTCTTGTTACTTTGACAGGCTGCTAGGAGAGATGCCCAGGGCGTCAGGGAGCTGGGGAGGTGGGACTAGAACTACCCACAGAATTTTGTTCAGCTTATTCTTGAGTGTTATGAAAATGTGACAAGCGTGGGGGAAAGAAATAGTATCTAATATTTTCCATTAGGATATAAATCTGTTTCTTAGAAAATGTTCCTGTTCTTTGTGATCAAAAATGCCACTTCTTGTTCAGGTCTGTTTCTACTCCCAACTCAGTTAAAGCAGCCAGCATCTGTCTGACTGCTGGACCATTTCTGTTGGCACAATTGTTTTCTTAGGGATCACCTTTCAGCTATTGGTAAGGGTTTGAGCAAAGGAGATGTCTGAAGCTACTTAGGGCAGAATTTCTACCACTGCAAAGTCAATTGCCCTGTGGGATGATAAAGATTTAATTGAGAACTTTCATAGGGATTCTTGCCTGTATAAACTTGAATATAGTTGGCTGTCAGAGCTGCTGTTCCATAGTGAAATAATCAGTGCCCATTGTATGGGGCCAGAATGAATAATTACTGGTTTACCTGCCAGTGTTCTGTGAATTCAAAAACTGCTGTCATGTGTCCTGGAATAAGGACTGACTATGTAATACACCTTGTTTTAATAAATGTTTACCTCTAATGATTAAATGGTAATTATTGTACTAACCATAAGAATTCTTTAAAAAAAAATTCCATGGCTGAAGCTTCTCTTAGAACTGTTTAGCTCATTTTCTTTGTAGAAAACTTGTGTTGCTATTCTTCAAATGCTTCATTACAGGAAATTACATTCTGAACTAGGTAGCTTCTTGACCCAAACTGGTTCTTTTTGTCATCAAGCTCTTATTCATGTCTTTTCTAAAATTACAAAATTAGGATAGCTTGATGTACTGAAAAATCAGTTCATCTTCAGAGGCATTATTGCTGATGTAAAAAAAAAAAAAAAAAAGTTTTGGAGGTAAGAAACAAGTTTTCACTTCTACCATTTTTTTGTTTAGACCTCTTAATTTGTGGTTATTGGCATGTTATGTTCTTTGGTTTGATACTGAGGTGGAAAAAGGTGTGAAGTGCATTGCTCAGAACAGATTGTCCCATGGGGAAGGACTAGGGTGGGTTTGACACCTCACAGAATTCACGGTGCTCTCCAGGCTTTTCCTTGGTTGTCTTTTCTGGAGCACTCCTTTAGAGTGTGGTTGTAAAATAGCAGCCCTTGTTGTCAAGCCATTCTGTCTAATGCCTTCATTTTTCTTCAGCTCCTACAGAAACACATTTCTGATACATGTGTGTGTGAAGGCTAAGCCTTTCTCAACTTCTGATGAGAAAAAGCAGTGGGAAAATTTCAGCTATTTGACAGTTTACCTTCAGGATGATCCTTATGTGTGTATGTGTTGGTGATCCTGGGAACTCAGCAAGGAAATACAAAGTTTTTGTTTCTTGCCGGTGGGGTTCTCATTTGCTTTTCAGTCTTACTTTGTTTGTAATACTGTTCAAGTTAATATACTTTTTGAGTTACTTTGGGAATGTCTAATAAAAGATAAGTTGCAATAACCTGTTTATTAAAAACAAACTCAAGTACACTTCTCTACCATTTTGCAGTTATTTTTATGAATGTACTGTAATTGGAGTTTGCATTTATTATTAAAATGATTACAGTGTGACTCTTCAGTGTGCAGTTCATTAAAAACAGTGATTTAAATACAAAATATAGTTTCTTAAGAGATTTCTTTAGTTAAATTAAGAATTTCTGCTGGAAAGAAAATTAAGCCATAGATCTAGTGAATTAAATTTTATATAAAAATTGTAGAAATAATCCCTAAACAATACTAATATAGGTAATAATTAGCATAGGGTAGTTTCAAATATATATACATTAGCATTCTGGATTGAGGTTCATCCAGTGTGAATTGGGGTGTGATTTAATATTGGGAAAGGGATTAGCAGCCAGGTCTACAGTTCTTTTCCCAGCTCCTTCATGATTCAGCACACAGTGTTTCACACCTGGGGAAGGGGAGGGTGCATTTTCCTTTTCTGCATGTTTGTGTGACCTAAGGAACATTCCAATGGACTGTTCTCAGAATGTGGAATGTAAAAGGCAGACAGGGCAGCAGTGTAACCTTTGCCTGAACTGTCCCTCCTCACTGTACTTTGGTGCAAGTGACAGAATAGGGGACAGGGAGAAGTTAGGCCCTTGGTAAAGAGCAATCTTTCATTAGTTGAACTCTGGGTGATCCTCAGAGTTGTAAAAAGGAGAGTGATTGCAACAAATAGCAGGAAAATATTGACAAGGACGACTTGGAGTTTTGGACACCAGGGGAGCTGAGGCTGCAAACTGCAGTGGTAAAAGTACACAGAGATCTTCCCAGATTAAATGGCAAGGCATAATTGATTTTGAGGCAGTTGGTTTTAGTTGTTTCAACAATTTTCACAATTTAATTGTTCTGTAAAAGCTTTGGCATAGCTGAATGAAGACAGTTAAATTTTATAAACTAATTGCACAATTCTTCATTGTATCTGATTTTGAAGCATTCCAAGGATCTTAAGCCCTGATGATGAGATTGGATCCTCACATGGAATATTAAACACCTCCTGCATCGTTTTTTTAGGCACAAGTTCTCAGTGATGGGATGTATTGTTCAGTTCAAACCAATGCTTTGTAAACTACTGTGGAGCGAAGAAAATGAATTTTTTTCATAAGCAGCATATATTTTTGAGAGTACCCTCTGATCTGTTTCATCCATGCACAGCTTATTTTTTTCTTATGGTTTGCCTTTCAAGTGCTAGAATACTGAGACCTCTGAGAAAAGCGTAGGAGTGAATTTCTAGGCTGCAGTTCCTTGGAGTCTGTTTTCAGATGGGTCTTCATGTCATTTATGATGAGAGGTTTTTTCAGAGATAAGTCTGAAGATCTAGTTCCATCCATGTTCATAGAATTTGGCATGAAAGCCTTCTAAACAGCTTAGGACGTCTCAGCCTAACAATTCCTCTTGATTCTAGAAATGTTGGAGAATATAAAATACGATCTGATTCTAGTAATGCTGGAAAAAGGCTACAAGGCCTGATGTTTGAGCAATCCTGTCTTTTCCCCCATAGGGCCTTGTGGACCATTGTGTAACAGGAAAGGTTCTCCCAGAAGTGACTCAGGAAATGGAGCTGGTAAGCATGGCTTGTTTTTCCTTCTGCAAGGGATGATGTAAAGCCTTTCATGAGAAATCTTTCTTAGCCATGAAGGGATTGAAATGCCTTTCTCCTCTGACAAAATTACCTATAGGCACTGGAAACTCTGAGTGCAGGCACTCATCTGTACTACACACATCAGTTCTGTCTTCATGGTCACCAGAATCAGAAAATAAATGAACTATCAGTTGTATTCTGCTCTTGACTTTCTTTTGCCTACATCTTAACCTGAGGAAGTGCTCAGACCTGTCCATCCAGAAAGAGGAACAACCTTGAAGGAAAAAAATGAGGCAAGTCAGGAAACTGATGAGACCTGCATTTAGTGCTGGGGCATAATTTTCATTTCTGGTGTCAAATAATTAATCTGGCAAATATCCATCTAGTTTTAGCAAAGAAGGAACATTATTTATTCTGTCCTTACTTCTCTTAGGTTGATTATTCAAGACCTTCAGCAAAGCGTTGTGAAAGAGCTGTCTGGTTTCGTGACACCTCTCTGAAGGACATTCTGCTGCTTGTGTGCTCTTTTGAAGGAGGTGAGGTTTTTCATTATTGAACCTAAATTGCTCACATAATTGCTCCTTAATTTTTTCTGACTTGATGAATTCTGTGCTTGAATTGATTACATGGTACCCAATTAAGCTCCAATGGCCAAAAAAGGTTTAAAGACAAAAATTCCAGTTTCTTTCCTCCATGACTCTCTTGCTGTCTCTCCATCTCTCTGCCATCTGTGTCCTGCCATAAAGGTTGGACTGTCTAAATTCTGAGCTTGGCTTCTTTTTTTTATATGTTTTTCATAATTGTATCTCTGTTTTGCTGGGCCCTACCATATCAGTATTTGCTAAGAGAATTATTTTATTCTACTAGGAGCAGCCAAGTGTTGCTGTGGTAAGGGAGCACTCTCAAATCAGGCCAAGATGTTTTTCTCCTTGAGCAGTTCCCTCATCCTCT
Source organism: Oenanthe melanoleuca (assembly GCF_029582105.1). Classification (NCBI taxonomy): domain Eukaryota; kingdom Metazoa; phylum Chordata; class Aves; order Passeriformes; family Muscicapidae; genus Oenanthe; species Oenanthe melanoleuca. The sequence goes on from NC_079347.1 coordinate 821,894, forward strand.
CCAACATTTTGGGGTAATTAAGTCTGTAAACTCTCCAGAGCCTTGGCAGGAGGCAGTGAAGGGCTTTCATTTGTGTGTTCCACAAGTGTACATGTCATTACTGGTGAATTCTGGTTGCTGTTTTCTGCAGTACTTCCTTTACATTAATTATTGTGGGTGAAGAAGTGCAGAGGAGCTCCTGGTCTACAACTGGAAATTTAGCCTTATTTTGAGGCTAGAGCTTGCAATAAAAAAGAAGGCTCTAGATTTAAAAATGTGCTTACTAGAGTCCTCCTTTTGCAGTGAGCTGGGGATTATTGGGAATGACCAATTTCTATTGGCAAAAACTTTCTTAATCCCCATGCATTTCTGATCCTGTTCTTTTCCATCCACTAGCTAACACATGAAAAAGGACATGCAACTTACAAGTGGATAAAAAGCTTTACATTTTCTCCTTTGTTTCTTGCCTTCCTAATCTACCCTGAGGCTCTGTGGTGTTAGCAATCTTCCACTGTGTTTTTATTAGAAGCGAAAGGTTTTAATATACAGGTTTACAGATGAAGTAGCTACTGACTTCTAATCCAGTGACTGTATATATGAGACGTGACAAAAAGTGCAAATTAATTTTTTTACCTGCTAGGGGATTTGGATTTCAATGAATAGATAGCAGAAGAACTTGTGAGCTTAAATAAAGGAATTTTCCTTTTAAAAAATTAATTAAATTTTCTTGGCTGACACGGACTGAAATAGATTCTTTGAACTCAATCCTGATAATATGGAAATATTTACCAGGTAAGGATTTAGGTCATAAAAAGTGTTGGTTCAGATGTTTTAGGACAGATAGAAGTGGGGTGAGTGAGGCTGACACTGCATTATATGGTGCATATGTAAACTGGTTTCTAGGTACAAGAGCATCAGTGTTCAGGAAACCCAAACTGCTCTTCTGCACTTGCAATTTGAGACCCCTGTTCCTCAAATTTCTGTTTCTTTCAATATGGAAGGGACACTCTAAGAAAAAAAAATCAAAACACTTTTACAAATTCACCACATATATATGTATAACACACATCTGAGGAAATTTCAAATGACAAAGTAATTAGAAAATCATTATGTTGATGTTGATGTTTATGTTTAATCATGGTCAATTACTGTAATTAGCACCTAAACAAAACAAAATCTTAGAAGAACATTAAACTTGGGTAAAAAAAATGGCTGATGGGTTCCTAAGGAGATTGGCTGTGACAATACATTTTCATTAGAGAATTCTCCCTGAAAATGCCTGTTTGCTTCATGAGGAGATAAAATGCATAAAAATGAAGAAGTAGAACTGGCAATTCTGTGGTTCTTGGATCAGAGTGTGAGAGCCCAGCCTCAGCACAGCTCAAAGGTAAAGACTTGTTGAAACCCACAACCTTTGAACTCAAACAGTCTGTGCCAAAATGAACCTGCCAATACATCTCACCCATAAAAGCTCTTGAGCCCAACAGGGGAAAAATGACTGGATGGAGAGAGAGGGAACCACTTAATGTGATGTTCATCTGATCAGCCTTCCTACTATGGATGCTTTGGAGTTTTAGCGTGTGAGGGGTTAATATTTTAACAGCTATGTTCATTAAACAATTTTAGGTTACTTTGCATTTCAATTTTTTATCTCAAACATTTAGCTGGGTTCTGCTATATTGTGTTATATTTCACAGCTGGGTACACAAGATTTATTCTTTTAATAGTTCTGTTCTTTTGACAGTTATTCATTTATGTAGTTTCCACTGTATTTCTCACATTACTTGGCTTTTCTGCATTTTAAGTATGGAAGAGGGAAAAGTAAGATGCATTTTTGAAGAAGCAGCAGTTAATTCACCTTAACTGTAGGGGACAGTCATAATGTAGATGTTATAAAGAGAATGTCAGTAAGATGAGATCAATTGATCTTGAGAAAGAATTCTGTTGGAGCCTCAAGCAAATCTTTAGCAAGAATTGTGACAGTGACTGAGGTTTGACTTCCCTTGTGTAGCACTCCTTCCTTGCTTTCTGGTGGACAGTCCCAGACAATCTCCAGAATATTTTTATCTCTTCAGGTTTGAAATGTACTTCAGCTTTCTCACTTACTATTGAAAAGAGAGTTTTACATGATACTGAATTGCTTTTCCATTAAAGCAATGTGTTGCTTTCAGCTGTCAAAGCTGACTTGTTATTTTAAAGGCTGGTGGGCTTCTCTAATGCTAAGGAACAGGAGGTACCCAGTAGAAGTGTACTGGTGCTCCAGGTATTTTCATGAGCAAAATTCCTACTGATGGCACTTTAAAGGCAGCATGGCTCTACAACAGTTGTCATTCTGATCTGTAATTCCTCTTTGTTATGATAATATTATTTTTATTTTCATTCTTTTATTCGTAATATTATTTTTATTATACCATTATAATTACTCTTTTCCCTTTATTCGATGTTGAGGTTTCTGTTTCCCCTGCTGTCCTCCTGATGGGCCTGGAGAGGCCCCATCCATGCACAGTGTGCTGTCAGGGCTTGGGCAGGAGACTGTACCCCAAGATTTTTATATCCATCCTTAGAGAGAGCTAGAGAAAGCATTTGTGTGTGAGTGGAGAAGCAGGCAAAAATGGCAGTGTATTATTTATATTTAATCTCCTGGACCTCTGTCATCAGTAAGAAAAATGTCCCAGCTGACCCTTTGCCAGCTCAGCAATGCACTCTGAGTGACCACAAGCCTGGCCCTGCCACTGCCCTGTATGGGGAGGGTTAAATTATTAATTAACAAGGAAATACTGGCTAATGTTTCCAAATGATTTATTGGAGAGTGCTTGGAACAAAAAGAAACAACATATACTGAAAGGATGTGGTGAAATACTGTAGGATAAATTTAAGAAAACAGTTTTGTGTTGGTTCATTGTTTCTGTTTTTCCCCACCACATCAGTGGACATGAGTCAAACTGGTGATAAATCATATTTCATACACTGCCTTTGCCCATGGCATGTGCTCCTATGGAGCCAGGCTGGGACAGGAGGAGTTCTGCAGGGCTTCCCTGGTATGTAACCACTCAAGGGATGTTCCCAAATTCCAGCCCCACTCCTGACCCCTAGAGTTTATTGCAAATGCACTTTCAAAGTAATGATTTTTTTTTTTTTCTCCCAAAGGTTTGTTTACATTATCTACCAGTATCCTTTAGTTTGCAGCCAATATTTTGTTTTGGTCTAGCAGGCCTGGTACAGCAGCTCCCCATGTGTGTGGATAGATGCCCACGGTCTGGAGCACAGCAGGTGCCATCTCATCCAACAAAAGCTGTGTGAGGACATGTGAGCTCCCTGTTTTGGTGCTGTTGTAAATATTTCCTCCCAGGCAGGCTGAGCTGTCGGTGTGCTCTCTGCAGCCCAGAGGCAGCAGAAGGCAGCACTGGGTGGCTGCTGTGCCTCTGCTGCTGTAGCAGCTCAGAGAGCAGCAGATGGCACGCTGCTCCCACGGCTGTAAATCCTCACATACGGGTCCTGCTGGCAGCTCTCTGCACACTGGCAATGAACACACTCACACTTGGAAGCAGAGAAGTCAAACATACATCAAATGACTAATTTAGTACAGATTTATATAAATATTCAGGAATGCTTGAATTGTTTTATTTACAGAATGGATAATGGAAATTTTACATGCTTCAGCCGTGTTGTAATGATTATGTTTGCTCATATGCTTGTATACAGACACATAGGTTAGAGAATGGTGAAGAGTCTAATAAAAGTAGAACAAGTCTTTTATATAAATAAACAAATTTTGTTCATTAATTAACTCATATTCTTAAGCATGTAATAAAAGCAAATTCATTATAGAAAAAGAGAACTGGCTAGGTAAATGAATGCATTTTTATTAACCAGCCCACTGGGACTTACTGTCTGAGGAAGAAGAGCAAAACCTTGGAGACTTCTTCCACCATGCTGTAATACACTTTTAGTACCATAACCATTCCAGTACAAAAATAATGCACCAAGATACTGTTTTTGGAACAGACAGACCTTTGAATGAATATATACATATTAAATTTCTGTTGAATACTGCACTGGACACTTGTGCTGTACATGACTGTTAATACTGGTCTGTCAATTGTCTCTCAGTACATATTTTGTTTTAATGCTTGCATGACTTAGTTTTCACAGTGTCCTGTTTTGTGGTGTGTTGCTGGTTTGGATGCTGGCAGGGTAGGAGGAAGAGAGTTGTGTGGAAAAGCAGTGCTGCTAGGCAGACATTTACCCTTGGAGGGGGAAACAGCAACAGGAGAGGTTTGTAGCGTTCCCTGGAGCAGCTCATTGTGCAGCTATTCCCGATTCTCCTGGGACAGGCTAGAGCAGCAGCCCGTGGGATGGGCAGGGCTTGGCTGTGATGCCCCTGACTGGCCACAAGGTATTGCCAAGGGCCGGTAAAACTGGTAAGTCTGCGATTAATGTATCAAAGGAAATGCAACTGAGCGAAGGTAGCTACTGAAATTTCTTCAGCTCACTTAGAATCGTTAACTTGAAACAAGTTTAAGGTGACTGCATACCTGAGAGTTCTGACACTTGTGATAGTTCCATTTCCACATGTACACTGGCACAGTGATTGTAAAAAGAGATTGCTTTGGTTGAAGGTTTTCTCACAAGGTTGCATTAACAGTTATTCCGGAAGTGTTCTTGAAAAATACAGGTGTAGAAATACAAATTGTTAGTTCCTTTGCATCTTATTTTTCTGGGGGAATGCTTTTAGTAATTAAATATGTTGTGATTAAAAACAGAATCGTTCAGTGGTCAGTGCAGTGAGGAAGGAGCCCGAGAGGAGGTTGCCGTAGTTCCCAGGGGTGGCTCGGTGATGCTCCCGTTCTGTGCCCGGTACTGCCGTGCCCAGAGCGGTTCCCAGGGGTGGCTCGGTGATGCTCCCGTTCTGTGCCCGGTACTGCCGTGCCCAGAGCGGTTCCCAGGGGTGGCTCGGTGATGTTCCCGTTCTGTGCCCGGTACTGCCGTGCCCAGAGCGGTTCCCAGGGGTGGCTCGGTGATGTTCCCGTTCTGTGCCCGGTACTGCCGTGCCCAGAGCGGTTCCCAGGGGTGGCTCGGTGATGTTCCCGTTCTGTGCCCGGTACTGCCGTGCCCAGAGCGGTTCCCAGGGGTGGCTCGGTGATGTTCCCGTTCTGTGCCCGGTAGGGCCGTGTCGAGCCCAGCGCGCGGCGCTGCTGGACCGGAGGTGGGCGGGGTGAGCACGGCGGTCAGTGAATGTCTGTGAATGTCTGTGAATGTCTGTGAATGTATGTAAATGTCTGTGAATGTCTGTACATGTGTGTAAATATCTGTACATGTCCGTGAATGTCTGTACACATCTCTAAATGTCTGTGAACGTCTGTGAATGTCTGTACGTGTCTGTACATGTATGTACATGTCAGTAAGTGTCACTGCCATCCCATCAGGCAGCTGCATGTGCAAGGGCCATGTTTGTTCTGCCTGTTCAAAGGAGTTTTTTTATTAAAATGCACCCAGGCAAGCTCTGTACTGCGATTGGTGGTTCCCTTCTGGATCTGGCTCAGCTGGCGGTAGCCTGGGATGCGTTCAGAGAAGTCCTAGGGTGGTTAATCCATCCCGGGTGCTGCAGTTTGAGAGAACCCTCTGGAAGTGAAGACCCCTGGCAATGGGGTGTTCCAGAGAGTTGTGCTTTTATTTTGCCCCAGCTTTAAATAGCAATGATGAGGGAGCACAGTGGGAGAGCAGGAGTGCAAATCCTGGCTCAGGTTTCTGGGGAACAGCCTCACCTACACAGGGAGAGATGCAGCACCGGAGGGGAACATGTGCTTTTAGACTTGGCATATCTGCCATCTTCTTTTGTCCTAGAAAGCAATGCCAAGGGTTTAGAATTTAGACTACAGTGCATTTAGAAGGGAGGAAGGAGATTCTTTCCTTGCTGGATTGTGTTTGCAGCAGCTGAAAGCCAGAGGTGTGTAGAGCCAGGTGTCACCTAAGCACTGAACACAGGCTTGCCCTCTCACCTGGAAGGGTGTTCTCTTGACTTGTTAGTTTGAGATTTTTTTCAGTATGTGTATATCTCTTTGATTGCATTGCCTGCAGACACAAAGCATGACCTAGCAAAAAAGAGAAAAGCATTTATTGTGCAGTGTGTGCCCACTTTCCCCCTGTGCAATAGAGAGCAGAGCTCTGCAGCAGCCCCACTTCCTTCAGAGGGATCCTGGCGGGTGCAGGGCTTGAGCTCTGAGTGGCTCAGCAAAAGCTCTGGGTCCTGGCATCTCCATGATTAATGATATCTTAACCCTTATGAATGATTATCCTTTCCTGGCTGTAAAATACATACTCTGTTTTATTTCATTACCACGAGGTGAAGATCCAGCACTGACAGGTGCTGGGAATTAGCAGGCAGTTTTGAAATTGTTCTGTGCACTAGAAATTAGATCTCATTTTAATTCAGCTTTTCCAAACTAGTAAATGAGGTTAATGCCATACATATTCAGCTGATATGGATGAAGAAATTGATATAAAGTAGATCAACATAGCTACAGGGCTACTTTAATTTATACGTAAAGAGGCAGTGATAAATGAAAGTAATGTAGTAGTGGTCACTAAACTCCTCAGCCATCAGGGATTCAATAGTGTTAGCAGCTCATTAAAGACATGGTTGGGGTTACTTCAAATAGAAATTTGAAAAGAAATAGCCAACTAACCCTTAATTATCAAAACATAGAAAATACTAATTATGCCTTAATTAGCTTTTCTTTTAATGTACTGAAATTGTTACTTTTTGTGTAGCACAAATGGATAGTTATATCAACAATAAATAGGTTGTTTTAATAACTTTCTTTTACCTCTGGGAAAACCACACTCCAATTTTTAATATGCAATAATGCTTCTCTCTAGCCTGTAGGAGATGAAAATTATTAAGTAGCTTTATTTTTTGAAGATCTTACAGCAGCTTTGGGAGGAATTATTTCACTATGCATCAATTATTTTTAATTGAACTGAATATATTTCGGATTGCATGAAATGCCTCTCATTTAAGTTTAGCATTTAGAGTTTGTTAAGGAAATATCACTGTGAGAATTGGATACAACTTATTTCTGTGGCATATAGTAAGAAGAATAAAAAATGGTTGTTTCTGAGGACAAAGGTTTTCACTGGTATTTTTCCCTTCACTGGGCCAAATCTCATTTTGACTCTGTTTCATAGCTCCCACAGTGTTCTCATCCACTCTCCCTGCAGTTTACCTAGGAAAAGTCAGTCGGGATTGGCTTTGGTGGGTCTGGGACCCTCTGGTGCTGATGGAAAGCTCCAGCAGCTGCTGCACAATTCCCCTGCTCACGAGGCACCCAGAGCCTCCCCGTGGGTGTGTGCAGGAAGGAACAGCCCAGCACAGCTGCTGGGGTTCATCAGACACAGAGCTTTGTGCTTTTCCAGCTACAGCATGGCAGGGAAGCACTGAGCAGGGCTGCTCATGAACAATCCAAATTCATTTAAGAGCCCATGCTGAATTAAATAGAAGGGAAGTGAACAGAAGTCAAAATAAGTCGTTCTTAGGAACAAAACCTCAGTAAACTTTAAATCCCATAGTCTGTCCTTTAACTGCTTTTGAAAAATTCTTTATGGAATTTCTCCATTATCTGGAAATTCTGTACAGCAAACACACCATCAGGACATAGAGACAGACCCTCAGAACTTTGTGGAATCATAAACACTGGGTTCCCCATCAGGTTGAGTTGTAAAATGTTCTTCACTTTACGTGTCCTCAATTCCGTCATTTTTTGTGTGGTTGTTTTACGTGTGAATCTTTGCTGTTCTTCCTGGACTGTACAGCACATTCCCTTCTGCATTTCCTTGGGGAATTCTTATTCTGTTTTCTCTTTTTCTCAGATTTTACATGATATACTCCTGCCTTCCTCCTTCTCTTACAATGATGTTTAAAACATCAAAGTCCTTAAAACCTCTTTTTTTTCCCCCCTGAGGTGCAGTGTATTTTCTGTTCTGTCACTTACACCTTTGCACTTGTTACCTTTGGAGTCCTTGCTCATGACAGCTAAACCTGTGTAAATCATTAAAGAGATATTTCTTACTCACATTTGCAATTACCACATTGGTTTAAGTGCCATGCTATTTTATTTTAGAATTTTATAACACCAATCAGGCAATACTAAAAATAAATAATAAGCACAGTTCAGTTCTTCACTTGGCTGTAGCTGAGCTTTATTTTGTAGCTGCTAATAAAGGCACATTATCATGTTCAGGGATTGCAATTATCACTGAAATGTGTATGTCCATTAACTGCAACATTAGGCTGAGAGCATAATTACTGTCTAGAGCCAATATCTGTGTGAAGTTACGTCTATGATGCTATTAAGCTATAAGCAATATTTGTAAACTAATATTTAAACATTTCAGAATTGATTCCATCACTTGCCGACTTAAAATCTAATCCTACTTCCAACTCCAAATTATTGATGATTTAAGTGTTTGGCAAATATATAATTGAGTTATTTGGATGTGAGTATAATTTGTGATGTGAGTATAATTTGTGATCTGAGAGTTTTTCTAATAGCAAGTGCCCAGAACAAACTGAGCTGGTGGGCAGGAGGAGACAGAAGCTGAGATGACAACAAAATGCTGATAAAATAGTGAGTCACAAAATACTGCAAATAGGATGAATTTTTCTCACAGTTACATTTCAGACAAATTAGTACAGCAATTGAACCACATGAAAACCTGTTGCATACTTAGAGGACAAGAAGAAAAAGACTTTCCTAATAATATCACAAGTGTGTTTTGAAGAGGAATGAGGCTGTGCATTGTGCATTGATTTGCTTTTGGAAAAATTCTAGTGTTTCTGCTGGCAGAACATGAAACTGCCAGTGAAATTAGTGGATAGTTCATTTGCAAATCTACTCTAAGTCACCTGTCAGTAATTCCACACATGTGGAGATCTTTGCATCTGTAATGAAGTGACTTTTTGCTACATTTTGTTTTTTATGAGAAATATGCATAGTAGTAATTGACTTTTAAGTACTTGTGTAAATTAATTTCCTGTTGCATTTCCTTGGCATGTGAGTGATAGCTACCCCTTTGGTTAATTTGGTCACCTGTATCAGTAATGGATAGTTAGGGAATACTGCTTGCTGGTAAATGTTAAGAGAATCAGTCTTTCAGCATTTTGCATCTTATTTTGAATGCAAGTTGGTTTCAGGTTTTTCTAGGACTGAGGAATTACTACATTGCTTAGTGATTTTTTTCTGGTACAGATATACCTATTAGACACCTCTAATTCCTCTTTCTGCTTTACAGCTGTTGGTTTGGATTCAGATTTCAGCTTTGTGATTTTCCAGCCTCTGCTCTGTCTTTGATGGCCAGGCTTGGTTGTTCTGACACTGTTTATGTTTGCTGCCCACATCCCTAAATACAACTTTGTATTTATGAGATTGTTTGTAATTTTTTAAGTTGGTTATGTCCTTTGTTTCAAAATTCACGAGTTTCACCTCAAGCAGATTCTCTTCTCTGAGTAACCTGGAACTGCTGGACATTTTTGCTTGTGCTGCAATTCCCAAACCAAGTTAGCAAGAAGGAATAAGTAGCAAACAGGGCAACAACCCCAGCAGTCCAGGCTAACTTATGACTTACTTATCTAAAATATCTCAGTTCCATTGCTGTATGTTGGCCTTGTATCCTCACTATTTAAGTAACTTAATGAATTAATTTAACAGACATTGGAGTAAGTAAATTAACCATCAGAGTTCAGAGCAGAGTGAATAATTCTTTAACATTAAACTACAACAATTTTTATGATTCAAGTAAAACTTCATTATTAAATTGCTTATTGCATATTTGTAATTCAAAGAGAAAAGAATATACAAAATGACATATCAAAAGTACATCTGTCAAAAAAAGAACAGTCCAGTAATATTCCAGGAAGTCAGAAAATTATTGCTGGTATTGGGTGAATTATCCACCATTCTGTTTGGGTCGTGGGATCATGGTGTGCACTGTCCAGCACTGCTGAAAGGGGGGTTGTGTGATTCCACCTGATCAGTTCTTAACCTCTCCTTCAAAATTACTTATGAATTGAATTTAGTGTATTACAAAAACAGTCCTCTGGATGAGCTTCTAGATTTTCCTTTTGTTGTCAGTTTAGGTTTATGAAGGGGAATATGTATTTGTCTGGTAGTGTTTTTAAACAAGAATTGTCCCACAGCACTAACTTCAGTGCATTGAATTTATTTTTCCTGAGAAAATACTTAATCTAAGAAGCAACATTCCCAGGTACCTTTATGGACTTATGATTTCTATTCTCACATGTGAAACAAAGGTGAAATTGAGTAGATAAAGTGCAGATTTCTACCCTTTGTGGCCTCAAGGTCAGTTGGTTTTGACCTTACAAAAAAGTTAAACACAGCATGGGAACTGTCTATCACTTGGGGCATTTTGTTATGGTTGTAGGTTCTGGGTTAATCCAGAGCTTAAAAGGACATACTGTTCCTCCTTTTACCTTTTACTCTCGTATCACTGCTCCTGGCTTTTTAATTAAATAGGATTGGACAGTTTGCATTCCAATTATTGTCTATTAATTGTTTTCTTCATGCTTTTTTGAGTTATTTATGAGTATTTGTGTGGAAAGATGGCCTGATGAAGTGTTCATGGAGCAGCATGTACAGAAACCTTTGTCTCTTTTGTCAAGCTGCTGTCACCTGCCCAGCAATGCATCCCTTCCACTCCAGAGGAGAGAGACTGGTGGAGCTGAGCTGCTGAGAACCCTTTCTTTCAGAGCAGTAGTCATGAGCAGAGTATAGGATAAGAAACCTTCTAGGGGTTTAGGAGAGAAGTGAGGCTTCAGCTACTTCCTCTGTTTTGCAGTTCCTTTGATCTGGAAACTTTCCAGATGCATGAAGTCAATCAGATTTCTCAATTTTTTTTTTATTTTTTTTTTTTTTTTTTTTAATTTGGACTACCCTTGGCTTCACATGACTTATGTAGACAACACTGGGAGTGTCAGATGGAGAAAACATCCACATCACTATAGAGTGCTTCATGGTGAATAAAAGGAAAGGACTCCTCTGAGCAGGTGAGATGTCACACCTACTTCCTTCCTTTTGCACCTGTGTGACAAGAACTGTACCAGGAAAGGTCTGCACAGAAATCTCTGCAGAATCTGTCCTCAGTCAAGGACAGAGCTTCCAGCAAGAATTCCTGTTTCTATTTGGGTGGCTCATCTGAACATTTTAATAATACTTGCACTCTGATCTTTTTTTTTTTTTCCTTTTCTACTAAATATTTGAACCATTTGCTCTTTTCATCCCATTTTATTGTACCATTAGGAAAAGCAGTAAAGCATTTTCAAATGTCAAGTTTGACTGGGAAAATACTTTTAAAATAATAAAATACAGGGGCTGCTTTTGCTTATGTGATTGGTTTTGGTGTTGAAAAGCCAAAGAGCACACAGGTATGGTGTTAGAGGGTACCAGATGTGGTTTCTATCTCCAGGAAAAGGAAAATGAACCCATTGTCTCTCTACTGTTTTGCTATTTTTTTGTGTTGCACAAGAAGTTAGCATCTTTCTGTGAGATCTTGTGGCAAATCAACCTACCTTGGGTCATTCTCCTCCTCAGGGAATATTTGGCTTGCCACCTGCAGTTCTAGAAGCACTCATAAAGATCCTGGTGAGAGGTCAGTGCTGTCAGGAGCTTTCCATCCAGGTCAGGTGAGCCATGAGAAATGAGCAGCTTCCCTTTAGGAATCTACAGTAGGGCTAGTAGTGTTATTTTGAAGAAGTCTGATCCCTCAGAAGCTTTCAAGCTGTTGACATTAGTTTATTTTTCAAGGCCAAGCTGCTTAGGCTAGAAGGTCCTCAAGGTGTTAGAGACTTGTTCTAACTGCACAGGCTTTGCAGCTGCCTTCAGTTTGTACAGCCCCTTGCAGAAGTTTTTTCTGAGTGTCATGGCACCATGGCTGGATTTAGTGCAGCACCAGGACTGTTTTGTAGAGCTGCCAGTACCCTTGGAAGCTCAAGTGATCTCCTGAACTACTGGGATTTTAAGAAAATTCATACTTTACAAGGTAAATCAAATTATTAGTATTTATTAGTAATTGTGGTCATCCTTTTAAAAATAGGTTTGGTTGTACTGTTGTGAAATCCTTGATTTGTTTGCTTTACAAATAAAGAAATCCATCAGTCCCAGCTGTCGGGAAGCCCAGGCTGTGTGAGAGGCAGAGGTCAGCAGAGCACAAGGAAACAGCAGGACTGTGCTGTGTGTGCTGGGAATGCTTCTGCTGGACTTCAGTGAATGATCAAATGCCTGTTTGTTTGGTATTGTACAAAGATTTCTGTGCAGGAACACTGCCAGGCTGCCACCATGAATACTTTGATGGTGAAGGATATAATTATTTCTAGAGGTGCGTAAACCTGTCAGGTGGGACTGCTCTGTGATGTGGAGAGGCGTTTCTGTCACCAACTCTGGGTTACTTTTTGCAGTACAGCTTTGGTTTAGTTCTCCTTTTGCTCTCCTGCTGTGCCAATAAGTGAATCCTTGTGCAAGTGCATCCCTCATGCTCTCCTCTGGAGGGCCAGGAGGAGGGGGAGCAGGAGGGTGGAGGCTGCTTGTGCTGCAGTTTCCACACACACCTTGGTGGCATTAAGCTTCCTGTTTGCCTTGGCACTACTTTGGCCCAAAACAGGGGAGAAGATATTTTTGAGAAATACCTGTTTCATTTTTAAGCATGCTTAACCCTAACAGTTATGACAAATTTTTAAAATACGTGCATTTGAGATGGCATTAATAATTCATGTGCTTCATTGAGAAAAAGAACTGAACTGTCTATAGCTCTGTTAAAGTCTTACTTGGCTAAGATCATCAAAATTTAGATGACCTAAAATGGTACCTTGTTGGGGTCATAATATGCCGCTTGAAAAAAATACCCTGTGATTTAGTTTTGGTTCTGACAATACTCAGAAGGATTTGTTATGTCTTACAGACCTTTCTGCAAACTACTAATGGGATGAACACAATATATCACTTTTATAATAGTGAGCTATTAAAGGCAAACATAAAGCAGTCTGAAGCCCATAAGTGCTGCCAACAGCTCCTGCTTTAATGAATTCCCTTTTAGATGTCCATTAAATGCTCATGGCAAATGTACTCATAATGGAAATGGCAAATCTAAATGGGTAGATATGAATAATCCATGGAGTTTAAATTCTGTTTATGATCATCTTCACATTTAGTTTTCAAGACAACGCAGTTTAGTTTTCATTACAGTTTGGAATAAAGAGGACAGGGAGTAATTGATTGCTTCAAGCAGATTAAAATCAATGGGTTGCTTTTCAAAGAACCTGTTCAATGCAGTAATTTCAACTTTAAACATTGATTTAGGGAGCTCAACACAAAATGTTTTGTGCCGTGTGAACTTTTATGTGGAAAGACTAATACTAATTTTATTTCTGTATATGTGTATATAGAAATATATAGAGGTTGTTATCAGTATGTGCATGAGTGAACAGTGATCTATAGTAAGTTATTTTGGTATTATTGCACTCATGTAATGAATCAATGAGATTCCCGTCATCATTGGGATACTGTTTGTAAACCATTAGCACACAGAAATTACAGCCTATCATACATCATTACTGTGATTGAGGCTTTATTACCATATTCTCAAATTGCTTGCTTGCTATAAAACTAAATAGACACCAGACAACTATAGGTAGACGATAGACTGTGCATTATTGGGCTGGAGTAATGAAGGATTATTGTAGCATAATGGGGCACAACTTATGAGGAAAATAAACTTGGCAGCAAAGGAAAGCTTGAGTGTTTTTAATGTTTGTTGTTACTGCTTTAAAGGTCAAATATATTTGTTATGATCGAGTTACTGTTTCCTTATTTCATGAATCATACACTTTTTGTTTTCCACATAGGCCTTGTTTTAGACTGAAGCATTTCAAACACAGGAACTGCCTGCACCTTTCAGCTCCAGAGGTGGATTCACAGCTCCAGGGGAGAGGTGCTGGCATGCGGGGAGCATGGCCATGGCTCTGAACATCTTGGGTTTGTGCTGGACAGAGGCAGGGAAGGAAAACTGCATCAGCAGAGGTCAGCTGCTAAATGTGATAGAAGCTCTCCAAACACACAGAGGCAAAGTATGCATTAGGAATTTTGGGAGCTATAGTGAAAGGATTTACGATACCTTAATTTTAAAAGATGAGAAGACACACTGAATTTCGACTTGGGGAATTTAGCAACCTCTTGTGGCAGAACCAGGGGCTTTACAGTATAACACCAGCATGCACAGGATTTATTCAAGGTGCTCTTTCTCCAGCTACAGAAAAAAGTGCCTAATAGAAAACTGAACTTAGGAGTTCTGACCATGAGACATTCAGAGAGGGAAGCATCTCTTCATACTCCTGAGAGATTTCAGAGATGGGTTCTGAAAGAGAAAAAGACATAAAGGTCTGTTATGGAGACAAAGAGATGTCAACATCCTTCATCCTTTTTACTTGCCTCCTCAGAAGGATCCAAACCCTCCCACCCTTCTAAATTTGAGCTGTCTATGCCATCTTTCATCAATATTTGATTCTTCTGGTCTAGAGTTTTTAGAATATTACAGCAAAATGTGGTAACTTCCATATTTTAATAGGGTAGGAACATGTTGTTTCTGCCAGTTTTGTTTAGCTGGATTTTTGCAGGAGCAAGGGTTGTAAACCTTTGGGTGCTGAGATTTTGGGAGAGCAGAGTCCTTGGGGCTTGGCTATCCACAGGCAGATTGCTGAAAAAGGTAACAGACAGTGTTAAAACCTCTGTAAGTTGTTTAAAAATTTCTATAAGTCGATCTACTGCTAAGTATGTGACAATTCCTGTTTTAATAACAGTGATATGCCATATTTTTATCATGAAAGCTTCTGGAATTCTTCATGGGTACCAGTGAATCCATCAGGGTAGAGTACTCAATTACTGAGAGGCAGTGAGCAACCTGATGTACATTCACTTTTGTCAGGGCCTTTGGAAGCACAGCCTTTTTAATAAAGTACGTTTGACCTTTCCTTGGCTTCCATTTGGCATGAATTCACATTTCATTTCAGTTCTGAAAGTAGAGGCAATGTCTGTAAACCACAATACATTGTTATGCACCAGTCCAAAAAGGAGGTAAGGACAGGGGAGAAAGTTATTGTTTTATTGTATTTTATAGATGTTTGACAATACACATGTATTATCATATTTTTAACTAGGATATACACATTAGGAGCATTCTAGGCTGAAAAATGGTCAAAGCATATTGCTGATATGCAATCTTGACACAAAATGCTGCTTCTCATGAGTAGAATGTGTCAGATCTGGAGAAATGGCAGAGCTTTTGTCTGAGTTTGCTGTGAGTGCCTCTCTCGTGGGCTCAGGGCTCTGCAGCTGGGAACCTTCTTGCAGCTGGGAACCTTCTTGCAGCTGGAACCTTCTTGCAGCTGGAACCTTCTTGCAGCTGGAAACCCTCCTGCAGCTGGAACCTTCCTGCAGCTGGAACCTTCCTGCAGCTCCCCTCGGTGGACTAGGAGCTTCCCTGGATCAAGGAAAACCCTTTGAAGTGATAACGATGATAATGTGATGTTAATGTACCGGTAGAAGATTGTGTGATTCCATTATCTCCATAATGGGCTTGGTTTGGAGGGAGCTTCCCCTTTGTCCTTTTATCAGGAATTGGTTTGTCAGTGCTCAATGAGTTCTGATTTCTTCAAAGAGACATGTCTGTCAGGGAGTCTGAGTGTTCTGGAGTCATCCCTGCTAGGCAATGTTCTTTTCTTGAGTTTAAGACAGCTGTAATTATAAACATCTCACCTGCTGGGTTTTTAATAGACATGGTTACGACGGCAAATCTGTTCAGCTGTTAGCTTTGAAGAATATATTTGTATTAACTTTTAGGAAGATCTTTCATTTAGTTGCAGAAAATGTCTCTAACTTTATGTTGATATAATTTTTACATAATGATGCCTTGTGTATTCTAGAGTGCTGCATGAAGCCACTCATTTTTATTTTTGTTAAATCTCTTCATGTATATTTGGCAATACTTACATAAATGTGTTCTCATTTAATCAGTAGAAATCAGATAATTTGCTCATTTCTCAGAAATTATGAGGTATGTTTGATCACTCTTTTAAATAAGATAAATTATTTTGGTTTAAAATATTTTTTAAAACATTTCATTTGGAAGTATCACTCAGGTTTTGACTATTAGATTTAGCACGATTGCATTTGGTTTGCTCATCAAAAGTGGAGAACATTTAATATTTATTCATAACAAAAGTATTAGAGAAACTGTCAATAAATTTTCTGTCATAATTGAATCATAGGATATCTAAATTGTTGATAATATGATCTGCTTGTTAAACAAAAGTGTCTGGAGAAAATGATGGATTAATTGACTGATGGCTAAGGTTTCTCTCAAATATAATGGTTTACCCAGTTTGATTTGATTTGTGTAAAATAACTTTCTCTAATAAACAATTTGCTCAGAGGCAATAGAAGAAATGAATGGTTATCAAACCAAACTTAATTAGTCTCTCCTAGATTGATATTACTTGGGGAGTCTTCGTTTTAATTGTGGAGAGCTGGATACAAAGAGTTCGGTTCATTATATTTTTCCTGTATAAACACTATTGTGTAACTACCTATGGAATATAACATGTAAATTCATTTTAATAAGTGCTTGTAAAGTGGATTAGCTAATTATGCCAGGCTAAAAATGATTCCTTTAATTATTTTACATATTTAACTAGTACTTCAATTTTATTATTGTTAGTCTGTAAACATAATTTGTATTAGCTCTGCCAAACTAATTAGAATATATAACTTAAACAGTTTTAACAGTTTTGTAATGCTCATCTTAAAAATACATTTCTAGTATAGAAATATTCAAACGATGAAGAAATTTTTGACATAGAAATATTTTTATATGTGAGGAAGAACACCTTTTTCTCAAAAATACAGAGAAGTTCATATGGTATGACACTCTGGAATATTTGAAGGAAATACATGAAGGAAAAAGCCTTTCTTTTCCTCAGAGATGGAGTCAAACTAAACATAAATCATTGAGTAACATAACTTTGTGGGATTCCAGACTGTGAGGTTGTCCATGGATAACAAACCACAAATACAGTCCCATCCAACCTTTCAAAGGATAAGCACATAGTTAATTGTGTTAGTAGGTGAGAATCTGCACGCTCAGACTGAGAAGAGTTGCTCTTAAAGGCTTCCAGTTAATTTAAGGTAAATAATTTTTTCTTTGGAAAAAAAAAATAGAATTTTCAAAACATCTGTAGAAGCTTTACAAGATTTTAATATAAAATGTACATGAGAGGGCTGTTGTTTGAAGCTGAGTAGAGTGTGGAAAGCAAGACATTAGTGAAGAGTAATTTGGGTGTTCTTAATTATATTCATACGTGATTAATCTTGGGCTTATAAACACAGAAATTGATCTGGATTATTGTTTCTCCTCACACATGAAGTTTTCATTTTGACAATTTCTTACTTTAGTTTCCTTATTGTAGGAAACTACAGATAACTGAAACCACAGGCAACGATCTTTTAGTTTTGTCTGTACAGTCACTGGATGTATGAGTGCCCAGACCTGGAGACCTGGAGTCTCCTGAGCAGGAATTGGTGCTGTGAGCCTGCCCGGGCACTGTGAGCCTGACCTGGCACTGTGAGCCTGCCCTGGCACCATGGGCCTGACCTGGTACTGTGAGCCTGACCTGGCACCATGGGCCTGCCCTGGCACCATGGGCCTGACCTGGCACTGTGAGCCTGCCCTGGCTCTGTGAGCCTGACCTGGCACCATGGGCCTGACCTGGCTCTGTGAGCCTGACCTGGCTCTGTGAGCCTGCCCTGGCACCATGGGCCTGCCCTGGCTCTGTGAGCCTGACCTGGTACTGTGAGCCTGCCCTGGCACCATGGGCCTGCCCTGGCTCTGTGAGCCTGACCTGGTACTGTGAGCCTGCCCTGGCACCATGGGCCTGCCCTGGTACTGTGAGCCTGACCTGGCACCATGGGCCTGACATGGCACTGTGAGCCTGACCTGGCACTGTGAGCCTGACCTGGCACCATGGGCCTGCCCTGGCTCTGTGAGCCTGACCTGGTACTGTGAGCCTGCCCTGGCACCATGGGCCTGCCCTGGCTCTGTGAGCCTGACCTGGTACTGTGAGCCTGCCCTGGCACCATGGGCCTGCCCTGGTACTGTGAGCCTGACCTGGCACCATGGGCCTGACATGGCACTGTGAGCCTGACCTGGCTCTGTGAGCCTGACCTGGTACTGTGAGCCTGACCTGGCACTGTGAGCCTGACCTGGCACCATGGGCCTGACCTGGCACCATGGGCCTGCCCTGGCTCTGTGAGCCTGACCTGGCATCATGGGCCTGACCTGGTACTGTGAGCCTGACCTGGTACTGTGAGCCTGACCTGGCACCATGGGCCTGACCTGGTACTGTGAGCCTGACCTGGCACCACGGGCCTGACCTGGTACTGTGAGCCTGACATGTCACTGTGAGCCTGACCTGGTACTGTGGGCCTGACCTGGCACCATGGGCCTGCCCTGGCACCATGGGCCTGACCTGGCACTGTGAGCCTGACCTGGCACTGTGAGCCTGACCTGGCACCGTGGGCCTGACCTGGCACCATGGGCATGACCTGGCTCTGTGACCCTGACCTGGCACTGTGAGCCTGACCTGGCACCATGGGCCTGACCTGGCTCTGTGAGCCTGCCCTGGCTCTGTGAGCCTGACCTGGCACCATGGGCCTGACCTGGTACTGTGGGCCTGACCTGGCACTGTGAGCCTGACCTGGCACCATGGGCCTGACCTGGCTCTGTGAGCCTGCCCTGGCTCTGTGAGCCTGACCTGGCACTGTGAGCCTGACCTGGCACCATGGGCCTGACCTGGTACTGTGAGCCTGACCTGGCACCATGGGCCTGACATGGCTCTGTGAGCCTGACCTGGCACACCTTGAGAGTGACAGGAGCCTGCTGAGGCTGGCATATTTGGCACAGCTTGGGAGCAGGAATAACATGAACAGAACCTCTACTACTCTCAATTAGTCCCAGAATTGTTCTTAGGAGTTGTCTCTGACACCTGGGCACTGTGATTTTCTTTTCTCCCCTTTGTGAGTCCAGCAGAGCCCTGGTCTGCACAGGTGTTTTGAATTCTTCACTGGGAATCTCAGGATGTCCTGCATACCCACTGGGAATCTCAGGGTGTCCTGAATTCCTGCTGGGATCACTCTGGGAATCTCAGTATTTGGGGAGCAAAACAGCAAGAGCATACAGTAGTCTTTGGAGTATGGTCGGTTGATGAAAATAGACTTACACAGTAAAGTTGAGCAATGTTTAAAATTCTTATGATAAAACATAAAAATAACATGTGTTAAAATTGTATTAAAAATTTATAAGGTTCAATCTTAAAGCAAAGGTAAGCACAATTTTCAGATCAAGTTTTAAAGTTGTAATACTGGAGATGTGTATAATGTGCTTCACTGAGTTGTGTTATTCACTTCACTGACTGACACATCCCTATGGTGTGATTCATGCTGAATCTTTGTAATCCCTGTAGGGATCCAAACACTCTGTGCCTCCTCAGATAGCCACGTACCAAATTTTATGCTGGTGTTGCATTTACGTTCCACTGCAATGCATAGCAAATGTAATGATGATTATTTGATATTTTTATTCTGATAGTTTCAGCCACAGATTTTCAACACACACTTAGGAGGAGTTTGTTGCTCATTGTGCTTCCCAAGGAGTATGTTATGGGAACAGTAAATTTCTCATTCAATATTTAATGGAGCCAATGCAGAAGGGTTCTCTGCATCCTCTGCTCTCTCTCTTATAGCACTGCTGGGCCATGGGCCTGGCTAACAGCTTGTCCTTGATATCCTGCCTGCTTGACAAACCAAACAACTTCTTTTTGTATTTTAGTCAAGGTCCTTCCTGGATCTTTCTCAAGATTCCCATCATTACCTCGTAGGAGCAAGGTAAAACTTAAAAACAAAACAAACCAAACCAATGATTGCATATAACAAACTGCTCCTAATTCTTTTGTATTAATTTGGATTTGAAAGCTAACCAGGTAGTTGTTATATCATAGAGTAACAACTTTGGTTTTACTGTATTTTGTGTTTTTTTATAATCTGTGGTGGAAACCAACCACATTTTGTTGATATTCCTAGCTTGATATTAAAGCCTATCACAGAATCACCATCCTCGTTCCTGCCATGCCTCCTGGCACCTCTCAGTGTAGTAACTTTGATCTTTCTGTACACATGGCTCAGGTCTGGCCATTCAGAACCCAGGCAGTACAAAGAGATCCTTTTCTCACCCTGGCACCTGTGAATCTGTCATTTATGTTCATGCATTCTAAACTAGAGCAATCTTTTGTCGGTCAATTGGCAAGGTGGCCCAAAACTTTAAAGGTAACCTGCTGGAATAAATTCCCTTGGGTACACCAAACCAGTGTTTATACCTGACTATCCTGGTAATTTATTTGAGATCTATCTTTGTGGTGTATTCTGTAGTTACTTGCAGGCCTCCAAACTCTACAGGTTTGGTTCTGCACTTGATGGTTTCATGCTTCCCCTCAGGAGATGAGTAACTTTTTAAAAGGCTGAAGAAAGTAGTTAGTTTTAGGATTGTACTTGGTAAGTTTATAAATGAACTAATATGGTTCTGGTTGCCTGGAACAGAAGCAGTCTGGATAAAAAGCCCTGGGAAGCCTCTTCCAGGGCTGTGTTCTACATTCCTCTGGTCATGTATGTATATATTCAGTGGTTTAAAATGCTGCACATATAATTAGCAATAAGTTTTAGTTTGATTTAGAGGGCGGTTATAATGTTTTTTTGTTACCTGTGTACTGGCTTTGTATTCAGCAGCAGCTGTAAAAATAATCCTCTCTTCCTGGATGAAGTTCAGAATGGAATAAAAACAATCCTTGTAATACTTCAGTCATATAGTAAATGGCATTTGGCGGTAGATAGAGGAGGTGACTGTGAGCTTTAATGGAAAAAGGATTTTTAAAAGGATTGTCTCAAACACAGTACAATAACTCTTGAGATAAGGAAGGGGGTTAAAGACGCAAAAGTGAAAGAATGTGCTCTTACCTGTTGCCAAGTTTTTTTTTATGTATGCATTACAGCTCTTTTTTGTAATGGTCAGTATTGCCCTCATTGTGTTCTGTTTACATGTCTGACTTCTTGTTTGGATTTTACTTGGTGATTTGGTATTAATTTTTAATGTGAAAGCACTTAGCATTAGGAGTTTGACATTTTGTCTGACCTTAATCACCAAGAGGATCATGAGAGGTTTATTCAGTGGGAAGAGAATTGTTACAGCTCCGACAGAAATGATGGGAAATAAGTAAACAGCCTTTTAAATCTTCACCAGAAATCAATAGAGTTTAAAGATGATGGACGTTGGTGTTTTTTGCTGCTTAAGGACTTCAACCTTTTACGGGAAAATATCTTCTTGGCGTGTCAGCAGTTTTTTGCCCGGCACCATGAATCACTGCTGCAAATAGAACACTCTGCATAGAGCACTTCATCATTGTTACACAAATGTTATAGATCTGTTCCTCTCTGATAATGCAGATATTTTTATTTTTGCACATACAGGTGTGGTGCTACTCCATAACATGGCTAATTAATGGATGGTCAGCAAAGTAATGATGTGTTTTTGGCAGTATTTAAACTGATAAACTCCTGGTTTTATTCCATAATTGTAAAGCCTGCTATTCAGAACTTTTCCAGTTTTATCTCCTTTTCCGTGTCTGTCAAAATACCTTCATTTGAGTGAGAGTTTTCAACTTTCAGTAACTGGAGTAAGAGCTCCCCTGAACCCTTTGTGTCAGCAGGCCTTCAGAGCTGGGAAGATTCTGAGCAGTAGCAGAGCAAATTGTGTACTTTGGCTTTTCATGAATGATTTATTAGACGTTAGGCTGGTACAGTAGTTAGCAATATATCCAGAAACAGCACTATTCAGACCCAAGTATTTGTACATATGCATCATCATAAATCATTTGTTGTGCTATTTGGGGTTTTATTATACAGTATTGGATTTCATTTTAAAACAGCTAAGTATACAGTAAATTATATTCAAATATAGTAAAGTTGCTGTTAAATAGTAATTGAGAACTTGACTTTCAAGCTTTCAGTTAATTTGTTTGCATCCTTATGCAGCCATTTACTCTGAATAAAGTGAAAGGGATTTAATTTTGATTTGTAGACAACCTTTTGTATAGAAAATAACTGTAGTGACTGTAGTTTTATGCTAATATCTAAGCATGCCACATATACTCTTAGGCAAAATTGTCCCTTAAGACCTTGTGATATGAAGTGATCTTTGATTTAAGGCTGCAGTACTTTGGCTACAACAGTGTTCAATGACTATTAAACTGGAGTTATTACATAGCGGCTGATGGAATTTTTTCAGTAGTTTATCTCAATTGATTATCCCTATTGAGTACAGAGTGGCAAAAAAACATTTAAAGCCGTTCCTCTTTTTACTGGTGCAGCAGCCAGGCCCTGCACTGAGCTGGGTGTGAAGATCCCCCGGGATGGAGTCGGGGATGGAGCTGGGGATGAAACTGGGAATGGAGACAGAGATGGAGCTGGGGATGGAGTGGGGATGGAGCTGGGGATGGAGCCGGAGATGGAGCTGGGGATGGAGCCGGGGATGGAGCTGGGGATGGAGCAGGGATGGAGCCGGGGATGGAGCTGGAGATGGAGCCAGGGATGGAGCTGGGGATGGAGCTGGGGATGGAGCCAGGATGGAGCTGGGGATGGGGCTGGGGATGGAGCAGGGATGGGGCTGGGGATGGAGCAGGGATGGAGCTGGGGATAGAGCTGGGGATGGAGCCAGGGATGGAGCAGGGATGGAGCGGGGATAGAGCTGGGGATGGAGCTGGTGATGGAGCTGGAGATGGAGCTGGAGATGGAGCCGGTATGGAGCCGGAGATGGAGCTGGGTATGAAGCCAGGGATGGAGCAGGGATGGAGTGGGGATGGAGCGGGGATGGAGCTGGGGATGGAGCCGAGGATGGAGCAGGGATGGAGCCGGGGATAGAGCTGGGGATGGAGCTGGTGATGGAGCTGGAGATAGAGCCGGAGATGGAGCTGGGTATGAAGCCAGGGATGGAGCAGGGATGGAGCCAGGGATGGAGTGGGGATGGAGCGAGGATGGAGCTGGGGATGGAGCCGGGATGGAGCTGGGGATGGAGCTGGTGATGGAGCAGGGATGGAGACAGGGATGAAGCCGGGGATGGAGCCAGGGATGGAGCGGGGATGGAGCAGGGATGGAGCCGGGGATGGAGCCGGGGATGGAGCCAGGGATGGAGCTGGGGATGGAGCCAGGGATGGAGCAGGGATGGAGCCGGGGATGGAGCTGGGGATGGAGCCGGGGATAGAGCTGGGGATGGAGCTGGTGTGGAACTGGGGATGGAGCCGGGGATGGAGCAGGTGATGGAGCCGGGGATGGAGCTGGGGATGGAGCTGGAGATGGAGCAGGGATGGAGACAGGGATGAAGCCGGGGATGGAGCCAGGGATGGAGAGGGGATGGAGCCGGGGATAGCTGGGGATGGAGCTGGGGATAGAGCCGGGGATGGAGCAGGGATGGAGCTGGGGATGGAGCTGGTGATGGAGTAGGGATGGAGCCAGGGATGAAGCCGGGGATGGAGCCAGGGATGGAGAGGTGATGGAGCGGGGATGGAGCTGGGGATGGAGCTGGAGATGGAGCCGGTATGGAGCCGGAGATGGAGCTGGTATGGAGCCGGGGATGTAACCAGGAATGGAGTCGGGATGGAGTGGGCATGGAGCCAGGGATGGAGCCGGAGATGGAGCTAGTGTGGAACTGGGGATGGAGCCAGAGATGGAGTTGGGATGGAGCTGGTATGGAGCGGGGATAGAGCAGAGATGGAGCTATGTGTGATATGTGTAAGGAGGTCTTACTTTTGCTGATCTTTGGGATTAAATAATTGAATTTCTCATTTATGATGTAATGCTTGTTTTATCTTCCGTTGCCTTGTACGTGATTTGTTGCAGTAGTTTTCTGATGTCTTTAAAAATTCCCAACTCGAGCCACCTTTGCTGTATGTTTCAATTCAGTGTTGCAGGAGAGTGGACTAAAAATGGAAAGGTTGATGCTTCCTAAATGGTAATTTTGTTGGATATTAATCAGTAACTTGTTTTGGATTGACAAGCAATTATTGATCCCTGGATTTAATAGAATAGAAAATGTGAAGCAAATGCAGCAGAAAGAATGCAGAGAGCAATCTGTTCTCTGAGCCAGCAGGACCATAGCTCTGATACTGCCACCCAGAGTGACAGGGTGGGGATCAGGGGTGGGGGTCAGTGCCACCCACAATGACAGGATGGGTGTCAGTGCCACCCGCAGTGACAGGGTGGTGTCAGTGCCACCCACTATGACAGGGTGGTGTCAGTGCCACCCACAGTGACAGGGTGGTGTCAGTGCCACCCACAATGACAGGGTGGTGTCAGTGCCACCCACTATGACAGGGTGGTGTCAGTGCCACCCGCAGTGACAGGTGGGCGAGTGTCAGGGGTCGGTGTCAGTGCCATGTGCTGTCCTGGAGGTCCCTCCTGTGCCAGAGAGCTGCTGGGATCACGCTGTGCCTCTTCCTGAGCCAGACAGGCTCAGTGTTCCCAGGAGCTGTGGCCAGGCCATAATTAACCTCGTGAACCTGGATTTGTAAAATCAGCTCAGGTTATCAATTACGGTCACACTCCATTGATGGCTGCCAAGGAGAGATTCTTAGGAAAGAAAAGACATCATGATTTGCTCATTTCTTCAGAAAGTAGTGCAAGAGGTTACCATTCATTAAATCATAAATCTAAATAATAGCTAGTCCATAGATTTTATATCACTTTATTTTGGTGCATTACTCACAGGTCACAGGCCAGTACCCTGTCTGTCATGAGCAAGGCTCATGAGTAATTTTGCTATAAAACTGAATTAGGAAATATTTCATAAAAAGAAATTACTACTCTTTAAATTGAGGCTATTTTATCAGTGTTTTGAGTTTTTAATGTAATAATTTAAATATATTTTGCAAATGCTTAACCCTTCAGTCTGTGGAAAACTAGTTTTACATAATTCAGGGACTTCAGAGTCCATATATTTGTTGTAACTTCTAACATTATCATGAATTAAAAGCAGGGTTGAGTCTGTTGAGTCTATCAACTGTTCTCAACTAAACTGAATTTATATCGTTTAATACTAGTCATTGATGATGCTTTATAGCCACTCACTGTTATATGCAAAACAAATGATACTCTAGTTAGATTTAATTTTTTTATTGTTACATGGTACTGTATGATTATGCAGAGCATTTTTAAACAAACTTCTTACATTTGTTTTTCCTGTATTGTACTTCATTCATCATAAAAATGTATGAGGTTATCAGTCAAAGACTGACTGCTTTTTCTTAGTTTGATTGCTACTGTCACCAGTGTTTTACAAATCTGGAAGGATTTCCCTTTAAGAATAGTTTTTCATTATTAATCTATAAATACAGACAGTAATTTATCTGTCCACCCCTGCAATATCTTATGATGGAGGAAAAAAATCCTATTACATGTCCATAATATATAGAAGATCTTTAGTATGCACTTCAATAATTCTTATTCGTTCTTTTCTCTTGTTAGTATTGAAAATTTGATTTTCAAGCCCACTTAAACAAATAAACACAGAATTACTAGAATATGTCATCTTTGAAAGGCAATAAATGTTATTTTCTTGAGAAAACTTGTAACACACTTTTGGTCTTTCACATATTACTGTCTTTACCTGCTAACAGTACCCACAGTCGAGGCATGAGCAATCTTTCCTCAAACTTCCCTTAATCCTTTTCCCTACTTCATTTTCTGTAAGTATGGATTTGTTAACTGCTTGCAAGATGTTTGAGTCATGTTTTTAATTAAGGCTGCCCATCAGCAACCAAGGAAAGGGCCTTTAGGAGACCATTTGTCCTCACAGGAAGGAGCCTGATAAAATTGGGGGGGGTTTTACCCGCCCACTATTTAAACACAGTCTTATTTGAAAAAAAAACCAACAACATGAACCTTGTGTAAGAGTAGTCCATCCATGGTACATGAATTCAAAATGTTACATTTCTTTCTGCATCCTTACTCATCAGATTTGGGAAAACAAATTGTATTTAATTATCTTTGAAGAAATTGCTGATCCCTACGTAGAGCATAGGAAAAGCACCTGAAGTATAAAATTCAAGTAACATAAGTTTTTGTCTAAAAAAAAAAACCCTGAAAAACAACGAGAAAATGATTTAATTGTGCTTTCAGCCAGGGTTTATTGTTGTCTGTTTCCACCCTTAGCTATGGGCAGGGGTTCCCTGCTTTCTGACTGCACAAGGTGTGACAGATCTTTGTGTGCAAGCACAGGGATGTGCCGAGGTCTGAGGGAATCAGTATTTGCTGGTTTGGATTTGATGTGTCTGGCTGGAATTCTGGAGGGATGCAAACACTGACAGAGCACTGCCATCCCCAAATACAAGGCAACAAAAGACATCCAAATTCAATTCTGAATCTTTGAAACCAATTCCAAAATATTTATTACCTGTTTAATGTCTTTCTCTGTCATTCCTTTCCATCCTCTTCTGTCCTTCCGCTGAACAGATGATGTTGTAATGTATTTGCTAAAGGATTCTGAAATCTGCTTGAATAACAGTATAAGGTGCAGTGTTAATTATCCCTCTCAAATGCATTTGCATGTAGGCGATACTTGAATTCTAAAAACAAAGCTCTTCCACTTTCCTTTGGAGCTTGTGCAGACACAAGCTGAATCTTGGGTAGAAGGATTTGTTAAATGTGGGTTTGGGTTTTTCCCGCATCACATCTTAATTAGGAAAACATAATTGTATAAAATACAAATTAGACTTCCTTATCTGAGCAGTATTTTCTGGATTGTCCTTCTGCAATAATATTTGAGATACACAAATGGAAATGCACATTGGCCTAAGCCTTGGAAACAATGAGTATTATTAAGAGATTATTATCAGCAGAACCTGATTCCTTAATAATAGGATCTCTTCTCTTGCATTTTGAATCTAAAAAGTTCTTTAATTCTCAGGTTTATCATTTCACACTCTTAAAGTTCATTTCTTCCCTCAATCTAAGAGTGATTTATGGTTGCTCAGTTAGAGATGAAGTAGTTTCATCTTTCAACCTCGCTACATTTTCTCTAGCTTTTCTATCACTTAAGACCTTGATTCTCAAAATAAAAGTGAGAGAAGATGAATGTGTGTATGGAAAAACTCACAGCTGGACCCAGCCCCAGGTATCTGAAACTTTGCAGTTTCTCAAAGTTTAATGAATGTTAACTGTGCTCAGCAGAGCAATCTCAAAGGTCAAATGAAAACCAAAGTTATTATTCCATGAGCTTCATCTGTGAAGCTTCACTGTGTCACTACAGGCACAAGAGCAGTGGAGCAGCAGTGCTCCGAGGATGCTCTGTTCCTCTCAGGAGCTCTGCCTTCCTCAGGGCCTGTGCTCCCCTCAGGGGCTGTGTGCTCCCCTCATGGGCTGTGTGCTCCCCTCAGGGGCTGTGCTCCCCTCATGGGCTCTGTGCTCCCCTCATGGGCTCTGTGCTCCCCTCAGGGGCTCTGTGTGCTCCCCTCATGGGCTCTGTGCTCCCCTCATGGGCTCTGTGCTCCCCTCAGGGGCTGTGCTCCCCTCAGGGGCTGTGCTCCCCTCAGGGGCTCTGTGCTCCCCTCAGGGGCTCTCTGCTCCCCTCAGGGGCTGTGCTCCCCTCAGGGGCTCTGTGCTACCCTCAGGGGCTGTGTGCTCCCCTCAGGGGCTGTGCTCCCCTCAGGGGCTCTCTGCTCCCCTCAGGGGCTGTGCTCCCCTCAGGGGCTCTGTGCTCCCCTCAGGGTCTCTGCTCCCCTCAGGGGCTGTGCTCCCCTCAGGGGCTCTGTGCTCCCCTCAGGGGCTGTGTGCTCCCCTCATGGGCTCTGTGCTCCCCTCAGGGGCTGTGTGCTCCCCTCAGGGGCTCTCTGCTCCCCTCAGGGGCTCTGTGCTCCCCTCATGGCTGTGCTCCCCTCATGGGCTGTGTGCTCCCCTCATGGGCTGTGTGCTCCCCTCAGCAGCTGTGTGCTCCCCTCAGGGGCTGTGTGCTCCCCTCAGCAGCTGTGTGCTCCCCTCAGGGGCTCTGTGCTCCCCTCAGGGGCTCTGTGCTCCTCTCAGTGCCTCTGCTCTCCTCAGGGGTTCTGCTCTCCTCATGTGCTCTGCTCTCCTGAGGAGCTCTGCTGTCCTCAGGGTCTCTGCTCTCCTAGGAGCTTGGCACATGTGGGGATGGACATTGGCACCCTTGCCTGCCTGCATGGGCTATTCCTGCATGGGTTTTTGGAGTCTGTGTGCTCCTGTGAAGAATCCAAGACACAAACCCATTCAGATAAACCAAGTGGTACAGCAGTAGGTGCCTGTGTAAGCTGCAGGCAGTGCCCTGGGCTCAGGAGGGTGGAGGCAGAGACTGGAGTGTGCCAGGAAGCCTCTCAGCCAGGCCTGTGGGAGCAGGTCTGGAGTATGGGTGGGTGCTGAAGTATGGGTGGGTGCTGCAGGTACAGGAGGGTGCTGGAGGCCCGGGTGAGTGCTGGAAGCACAGGTGAGTGCTGCAGGTACAGGAGGATGCTGGCTGTTTTGGGATGCATCCTGCCCATGGCATGTTTCTCTCAGGCAGTGCCACACGAGCACTCCTCGCTCTGTTTTGGGGTGCACCCTGCCCATTCAGGGCTCTCTCCTCTCACTCAAGCTCTCCTCTCTCTCTTTTGGGGCTCACCCTGCCCGTTCAGGGCTCTCTCCTGTCACTCAAGCTCTGCTCTCTCTGTTTTGGGGTGCACCCTGCCCGTCCAGGGCTCTCTCCTCTCACTCAAGCTCTCCTCGCTCTGTTTTGGGGTGCACCCTGCCCGTTCAGGGCTCTCGCCTGTCACTCAATCTCTCCTCGCTCTGTTTTGGGGCGCACCTTGCCCCTCCAGGGCTGTCTCCTGTCACTCTCGCCCTCGCTCTGCTCTCCCTGTGCCTCAGCCCGGCCAGGAGCGCTGCGCTGATGAGCGGAGCGGGCAGAAGGAGATTGATGAGCCCGGCTCTGACAGCTCCGGTGCCGGCGTTCCCTGGGTATCGCTCGGCATTAGCTGCTGACAGCTCAGCATTTAGGACATTATGGTAATTTATCCTGCATGCGCTGTCACCTGCACTGTCAGAGTTTCTTTTTAATGATGGTATAACTATTTTGTTTGTTTGTACTGCATTCTTTTCATTTGGCTAATGTCTCCTCATTAGATTGCACCTAGTAAATGAGAGTAATTAAGTGTTTCCTATAGCTCAGATGCAATGATTAAGTTGCAGAGTTGGTGCTGATTATGTTTTGTCATTTATCTCTATTAATCTGAGAATAATCCAGATGATAAACACATGTAATTTTTTTAGCTAATGTTCAATAGATGAAATTTATAGCTTCTCAATGGAGCCAAACAATAAGTGTGTATTTATATATGAATAGTAAGTTATTGTACTTGTATTTCTGTTAAATAAACATAAAATTATCTGTGCAACTAAGAAAAACAGCAGAAAATCTACTGAATGTAGAGATTCTCACTTTTTAAAAATGCATTTGTATATGGAAAACTACTATTCATAATTCACAGTCAGAGACTCTCTTTATTCTGCTTTCTCAAATATCTACAGATTCCTGTGGTGATATTTCTGAGGAATTTTTTTTCCTGCAGTTATTATCTGTATTTGTTACTATTAACTCTATAATACAAATTGCATCTCTGGTAATGAAATGTAATTTTCGTATGAACACTTCCAAATTACTCAGTTTAGAAACAAACACAAAAAAATACATTAACACATCAAATTAAGCACCTCACAGCAATTTGTAAATCTTTATCTAACTTTCATGCTGTATATAGTGAAAAATAGCTTGAGCTGTTTCTTCAACACAAAGTAGCAATAATTAATTTTGATCCAAATGGTAATGGCATCACTAGGAGTGCCCTGAGTTGTTTTATGTTGTTCCTTTGTTTTCATGGCTCTATGACCTTCCTGATGCTGTGCTGGGTGTCCCAGGGTGTGCTGTGCCTGCTCTGGGCACTGAGGTAGGATTACAGTGACGTTCCAAGCACACTTTATTTTGGAACGGCTCCTGTGCTTTGGAACATCTCCTGTGCTTTGGAACAGCTCCTGTGCTTTGCACTACTGTTTCTTCCGGGCTGTTGTCCCTGCACTGCTCCTGGCCCTCCCTGGGGAACATCTCCCTGAAGGTGCTGTGCAGAGTTTCCCTGGAGTTCCCTGAGCTCAGAGCATCCCAGAAGCCCTGGGCTGGCTGGGTTCCCTTGGGGTGCTCAGCCCTCCCAGTCCCAGCCACCTCCTGGAGCTGGGCTTGCTCCAGAGGGGCTTTGTGCCATGCTGTGAAGAGTGGTCAGTAAAATCCATGACAGTTGTCATTTGTCCCTGTTTCAGGTGCTCCCAGCCTCACAGCTGGAGAGGAGGACAGTGGCTTTGAGCAGAGGGGAGCAGTGGGCACAGGGGGAGCTGGGAACAGAAAGCTGCAGTGAGATTGAGCTCTGTGTGGCAGACTGCTGAGATTGAGTGTTGTGTGGCAAAACCAGCTGAGATTGAGTGTTGTGTGGCAAAATCAGCTGAGATTAAGCATTTTGTGGCAAAGACACTGAAGTGTGCTGGGCACCAGAGCTCAGGGCTGGTGGGCATGGCCCAGCCATAGCCCACAGATTTAAGGAATTTTCAGTTTGTGCACATTTGTTAGGCTGGCTGAGATTTTTCCAGTATGAGTTCTAGATGAGTACACAATTATTTAAGGTTCAATTTTCATTTTATAATACATAAAATCACATTATTGATAAAACTCGGTAGACTTCTAGCTTGAAATACATGTTAATCAGATCAAATTGTTGCTCATTAGAATTTATTTGCTTCCTGAGAACATCATTTTTAGGACATCAGCATTCTTTCTGGAAAAGCGAATGCTCTGTTCTGTTTATTTGGGTCAGTCCTGGAGTAGCTGCTTAATATCCCATGTCTGGAATTCAGTTGTCTTTTCTCCTGGGTGGGTCAGGAAGGCAGTTGAGGCAGGCAGTGATGGCTGCTGGGCTTTCATTTCTTTGTGACTGGTAAATGAAACACATGCAGCCTCACCAAACTACATGACTAATGACAACCTCCAGTGGCTCCTGCAATCACAGATTAATTTGCTTTATCAAGTTTAAAGAATAGTAGGTGATAAATCATGTCAAAAAGAAATAATCAGTGGCAGGCTGATGTTCTTTTGCACAGTGGAGGACAGGTGCAATAGAGGATTCATCTGCCATAAAATGTTAATTTTGTTCTCATGCTGATGTGTTAATTTTTATTTAGTTGATTTTTAAGTCAAATGGGATGCATTGTCAACTAATATTTTTACCTAAAATACATAGTATTGCTTTTTAGCTCTAAAATTAAACATGTTTAGAGTCTATAACTTGCCATCAAAATATTTTCCATTTAATTCTTTTAATAATTGATGGATATATTTCTCTCCCAATGGGTTTGCTATCTTGAAGCACAGCTTAATGTGGACAGGAATAAAAATACGCTGTACGTATCTGGTGCATACATAATACATTTCTTTTCCCTGCAGTTGATCCTTTTTCAGCCAGACCTGCTCTGCTGTTCTCTCTGCAGGGGAAAGCTGATGTTGGTCCTGGAGCTGCCCTGATGCTGCTGGCCCTGGGCAGCTGAGGTTGGACCGTGCAGGACTCGCTGCCTCCCTCTCCCACCCGCCGGGGCACAGCACGGAGGGGATCAGCTCTGCTGCTTCTCACTTCATTAAGCCGTTCAGAGACTGCAGCCCTGCCACTCCTGCAATTACCGAGTATAATCATCCCAATAACATCCACAGCTAAAAAATACCATTGTGGTATGACATGGCATAGCATGGCACTGACCGCCCTGCATTTGTTTTGAATCCTGGTGTGCAGAGCAGGGCTGCAGATGATTATTTTTCAAGGAAGACCTGTGCTAACTCAGCTCTCCGGCTGCACAGTCCATTGTTGAGCATTTCCAGTCTTTATATTAGTTAAACCATGGCCCAATAACATATTTGGCAACACTATTTTCTGTGTCTGAGAGAATTTTAGTAGAGAATAATGCAGATTCCGTAAACTTCAGTGCTGCGTAGGAACGTGTGTGATTTCACAGCAATGTGTGAGCCCTCTAGTGGCACCGTGAGCGCTGGAGGTGCCGCTGCCAGGGTGCAGGATGCCCTGGAGAGCCGGGCATCCTCACGGGGCTGTGCAGGATGTCCTGGAGAGCCGGGCATCCACATAGGGCTGTGCAGGATGCCCTGGAGAGCCGGGCATCCTCACGTGGCGGTGCAGGATGTCCTGGAGAGCCGGGCATCCACATAGGGCTGTGCAGGATGCCCTGGAGGGCCGGGCATCCACATAGGGCTGTGCAGGATGCCCTGGAGAGCCGGGCATCCTCACGGGGCTGTGCAGGATGCCCTGGAGAGCCGGGCATCCACACAGAGCGGCTTCTTCTTAACACAGGGATAGCTCTGTGAATAGACTTAGGGAATAAGATGAGAAGAGACTGTGCTTGTATATTTTGGGCCGAAAAATAAAAATATCTCCCTCTCAATTTAAACCTAAAATTCTGTAGCTAAATTAAGACATTTCATAAATTTCCTTCTGCAGTTTTTAGGAATCCTACTCATCATCGCAGCACTTTCACCCCTTTTCACTACTGAAAAATATCAGGAGCTCTCTTCAAGTTGATAACAGATGGCTGAAGATAGATAACAAATAATAGTATAGAAAGTCTTCTTGTTTGAACATTTTTGCCAAAAACACTGAATATGCAGTGTGAGAGAAAGGAGGAACATGCTCTGAGGATGACTGCCATCCTTTATGATGACCTAGCGGGACACCTCGACTATCCTTTTGTTCTCGGGTGTTCTAAAGCTGTCACACCCCTGCCTCTTTCACGCAACAAAGTCACGAGCTAATTCATTGTTAATTGTTGAATGCTCCTTTTTAGAGTATCCAGAGATGCCCCCGGAGTCACGTGGCTTCCTTAGCTTCTTATGTGGTCAGAAAATGCTGGAGACGCATCCTTAATGTTTGCAGCAGTACGACTTGGGTTCCTTTGTGAAGTACTTGAATTTAGGAAGGCTTGGGGCTTTTTCCACTTAGGTAAGAGGTGTATTTTAGTTAAAACAAAAATGAAAATAAGCATTTTCTCCAGAGTATCTGGTTCAGGTTTGTGTTAGACTTTGTCAGTGTGTGGTGTAGCAGGGTGTGATTTTCATGCCTAATGGGATTAGCAGAAGCAGAACAACTGGTGCATCTCTGTGCATCTGCACAGGAAGGAGCAGTGATAAGCTGTCTCACCCAGGCAGTGTGCAGGCTGGGGCAGTGGAGACCCTTATCTTGTCTATAACCATTTTCCATATCCTGAAATCAAATTTGCCGAACAAACAGCAGTTGGGCTATGCTTCATATTTCATTAGATACGAGCATCCTCACAAAATTATTTCTATTAGACCTTACACAGATCTCTCTGACATTTGCTTTTGTGTGCTTATAGAGTAATCAAAAATGTTAGTGATGTCCTGATATGGGTCTGCTTCACATACAGGAATAGATTTTTGAAGTACACTTTTCAGACTTAAATACACTTTTGTTAAACATTACAGAAAGTCAAATGATTCTGCCTTCTTCCATTTGTCCTTCTTCTGAAGCAAGGAGGGGAAAAATATCCCGAGTGTTTCAGTGTTGTGTTTCACACAAGTTTCATCTGTATCATCTTTGTTGGAAGAGTTGGCAGTTGGCATCAATTTGGATCAACAGAACTGCAGTTAGGAAGGCCATGAGGAAGGTTCCATATTATTTCTCCAGAGCATTCTCACTACTGACGAGTTGTTTCTTGAGGCATGTAGCTCTATTGAGAAAGATGTCTTCTGGGAACTAAAGTTTTATTTCTGAAGCAGGGTTTTATATCAATTTAAGTATTAAATGATTTGTATAGATATCATCTACACAATAAAGTGGCTGATCACAAGATACCTAAAAACTTTAGTATGTAACTCAATATAAAATCATATTATTTTAGATTTTATAAGAATGTGCACAGAATCTGATGATTTAAGTAACTTTAATAGAATAGACTATCTTTGAATGAGCTCTTAACAGCAGAAGTCCATTCTAGTTTATGCACTTTCTTTAATAACCAGTTTCTGCTGAATAACAGTAACATCTAGATTTTTATTTAGATATTAACATAATCATCTCTATGTGTGTGCTAAACTATGTGAACTAAACATTGAGTTTTGCAATATCTCATAAGGTAAGGGTGGGTCAGCAGCACCTTTCCAGCTCTCTGTGTTCTGAGGTGCTCTGATTGTGCAGCTGAGAGCAGCTGTGTCTGATGGCATCTGATGGAGGAGATCTTATGTTTGTTGAAGGGGTCAGCAAAACAAGCCATGGGCATGATTAAAGACTCTGCTGTCAGTCAGGCTGTGGAAAGAGGCAGTGCAGGAGGCTGGCTGCAGCTGCAGGTGCTGTGGCAGATGGCAGATGTGGGTCCTGTGGGAGCCCCGGGGTGTGGGGGGCTCTGGGAGCTGTGGGTGCTCTGCCTGGGCACCTGCAGCTCCTGTTTGGCTGCTCAGCACCAGCCTCCCTGTCCTTCACTGTGTCTGACCCCCTCAGCTGGGGCTGAGAGGCCTCCACTTACCCTGCCCTGCACTTTTCTCTCTTAGCCTGCTGACAGTCTGTGTTTCTCCTGCCAGAGCCAAGGCAGGCTGTGCTTTCCTGTGCACAGCTCCAGAGTGTCACCCTTTGTTTCCAACTTTAACCTCAAAGGCTGCAGCTGAAACTCCCTGTGTGTTACTGAGAATAATCACTGATCAAGGTTCTTGGCCAATTTTGATTGATTGGTTTCATTAGTTTTTATTACTTTTGTAAGCTTTTCGATAAATACTCATATAACTATAATTCTGCTCCCTGCTGGTGATCCAGAGCTGGATCTATTGCTGTGTTATCTGTACAGCATATTTGTGTTTGGATTTTCTTGACTAATAGTATGCTCTGTCAAATTTTGGCTATATTTTTAGTTGCCTAATTTCAGTAAAAGTTAAATACTGACAATTTTCTCTTTAAATTATAGATCTCAAATATTTTGTGTGCTCATAGGTCAGCTCAGATAATTCCTTTTTCCTGAGCTCTTGCTTGATTTCAGTATCCTGTGTTTTAGCTTGAATTCTTTGGTAAAATTCAGAGTTAATGAATTTTCAGTGTCTGAGTATCACCATGTTTTTAAATTTAAAAATATCTGTAACTCCTCTTGGACCAAAGTGTAGTTTTTAAGGGTCTGTCCTATTAAATTCTTTTCCTCTTTTGTACCCCTCCTGGTACAGACACACCAGGCTTCATTCACTCGTTTTTCTCAACCATCTTAAAATTGCACCAATATTTCATCCCCACAAGTAGACAGACTAACCTGAATTAGGAAACCACAGGCTCTGCTTTGTTTGTTGTCCTGGCCACCTGGTTTGTTAAACCTTGTTTTTGTCTGCTTTAGATAAAGAATGTCTTTGTCTTGGTGTTTTAACCACTGATGCAAAATACAATAAATCACATATTTTCAAGGTAAACCTAGGATTAAAGGAGTGGAAAAGTGTCTGAAAACTATTTCCCATCTCATTTTGCATCAAGCAGTGCTTGCTTGGCCAGAATGAGAGATGTGCCCCACAGCATCTCAGTTCAGAGTGATGGATGGCTGTGGCAGGAAATTCTGCTCCTGCCATACCCCACTGACATGTCAGGGGTGTTATCTTATCAGGGAACAGCAATGTCTTCAATGGTTTTATGAGTAAAGAGTTAAGATCTGTTTCCATGCTCAGTTAAAGAACTGCCATTTTGGAACTACAGAGGGGAAGTTGTGTGAGCAAAGCAGAACCAAAGCTCCAGGAGCAGTAAAAATCATTGTGAGTGGAGGAAATAATGTTTCCACTACACATCTGAATTTTAGCTGCGTGACTATATAGAGACAATCAAAAGGAATGTAATGCTTAGTTTAATGATTTATGAGACAATCAAATTGTAAGGAACAAATTTATGAAAATAGTCGAGCACCCCAGCCCCAAAATAATGCAGATAGAAAGGCAAAAACAGTGCCATCAGCAGTGAGGACTGGGCTGGCCACAGAGAAAAACTGTTTTAGAGCAGTTCAATGAGCTTAATAGAAATGTCTAATTGAAAGCACTTCTTGGAGAGATGCATGATGAAATAAAACTGCAGGGGTTTTTTTGTTTTAAATCTGTTTTAACAAAGAAATGCTTTCCCAAATCTCTGCTATTTTGTTTAATTAAAAATACAAATTGTGGTTTGCATGGTATCTGCTGGAGAATTATTGTTTTATATTACAGTAATATGTTGCAATTATTATTGGGAACCTTATTTAATTTTTAGATTCAGGTGTAAATCAGTGTTATCATGCTGTAATTGAAAAATGATGCTCACCTTTTTTTCCTGAAGATGCCTTGAAAGGCATTAATTAAAAATGCAATTTATTTTAAAAATACTTTCACCTGAACTGCTGGTGCCAATTTTATGTTTAGTTACGTAAATCTGTAGGAAAGCCTTTAAAAGTTACCTTTTGTTTAATCTTACGTGGAGCCCCTGGTTTGTGCTTGTCTGTTTAATAAAGGGTCAGATTTGATTTATGTGGTTAAGTAGAACATAAATGTAGACACTTCACATGATGTACCATGTAAATGTAAGCCTTTGTAGTACAAGTTTTTGTAGCTGGAGAATTGTTTTAAAAGGCATGTAATTTATTAGCTATCAGTAGCTGCTTTATTGCCTTGCCGCGCTGCAGTAATAAATAAAAGAAAGTGAGCTGATTTTACAAATGGCACACAAGGTGCACATTTTGTGAAAAAAGTCTTTTTTTAAAGAATTGGCATTAAATCCTTTTTTGTGATGACAAAGAGGCTAAGAGTGCAAACTGTATTTTCTGTTTATCGAAAACAGAGTCTCTTTTTCTCGAGGGCATTTTTTCCTATGATCATCAAGGGATTTCAAAAGCAATAAAGTGTGGAATCATTGTTCGACTTGAACAGTATTAAAACTTAGGTTTTAATTTCAGTGAAGTAATAAGATTTGAACCTGTCTCACATTACAGCACTGTAAGGCATTTAGCAATTGTATTTTAAAGGAGGTTTTTAAAATGCAGCTCACTTGAAAGCTAACTGTCTATCGAGTAATTAATAGTTTCTCTTCAGCATAGACTGTTGTGAATCATACTAAGAAATCTTGCTTTTGTTAATAACAAATTAAGATAATTGTAAGGAAGTTAATTCCTAATTAGTTTAAACTTACAATCCTTTTTGCCCCTTTCTTAGATGGATTTTCAAATGAAGAAAAAAAAAAAGGCTGAGGGTTTCAGCATGATTTTCACCCTAGAATTAAAAAGAAATTATCCATGTTTAGCTGTACATTTCAAGAAACTGTATTTCTTGGTTAGCAGCATATGTCAGCTTGCCTTTCAGCAGTGGTGAAGTATTTAATGTATAGCCATACTTTATAGCATTAATGCAATTTCTGTTTCAGAATTGCATGTTGAAGATAATTCTGCAGAGCTTCTCTCTTCTGTACTGACATGGGGAACTCTGGGATACTGGGACTCGCTGTTCTCGCTTGGCACAGAAATTCTCAGGGCTCAGACTGGAAATATTCCTCCAGGTTGGTAGGTAAGATGTGGGCTGGTGAGGGCACAGCCATACCTGTGCCCTGCAGCTGGAAATGCGCAAGTGGGATTTTGGGGAGGGCAGTTTGGGCACAGGTGCCTGCCCAGGAGCTGGCACTGTGAGCTATGGCCTTCTGTGGTGCTTTGAGCAGTAACTGCCTTCACCAGCCAGCAGGTTTGTTCCTGTGTTTTAGTAGATGGCCTAGACTGTAAATATTAGAGAAGCTAAAATAAATCAACATATTATCCTAAGGATACAAAACGTAAGAGCTATTTGTGGCCAGGAGCCCTTGACAGATAGTTTGGCTGAGGCAGATGATTGCCCGCCTCTCGGTCTGGCTCCCATTGCTGTGCCTGCAGGCACTGTGCTGTTATAGTTGTATATTGATGTCAGGGTTACTACTGAGTGGCTAGCAATGACAGATGTCTATAATTAGAGGCAATGCTGCCAGTATTTCAGAGGAGCCGGCCTAAGTTGAACAATTATCTTAT
This sequence comes from Oenanthe melanoleuca, assembly GCF_029582105.1. Lineage (NCBI taxonomy): Eukaryota > Metazoa > Chordata > Aves > Passeriformes > Muscicapidae > Oenanthe > Oenanthe melanoleuca. The sequence goes on from NC_079347.1 coordinate 860,158, forward strand.
TTCTGGCTTGCCAAAGAGGGTTGTTCAAATTGCTGGTATTAGCTGTGGTGGCTATAACACCTCTCCTTATGCCCTGGGATAAATGTGCAAAAGCACTGTCATGTACAACCATGGTGCAAAGCCTCTTCAGAAGATGTGATCCTGCTAAATTTCATGTGCTTAAGGCTCATGAGATCTGGAGATGCAGAACACCTGCAGTGCTGTTACTCAGTACAGTGCAGTAGTTTTGGATATAGAGATTTTAGAGCTATACTAAGTAACTCTGATTTTTATTCATTGTTTTTATATGCCAAAGTGATGTAAATTCTTGAGTGTTGGTGTTTATTGCACATGGGTGTGCTGAGTGGGCCACTCATTTAGATACAATCCAGCATCTGAATAAAATTTAGCTGCACACTTATAATAGTTACAGGGGAAAGTCAGAGTGTGAATTACTGCTATTCAAGTACCTGTAATTCTGCATCTTTTGGAGTGTTCTGACTGGCACAAATATACTCTTGTAACTGCACAGTAGCTCTTCATTTCAATCACCAAGGATTCTAAGCTAGTCTTTTGGCTTATTGTTAAGCAAATCCTTGACTGCATACAGGGCTTGGATTTCTGCAGTGCAGTGTATAGCTCTGATGGAAAGTGCAGCCCAGAACTGTGCTTCAAAAACTAAAAATCTTCTGGAAAATGTACAAAAAGTAACAGCTGTTAATATTATTTGTGTTTTCACTATAATATCTGTTCTTTAAGCCCTGAAGGGGAGCACAAGAGACAATGGAATTAAAACTCCGTAACAGTGCTTAACAAAAATGAAAGTGTAAACAAGACTATTTAAGCTAAGTATCCTTTTAACGAATAGCTAACTGAAAACCCAGCAGATAAACCCATTTCTTTTTTCTTCTTTGTTTTTCTCAGAGATTGCTTCTCGGGCTGCATCAGTAATAAGAGCAGTTAGTTCATTGTCGATCTCTATAATTTCAGCAGAGTTGTACATCTTTCTTTCAAGATTTTTAGAAAACATGGATTGAGAAAAGGAGAAATAAAGAAATAAGTAAAAGCTGAGAGATAGGGATTGAAATAGAGATCAATTTCCATGTAAGAGAAGGTTTATTGCTGGCACCGTATGGGCATTTTGTAGAGCAGGAAGCAGGGAGTTAATCACTCTGCACCCCAGACTCCTCTGAATCCTCCAACTAACAGAGAAGGACTGGGAACCAGGGCTTGGAAAACAGCCTTTGTGGGAACTGTTAATACCTCTTACTGTCTGAGCTTGTGATGGCAGAGTATTTCAATAGACTAGGGGGGAAATAACATCCATAACAGTGAGCTACACATTTACCCTTTCCCCTAAAACAGAACACTTGGCTATAATAACAATCTCCTGATTTTTAAATGGTATATTGTAGTACATCTCTTTCAGTTGAGAATAACTTTATGCAGTATTTTAAGCTAGGTTTAGAGGTAAGACAATAAACAGTCTATGTCATTTATGTGATTGGTATTACAAACACAGTGGATGGGAGAGGAGCCTATGAACAAAGCAGCTGAAAGCCCTCCTGAGCCTTCAGAGATCCTGTCTGAACTAACTGAGCCATGTCCTCACGGTCTGTCTGGAGAGTTTCTTCATTTGGAGAGTTTCATCCAACACATTAGCTCATTCTCTTGATTTAGGCTCTGAGCTGAGTATTTTGAGATGTTACCTTTGTAAGACAGCTGGTCTGGAGGGGAAGTGACCAAGGTTTTCCTCTGCTAAGGAGAGGAGATAAAAGCCAGGGCTTTTGAAGCCCTCAGTTTGATCAGGAGGTAAAGATGAATGAATGGTCTGGCACCATGATAGCCCAGTTAGGGGATTCAGTTCCCATTTCCTGAAGCTGTCTCTGGGATGTGGAGCTGGATTTCTGCTGTGTTATAATGGAGCTTTTAAGTGCTGAAAACTCAAATACCTGAGTGTGATTTACAAAGTGGAGGAAATTACAAAATGTGTTGTGGCACTCAGTACTAAGAATGCCACCTGCAATTAGTGTGGAGGTTTGGTGGGTGCTGCCCAGGGCTGTTGGTCAGGGAGGTGGAGGGTAGAACCCCCTGCTTTGTTTGGATTCCCAAAAACACCCTGGGGACAGACAGGCTCCCTTCCACGTGCTCCATGTGCTCAGCTCTGCCAGGCTGAGGGAAATGTGGTGCAGGTCTGCTGTTGCCCTCACTGCTCATGACAAAATGCTTTAATGTTGCTGTGATAGTTCTCTGCAGCGAGGCCTGGAGAGCTTCAAGGAAGTTATAATATCTTCAGCATTTACACTGTGCCTACGGGTAATAACTTTACTGTAATCTTCTGAAGATTCATTATCCAAAATCTTAATTCATTATAATAGCCCTTATGAAAACTGTAGAAACGAACATTTTCTTGTGTTTTCTTATTTGCACAGTGTGAGAGATTCATTGCTCCGTTTTAATTTGTTTCATGGGGTGTGTTTGAGTACATTCCATACAGTGCTGTTATTGAATTTCTGTGACTGTCATTACGGAGCCATACAACCTTTAGGAACTCATATTCTGAGCTTCCCAGTTCTGTAATCTGCTTCACATTTAAGAATTGATATAATTAGCTTCTTCAGAGTTATAATGATAGTGCCAAAAAGAGAAGACCTCAAAGGCAAAGCAAAGTTAAACATATCTAAGGCCAAAGAGTAGGGAAGACAAGGAAATAAAGTTTTGGTGTGATTGTGAATTATTTCTGTTTTCTTGGTCTGTATTTATATGTAAGTATTTTGGTTTATAAAACATTGCATCCATGTTTTATTTTCTTGTCCTTTTGAGACAGTTCAAGAAGTTGGGAATTGCATGTTTATGTACCTTGAACAACTGATAGCCCAGAGCAGCTGTGGCTGCCCTTGGATTCCTGGCAGTGCCCAAGGCCAGGCTGGACACTGGGGCTTGGAGCAGCCTGGGACAGTGGAAGGTGTCCCTGCCACTGGATGGGCTTTAAAGTCCCTTCTAAACCTAATTTTCTGTGATTCTATAAAACTCCCTGGGTAATTAAAAAATTCCCTGGCAACAGAGCTTGTGAATCAGCTGTCTTCCTTCAGGGTCCTGATGCACCAAGGTAGTTACAGCAGTACAAACAGAAAAAAGAAGGATCCCTGGATCCCTTGCTTCCACACTTGGTTCAGTATGTTTGAAGTTGTTACTGAGCAGTACTGAAGGTGTTTTGGTGGTCTCTTCTTTCTCTTCACTGCCATGGCCACTGCTGCCACCTCTGACCACAGCAGTGCCACTGGGAACTAAGGACAGAAGTGCCCCCAGCTCCAGCTGGAATCAAAAAGCCTGGGTGGGTCCTTGGAGCTTTGGAGCTCCTGAACATCACAGCCGAACGCTGCCACTTGTGGATGTTTCCCTCGGGTCCCAGGTGTGTGAAAGTGAGCTGGGGATGCTGCTCTCCTGTGAGCTGGCATTGTTGGCCATGCATGTTTTAGTCACACAGCACTGCATTGACATGGAATGCTCTTTTGGGGTTGTAAATCTTGCAGCTATGAGGATGTGGGACTCATTGTGCTACTGTTTGCCAGGAGTCTTGAACCAAGGATTTCCTGCTGGGACTTAATTCCCTGCTCCTTACCGGCAGTGTGGAGGGCAGGCGGAGTGCCAGCCTTGGGCTCCTTGCTGGAGCAGGACAGGGAGCGGTGAAGGGACGGGACCCGGGTGTGGCTCTTACCCCGGGGCTCCCTGAAGGACCTAAGCAGAGGATGAGATCACCTCCACAGCTCTCTCCGAGCACTTTCAGCAGGGTTTCTCTCTGCCTTTTGAATATATAGCACAGCCTTTGTTGTTGAAGTGTGTTTTATTATTATACGTCCAAAATGCTTTATCATTAATTTTTCATAGCGCTTAGAAGTCCAGGGGCACTGCATTGCTGTGGTGGGAGGGGATTACGTTTCTATTTTTATATGCTAAGAGCATGTGTGGGTTCTGAAAATGATTTTGAAGAAGGTGTTTAAAATATCATATTTATTTTAGCTTACAATTTGCCACGCTGTAGATGGGGTAGTTTTTATTACAAGTGCTATATTCATGCTGACTTGGAATGACCCTGTCACACGTGAAAGCAAATCAGATTGTTGCTGTTAATGAGCTTTTCAATTTACTATTCAGTGGATCAGATAAGTGGATTTAAGAGGTAATGATCCTGCTTAGCACTCAGGCTTGTCTGTCAGATCCTAGTAGTGTGGGAAATCCCCAGGGACAAAAGCGTTGACACAGTTCTTGATGGGATAATGGGAATCAAAGCTAATGGATGATAAAAGGAGTAGTAAGAGTTACAAGGATAATTGTGGATTAAAGCACTGCTCTTTGTCAACACTGACTGCTGTTTTAGTATTTTATTTGTTAAACTCTGATGTGGGGAGAGCCTGGTTTGACAGCAGAGCACAATGAGCCGGGCTGGCTCCCGCAGCAGGAACATTCATGGGTGGCTGCTGACGCCTCTGCATTCCTTGCTACCACTTCTTTTCTGGTCATGATACCAATCACAAAAATTCCTAAACATTTCTAAAATTGCAGCTGCTGTGGCATTTCAACAATACGTTGTTTAGGGAGTTGATTTTTTTTTAATTGAAAGGTATTATTTTTATATTCAATATCTTATTTTTGCTATGCCTTAATATTAAGTTATTGCTTGCTTATAAGCAATAACTTTACATTTACAGTATAAACCAAGTATTTTGCAGCATTTAAAGATTGTATTATATAGTCCTATGTTTTTTCATATTTTGATTGTCCTTTCACTACTGATTTTGTCACCAAAAACTACATTCATACAATTATAAAAGGATAAATTAGCTTACAAATTAAGTTACCCTTGATTTCAGTACAATTTCTAGTTAGAGCTGCAAGCTTACATACTCATGCCTTCATTAAGATGGAATTTAAAGTCTTTGGGATGTGAAAATACCATTGTTGTTGTTATTGTTTTTATTGGTAAGATAACTGCCTCAGAAGTGGAGCATTGGTGCTTTGGTTTTTCAAGCCAAAGTCCCAGGATTACACCACCGGCAGAGGGGGGCTGGGGTGGGCGGGTGTGGGTGTGGCACAGGACAGGTGTGGGTGTGACACAGAACAGGTGTGGGTGTGACACAGGACAGGTGTGGGTCCAGTGACACAGGACAGGTGTGGGTGTGGCACAGGGCAGGTGTGGTTGTGTCACAGGGCAGGTGTGCGTGTGACAGGACAGGTGTGGGTGTGTCACAGGGCAGGTGTGGTTGTGTCACAGGGCAGGTGTGGGTGTGACAGGGCAGGTGTGGGTCCAGTGACACAGGACAGGTGTGGGTGTGGCACAGGACAGGTGTGGGTGTGACAGGACAGGTGTGGGTGTGTCACAGGGCAGGTGTGGTTGTGTCACAGGGCAGGTGTGGGTGTGACAGGGCAGGTGTGGGTGTGACACAGGACAGGTGTGGGTGTGGCACAGGGCAGGTGTGGGTGTGGCACAGGGCAGGTGTGAGTGTGACACGGGGCAGGTGTGGGTGTGGCACAGGGCAGGTGTGGGTGTGACACAGGGAAGGTGTGGGTGTGACACAGGGAAGGTGTGAGTGTGTCACAGGGAAGGTGTGGGTGTGGCACAGGGCAGGTGTGGGTGTGACAGGGCAGGTGTGGGTCCAGTGACACAGGGCAGGTGTGGGTATGGCACAGGGCAGGTGTGGGTGTGGCACAGGGAAGGTGTGGGTGTGGCACAGGACAGGTGTGGGTGTGACACAGGGCAGGTGTGGGTGTGACACAGGGCAGGTGTGGGTGTGGCACAGGGAAGGTGTGGGTGTGTCACAGGTGCCAAGTCTGGGGATGCAGACGGAGATGGGACTTGGATGAGGATAGATATGGTGACGGGGATGGGATGGGATGGGATGGGATGGGATGGGATGGGATGGGATGGGATGGGATGGGATGGGATGGGATGGGATGGGATGGGATGGGATGGGATGGGATGGGATGGGATGGGATGGGATGGGGATGGGGATAGGACAGGGATAGGGATAAGGTGGGGACAGGGACAGGGATGGTATAGGACAGGGCTGTCAGGGAAAGGAGCTGGCAGTAGGTGGCACCAGGCTTTCACCGCTGGGAGCGGCGGCAGGGCTGTGCTGGGACTCTCCCTGCACACCTCGCTGCTGCTTGCCGGGATCCTATCAGAGGCTCGATGCCGTGCCCGGGGTGCCCGGGTCGGTGTCCCCAAGGGCTGCAGTGGTTGCACTGATAGCCCCAGGTGCTGCCCGTGCGTTTTACCCAGCCAAGCACAGTCCCGGGTGCAGGGAGGGGCTGGCACAGCTTTGCTCTATCATCACCTTTCTGTCTCTGAAGTTGATTTAACCCTACAAAATATTTGTATCTGAACTAAATGTTAGAACACTAAACTACCAGAAAACTCAATGAAGATTACACAGTAAGGAAAAATTTGAATTGCTGTGTCCTGTGCATTTGCAGCTGCACATTGCCCACATCTGGTCTGGCAAGCAGGGTGCTGGGACACCCACCCCAGCATGGGTGTGCTGGCCTGGGAATAAAGTGAGATCTATACATCTCCAAGCTATTGGGCTGCCTCAGCCTTTGTTCTCTATTCAAGAAAACATAACAATGTCTGAAGAGTACAAAATTCACCAGATTTCATGACCTGCAGTGCAAGAACTTGTAAGCTCAAGAACAGCATTGAATCACATCCCACTGAGGACAGACCAACAAAAGGATGTTTTCTCCATCCCTTTGTAATTTTCTGTAATAAATCAGGTTTTTGAATAGAGACTGTATTGTTATGAAAACAACAAAGTGAGTTCAGTGTGAAAATTTGCTCTCCTTTGTGCGAAGAAATGTTTGTAAGGTCAAGTAAAAGCATCATTCCCCACATGGCAGGACACCATCTGAGGGTGGACAGGCCCTCTCATGTGTGTGCTTCAGCCTGTAAGGTCATGGGTTGGATGGACAAGCACTTATGCCTGTGCTTTCCTCCTGCAAAATCAGATTGAAGAAGGTTTTAGAATAACTGAAAGTGCTGAACATAGTCAATATCTGTAGTATATTGCTGTTGAAATGTTTATTTCCAGGTGTATGCCAGGGTATCCAGAGTCTTGAGAAAAACAGGTGACAGTCATGTTCTGGATGCATTTGTGACAAAAATGTAAGTTTGTGCTTAGGTTCTATTGTGTATGTTGTTTGTTTTGTCTTTATACATGCTGATAAATTTGCTCTTTGCTAGAAGAATGTTTTCTGTGAATTTGAAGTATTTGAAGTAAGGGATAACCGTTTTCTGAAGGACCCATAGGTTATTTTCCGAAGGTCCTGCCAGGCTCTGAGTGAACGGCTGCAGCTCAGTATTTCCCCCACAGTGCCTGTGTCCCCTCTCAAAATGGCTCATGGGGGGAGAGCTGAGATGTGCCAGCCTCTCATTCAGAGCCAGACTGGCACCAACTGCCCCCATCCCTCCCTTCTTCCTGCACCCCTGAGTGTGGAGCTGCCTGTAAAGCCTCATGGCAGTTCCAAGTGGGGAACTGACCAAAGCAATCTTCCTTTGTTTTGAGAAGGTTTCCTTGGATTGATTTTTGTTCAAGGTCTGGCAAAGTTTGCTATCTTAAAAATACAGATTGACAGAGGAGGATTCTCAGGCCTCATACTGAAGGAGACAAGAGGAATTATCATCAGCTGTCTCCACATCTCTGGCATTTGCAGAATGACACGGTGTGGTATTTTGGCAGAGAAGTGCTGCTTTTAAACTCTCTCTGAAGAATATTCCTAGACAATTACTCTGGAGAACATATTTTTCTCATGCCTCTGCTGCAAGAGCTTTCCTTGGCTGCCAGCAAAAATACCAGGATTTTGGGTTTTATTACATATGGCCTTCATGATATTTACTAGTTTCTCCTGACACAGAAAGAGTTTCATCTAAAATCCATTTTGCTCTTGAAGCAAAACAGAACAATCCCTCTAAAAAACTGTGAATATACATTAAAAATCTGGGAGTCCCCAGGAGACAACGGGGTCTGTGTGTGCCTGGAGAAAGAGAAACCAGTGTCTCCCCTCTTCATCCTGCAGTGAGGGAGATGCTGTCTGGTCATTTGCTTGCTGTGCTCTGAATCTGACTTACAGGACTTTTGGACACTTCCAGTGGGCTTTGGCTGCTGGACAGAGCTCTCTGCTGGTGCCACCAGGCTGGCCTGACCCGCTGGGACTGTCCTGAGCAGGACTTGTTTTTGCTGCCGTGGCAGCCAAGCTTGAGGAATAGTAACAATTAAAACAAGGTCATTTTCTGATATGACTTAAATGTTTGTGCAATACCAGGCATAAATGCTTTACTCCCTCAAACCAGAAGCTGAGTCTTGTATCTTGCCTTGGGATAACAACAGTACCCATCCAGCCTTGGTGTTTATCTGGAGCAGTTTTACAAGACAGGAAAATGGAGGTGAAGGATTGAAAAATGCCAGTGGTGTTACTGAGCTGTTTTTGGAGGCAGCCCGTGCCATGGGGTGTGATGGCTGGGCTGTGTTTGGTTGTTTCAAACTGCAGTGAACCTTGGACAGCTGGGGAAAAAGGAGACAGAAGTATTCTTTGGATACCAGATGCATCAGTTTGCTTCTCTTCCTCAATGTGAGGAATTCTCTGTTATGTTTGCCAGCTGAAGGAATACCATCATTTAACAAGTTGTATGAGCAATCATAAAATCCTGTGTGGACTTGATTGGATAGGGTTGTGTTTGCACAACCACTGTAAATCAAGTAAAAATAATTTTGTTTTCTCATGTTAAAGAGTTTAGTGTTAATGGGTTTTAGTGTTTCGTGGAAGATTTTAAAGGAAAACAAGGTATGTAAAAGCAAAAATCATTGCTGCTTTTTAGATTACACACAGCAGTTTTATTTTCTCTTTCCTCACGGCTTACTGTGTTTTCATAAAGCTGTGACTTGCTAATTGGTTAGATTGAAAATCATATTTGACAGAATGGATGCTACAGCCTGACATGGACACTTCACTGAGTGGCTGTAAGAAGTAGCTGTGAAACCTGGACAAACACAGATGTTAAAATAAAGGTCTTTCTCCCAGTGGTAGCATGGCAGGTGGACATTCTGGGTGTGAAATCGTAGCATATTGATCTATATAATCCAAGCCCACGGTTTGATGGGGCGATCCAGCCTGGCAGCGCTCCTGGTGCTCTGTCACTGGGATATTCTCAGCACGTTGTAGCAGCAGCAGGCAGGTCCCTGACTGTGAGCCCATTCACCTGCTCTCCTGTGGATGTAGTAAGTGTTTTAACCACAGGTATTTTAGAAAGCCACTCGACTACTCTTCTGCCTTACCCTACAGATCCAGTTTTTCTTTAAGTAGGTGCTCACCTGCCTTGGTCCTTCCCTGCAGAGGGAAGGAAATACTGAGACTGAAGCAGTTTTAGTTCCATCTGCTCCTTGAGCCTGTCCTAGGCATTTGGCTGGAAGTGTCTTTATTTTGGCTGCAATCACTTTTCTTCCCTTACTCTTTGTGAGCCTCTTTTGGGTTTGATTTTTTTTTTTTTCAACTATTATCAAAATCACATAGAAATAATTTATCATGTGGCAGATTTAAAAAATATTTTCTCAAGTATTAAGTATTTTTGGTCATGATAAAAGAAGTGAAACAGGAGTCAGAGGAGCATGTCCAAACATTGCTGTAAGACATTGCTGTGGTGAATGCACATATGTGTCAATAGAGGGATTTTCCATGGTACAGCTTTTCAGTGTGGATCTCCGAATATTTTTTGGAACACTCAGACTGAAACACCTCCTTAAATCACAGCAAACAAAACCTCAGTGCTTTTACTCATGATAGAATGTGCAGTTTTTAGCTATTCACCTTTGTCCAGCTCTAATGAAAAGTATATATCCCATTGCTGTCTGAGCCACCAGAGCTTTCAGGGTAAGTGATGGTAATCTGTCAGAAATAATTAAAACCTGACTGTACAGAGCTTTCTTGCCAACAAATTGCTTTCTGTGTTTTTACTGAAATTTCAGCACCACATAAGGAACAGATTTTCAAAGTCTTTTCAGGGGTTTTGGAGGTCCATTTTTCTTGCACTGTAATGGGAATTGGATAGCGCATCCTTAAGCAACTCTGAAAGTTTTGTTTAAAATGTGGGATTTTTTTCCCAGCTTTGTGATTTCTGTAATGCAACTACATTTGTAATATCCTTAACTTGCAACCAAGACTGTTGGTAAATTTACATTCCTGATTAATGTAATTCTTAGATAAGCTTAAAAGGTTTTCACTCTCTCCTTTAATTATTTAACAAGTAACAAAAACCCAAAACAAGCACCTCACCCAAATTTGATGCTTTATGGCAGTCATCACCTCTTCTGGCTGGTAGCAGCTGATCTCTCACAACTGCTTCCTTGGCGTATTCCCAGCTCTCCTGTGCTTGGGGGCCCTTGTGTGTGCAGGAATTCCTGAGCTCCAGGGATGGTGCATTGGGATGGTGAACATGCCAATACCTTCCAGGAAAGGGGTTCAGGGCCTCCTGGAAAGAGGATGACTTATCTGAAACTTCATGGTTGTTTTCTTTGACTCTGTTACATTTAGTTGAACTTTTAAATCACTTTAACACTTGAGTGACAAAGATAAAGGGACCCTGCCCTTGGATTTAAGAGCTGTCTTGCCATGATTGCTTTGAGATCTGTAAATTTTTCTGCTCTTTCATTTCTTGCTTCTGTTCTTTACATACTGGAAAACTGCTTTTTGTATTATGAGATTCCTCTCTAGATCTTTAGAAGTTTTCTCAGATACTTATAAAGTTATGCGAATGTTTCTTAAAATACAGTATTTTATGTGTGTTTCATCTTGCCTGATACTGCCAAGGCAGAAACAGAAATGGGAATTGCTGAGATTGCCTCTGTTCACTCACCAGTACTTTCCAGCTTTTATATTATTGCTCCATCTTTCAGCATCCAAATACAGCCCTGAACCAAAGAACAGATGTCGACAAAAGTACTCAGAATGTTGGATGAAGAGATTTCCTTACACGGTTTTAATTTTCTCTTCAAGCTGTCGCCATGGCTTCCTGTTTTCTTTCAATGTCTTGTAACTGAAGGACAAAGATTTGGCTCTTTTGCAAAATAGCCTTTTTAAGATTTTGATATTGGTGTCAAATCTGGGTAGTTCAAATTCTTTTCTATTGCTGTGTATGGTATATACTTGTAAAGGATTTAGTGCAACTATAAACATCTCCAGAACTCCCCATAGTAGGGATAAACTGTGAATTATGGACTTGATAGAGCGGACTATTTCTTTAAGGCAATCTGAACCCATATAGCTCTTCATAGAGATTTTATAAAGTAAATCAATGTCTGTCCACAAATTTAAATTGAGGAATTGTTTTGGTAATTGCATTGTTATGTGCCTTTTCCTGAGCAAATGATACTAAACATTTAGATGCTTTAAAGTGTGTTATTGAGTTTATAATTTCCTGAAAAAAAATAGTTTATATGTTGTATACATTCCCTAGCCTGTGAATATGTAAAATCAATAATCAGTGCTGATTTTAAGACATTTAACATCTCTTCTTCAGGTTTACTTCAGTTTTCAGTTCCCAAAACTGAAATCCTACTGCATCACAGTATGAATAGCTGGTGCTGATGATAACTCTTATGTCATGGTCTGTCACCAATGGGTGTGACAGCTGGAAGTGAGAATCTGTGCACATTCCACAGCCAGGGGAGCTGAGCTGGACACAGCTGGGCTGAGTCACTGTGACACTGTGGGGCACACCTGGACACAGCTGGGCTGAGCCACTGACACTGGGGCACACCTGGACACAGCTGGGCTGAGTCACTGTGACACTGGGGCACACCTGGACACAGCTGGGCTGACTCACTGACCCTCTGGGGCACACCTGGACACAGCTGGGCTGAGTCACTGTGACACTGGGGCACACCTGGACACAGCTGGCTGACTCACTGACACTGGGGCACACCTGGACACAGCTGGGCTGAGTCACTGTGACACCTGGGCACACCTGGACACAGCTGGGCTGACTCACTGACCCTCTGGGGCACACCTGGACACATCTGAGCTGAGTCACTGACACTGGGGCACACCTGGACACAGCTGGGCTGACTCACTGACCCTCTGGGGCACACCTGGACACATCCGAGCTGAGTCACTGTGACACTGGGGCACACCTGGACACAGCTGGGCTGACTCACTGACCCTCTGGGCCTCTCCTGGCTCCCAGGGCAGTGAGGCTGCACCACCCTGGCAGAGTTCAAGGGGAGTTTGGACAATGCTCTGTCACAGGATGTGGCTTTTGGGGATGTTCTGTGCAGGGCTGGAGAGCTGCACTCAATGAACCTTGTGGTCCCTTCTGTCTCAGCTGATTCTGTCATTCTGTGGATTTGATGTCAGGGTCAGGAATTGGTGCCAGGGTTCCCAAGCCAGGAAATTACGGGGCCTTTTTGTTTGTTTTGTGTGGGTTCAGATATTTTTATGAAATTCTTACCCAGTCATGGATGCTAACTTGCTCTCTGTTGGTACCTTTTGTAGCTTATTCTAGTTAATATTCACTTACCATTAGTTGCAGAAGAATGTTTGTTCTTGGAATGTTCAGTCAGTCAAGCAAGAAGATAGAAAAAACAACCCCTAGTAGCAGTGTTTGATATGACACAATATTTAAAATTATTTGACAGATAATAAACCACCAGGGCTCACAAAAGCAACTTTTCAGTAATTTTCTAGAGGGGGTTACACAAACAAAGGAGAAGACACCTGGAATATGACAATTGATGTCATTTTATTTCTCCATAGAACTCTAATACTGTAAGAATAATTTTAATATATTTCCTTGGGTTGAAAGATGAGTGCAGGTTTTCACATTCCATAAGTGAATTTTATTTAATGAAAACCATACAAGGTGTACTTCTATATGCTGACTTGAAATACCATTAAGCAGCTCACTTGATATTTTAAATATGCATGTGTTTATTTTCTCATGGCATCACAGAAATCAGACTGGAAAGGACTTGAAACATTGCTAAGGAATTCGACAAAACCAGAATGTGAGACATTTATTTCATTAACAAGATTTATGAAGGAACTAATGAGCTCTCTCCTCCTTTCTACTGATACTTATTGCTTCTGTAGGATTCAGAACACTTTCAGAATCCCCATGAAATGTAGCTCAGGGCCCCTGGCTGTGAGTTCTTCTCTGGTTATTCCTGAGTGTGCTGACAGAATCACCTCACATTGCTGCTAAAGCCAGCAAGCATTCAGCATTTCCTGTTGTCTTCTGCAGGCTGGAAGAGGAATGTATTCTCACAGCTCTTCAAAAGTAGGGCCAAGATACACTGTTGGTGCAAATAATCCTTTCCAAGGCTGAAAAGTCTAGATAGCTTTCAGATTACTCACATTATGTTTGCAGTAAATGAGTTTCTGCTTGTGAAATAGATGTAATAATATCAGGACGTAGAAAGGATGGAAAAGTAGATATTTAATACCCCAAGTTCTCTTGAAGATTAGCATTGTGATGAAGGTGTGGGATTTTTCTTTGCAGAAACTTGCAAAATGTCACCAGAGTGGTTTCAGACCCCTCTGCATGCTCAGCATGTCCAGCAGCACTGTCCTCTTCTTTTAAATAAATCAGTTCTTTGCCAGCAGTGAGAAGTGTTGAAAGAGCAGCAAAAGAGAGATCAGCTGAAAGAACAAACCCCCAGATGTGTTCCACTGGAATGATTCCAAGAGGAGCCCAGGGCATGGTGCCTCTGCTGCTCAGAGGGGTGGGGCTGTGCCCAAGCAGCTTCAAGGCTGCTCCCCTTCACCCTGAGCTTGTATTAGTTAAGTTTAAAATTGTGTTCCCTGGCAAACGATAAAAGATTTCAAAAGTATTAGACACCCACTTTTGTGCTGGAATTTAATATGCAACTTTTTATTGGAAAATAATCGTCCTTGTCTGGCGAAATCCACCATGCAATATTTCTGTTAGTAGGCATAATGCAATAAAGACAGGGAGGGCTATTTATCACTACAAATTTTGAGGATTTCAGGATTCTTTTTATTATTTTAATATATTTCTTTGGTATTAAATCAGAAAAATGATAAATTACACCTGTCGAGGCTGTTTTTCCTTTTTCCCAGAAAATGATGTACAACCTAATTTCACTGGTCATTTTGGCTTTTAAAGATATGTATTTTTTTCCTATTAAAAACTCTACCAATAGGGTTTTTTTTTTAATAATAATACTGAAGTACTTTTTATTTCAAACATATGAAGTAGTTTATAACTACTTCCTGGCATTGCAAACTTTGGCCTTTTCACATTATATTAGAGGTTTTTCAAAGGCTTTAAGTATATATTGCTTTGAAAGAAGTAGTATATTGTTAAGATGCTAGATCCAGTGGATCAATTTTCAGTATTTGAAACAGATTAAATTGTGGCTTGTCTGAAAGGTTAAAATAATAATTTATTTCATTTCAGTACTTTCCTTTACACCAATCAGCTTTTACATAGTCTCAGAAATTGGTATTTTTCTTTTTTTTTTAATATATATTATAATATTTTTCTAAAGGATAATATAGAATTAAAAGCAAACTATAATTTCAGCAACTGCACTACATAACAGGAAAAAATAAGAAAAAATGTAAGAAGGTATCAACAAAGGCAACAAATGATTTGGTTTGGTATCAGGGTTTCCATTACATTCACAATTATTCCAGGTTTGCATATTTTGAAATATATTAGTCCAATTTGATTTCAAAGCTCAGTTATTTGAATTATAAATCATTATGTCCCTCCTAGCTGATCAGTTGTGAAATATCTTTGAATTCATTTGCATAATGGAATATGTTAGTCATTGCTTTATGTTTGTGAAGCTGAGTGGTCTCTCATTCGTGTTTAGTTCTTTCTGATAATTAACTTTCCCACTCTATGTTTTTGTAGCAAAATAGCTGCAGTTTTATTATTATTTTGTATGGTAACTTGGGGTAAAATAATTCTAGTGTCTCAAACATTCTCAGTCCCTCTCTTTGTTAGCCTCATGTTATTAAAGGCTCTGCCCTGGTTGGGGGAACCAACAACGTAGCTTTGCAAAATAAAACCAGGTAATCCCATGTTGGATGGTACAGATTGACAAAGAAACAACTCTTAAAACTAAATTAGGAGATTTTCCAATAGCAGGCAGCTATAAAACCTATTCTTATAGTGTTCTCTGTTTCAAAAAGAGTTTAATCTACTTAAAATGAAAATTGTTTATTCTTATAATAGTTCCCCAACTCTTTGGCCAGTGATGTGCAGGGATGGCAGAGAAGCAAACCCCAGTGACAGCAGGGAGTGTGCTGGGTGTCTGTGAGTTCAGGGTGCTCTGGGACAGTGCCAAACACCCCCCTGGAGTCAAAGTAATCAAAGTCCAGGGCTCTGTTTCAGCTTTGGTGAAGTGTTTGACATGGCTTAGTATGGATGTGATGCATCTTTATCTCTTGTAACTGAAACAAGTCAGATAAAAGTCATTCAGTTCATATGCCTTTTTTGTGACTGGAATACATGCCATGAAAATTAATTGCTTTAATTAATAACATATTATGGTTTTAAAAGAGAATAGATATTAAAAGAGAATAGATATTAAAAGATAATAGATATTCTAAGGAATATCTCTATTGCATGTATTTCTAGCTGAAATTCAGACTGGATTTGCCCAAAGTCCATCAGAGCCAGCAGCAGCTTTGGAGTCCAGCACAAAGCCCCTCTCCCTTGGGTCTGACACAGGTGAGGATACAGCTGATGGATCTGGGCACAACTTCAGTGGGTTAAGGAAGTTTCTGAGCACAGATTGTGCTTTGAAGGCTCTGTGGCTTCAAAGCAGTAAGTTATTGAATGTATTTTCTTTGGTTTTAAAACCATTTGGAAGGCCTGTGTTAGAGCAGGGCAGTCCAGGTTACAAAGCTGGGTATTTGGGACAGGAAATGGCAGGGCTTGGATTGCCACTGCAACCCTAAATATTGACATTGTTACAGAGCAGTTTTAATTGCAGGATCACAATTACTTCTCTCAGAGACTATTTGACTCTTTCAGTTCAGAAGATGTGACATCCTAGCTTCAAGAAAAGCTACTACCTACCATGATTTTTTCTTTCCAGGCTGTTGTCTGAGTTTGTCAGTCCCTGGTGACTGCTCTTCCTGGCACTTTTTCTTTTTGGCATTTTTCTATCATTCTTGCTGTTGCACTGGGGTGAGTGGTCTGGTCTTGGCAGTGTCCCTAAAGGTAAGGAGTGGAATTAGGCTTGTGTTACAGATGGAAACTGAGCTGTAAAGCTCACACTAACTCTGCACAACCAGTTCACCACACAAAAGACTCCTAACTCCACTTGTCACTTGGTTTCCCCGAGTTTGCCCATGGAGAGAGGAGGGAGAGCCCTACAGCCAAGAGCTCTTTGAAGAACATAAATTAAATTCCTCCTCTGAATTAGTTTCAAGGGGAATGGGCATGGGAGAAGCCAGCTCCCCTCAATAGCACCTAAAGATGAGGAGGAGAGGGCTGGTTCTTGTGCAGATAGCCTTTTCTCAAGAGATGTCCACAGTTGCTTGTTCACAAAATCAAACCAGACTTCCAGGAAACCTCTCAGCTGTCTCTCACTTTCCCTCCTCACAGCATCTTGTATCTCCTAAACTCACATCTTCTGGAACAAGTGAGGCAGTGTCACACAAATAATCCCAACACAGCCCAGATTCATTTCCAGGGCAGCTTTGTTCTTCATCTCAAATAGGTAGAGGCAGAAAAACCTGTATATGAACATAAAAGATTGCAGTTTAAATGTGAAAGGATCTATTTTATTACTGTAATTTAAAATTTACCATTTTCTAATTGTTGAATCTTGATTTTCTTACGTGGATATTCTTGTAGGGCAGTGAACAAATGCTGCAGGTTAACAGAGGAAATATCAAAAAAAGAAAGGTATGAAATGTGGACATGAGCCAGCCCTAGATACAAGGCATTTAGAATCAGTGATTTGTGGTCTCTATAGCTCAGTAAAATTGTGTCCTGGCTCAGGTTTCTGTTCTTGCAGGTTCCCATGAAATTCCCATGATGTGAGATTTCTCCATGAAAGCCTCGAGCCCGACTCTTCTGAACATGTGCAAAGATGAAGCTTTGCTGGTTTGCTCTGGTTCCTTTTCCTGTAGAAGATGAGGATGAGTTTGGGAATTCCCTGCTCCCCCTCACAGTTTGGTTTAAGGTATGACTCAGGTGGTTTTGAACAAGGAGAAACAAAGGTTTCTTTCCAATGTAGGGAAGGAGGATGTGTGGGTGGTGGGGCAGCACTCAGCACCAAGCTTGGACCTGTGCTGTCAGTGTCCCTGGGCACCTGTGTGCCTGTACCTGGCTGTCTATTCCTGAATGCATCTGCTGAAATAGGAATTCAGCAGAGGTACAAAGGCTGGGAAAACTATCCTGGATAAACTTGGTACAAAGATTTTCAAAGGCATTGGGATTTCTCCAATGTTTTGCAGATCAAGAGACCAAATTTAAGACTCATTTATAATCAAAGAGACAGATTTTTCTTCATTGATACCTTATCTCTTCCATATTCCCCTGTTTGTGTACATTAACATATTTATTTGGGGGTATGAGGAGACATGTAACACACTTGATAAAACACTGCTGCTTTAAAGTATTTTTTTCCAAACAAGAATTTATTATATAAATCAAGACTTTATTAAATGGCTGGGCATATATGTATAAATTGGAACGGGTCTTGAAGTATTGCACCCTTAAACTGAACAAAGTGATTAGGATAACTGATAGCTAAATAAGGTTTTTATGTGCCTGTGGGAGCCATATTAGGATTGATTTGACAAGGCAGTTCAGCTGTGGCAACAGTCATAATATCTAACACAACATTATGTTTTATTAGTAAAATCCTTAAGTGTAGCAAGCTGTTTGTGTCAAAACAACAGTATATTTTAGGGAAGAAAAAGACTTAGTGGATAGAAGGTGTGTCATCAGGAATGATAATATATGAGAGCACTCTTGCATTAAAGAGATCTTCTTCTGCCATCACTGAATCAGTTGTTAACTGCACACTGGAGTGCTCACTTCAGCTGAACAGGGTCATTTTGAAGAAGTCTGAGCAGTAATTTTTAATTTGCTATTTTAAACATGGTGGCAACTTAAATGCTGCTTCATCATATTTATCTGCTTTTTTCACAAGGAAATAAACAGATGTGTTGGAAGTATTTGGTAAATAATTGGCTGCAGTATGTGGCTGACATTACCCAAAGATGTGCAGTTCACAGTCATTGCTTGAATTAAGACAATATTTTTTTTCAATTGTACTAAGGGTTATTTCAACAATTATTTAATTCTGGTTTCCTCCCTTGTTATTGCTTTATGTATTTAATTGTAATCACTTTTCATGTGTAAAATAGACTCAATTCTCCTGTCTTGGATTCACCTCTCCTATGTTCCAGTTATAAATCCTAAAAATTAGAACAAGGAGGTCGTGTGGTGGCATAACCATTTCTGTATGAACCTGGATTCCTCTTGTGTGAGGATTCCATTTATTAAAATAATTTTGCCATTGTCCTGTCTGGATTGTTTGAAACTGTCTTAGTAGAGAAATTTTAATGGAGTGCCAGTGATATATTCCTAAACTAGCAAGTTCTTAACGACCCTGGAAAGTGACTGCTTGATTACACTTTAACGGTATTTGCAAATAAAATCACAAGTAATTAAGGGGAAATCTCCAGGCTTTTGAGCAAGTTTGATGCATGATAACTGCCTGATTCAGCTTCATCTAGAGTAATGCTGTGTAGACAAGAGCTACTGAGATCAATAGCAACATAATGATAGTGGCAGAATTAAGTGAGTAACCTGAGAACTGTGTCTTCAAAATGCATGCAGCTGCCACCAGGCAGGGCCACACAGTGCACTCCTGCTTCCGTCCTAAATGTTCATCAAAAGACGCCCTGCAGGAAAATGGAGTTAGATGCTCTTTATTGCTGATCGTGTCTCTTGCCACATTTATCAGGGAAATTGGATTAGCAGTTGGCAGCTGCAGGTAGACAAGGTTCTGCAGTGATTAAATATGCAGCTTGGCTGCATTTGTTGTGACAGACCTTTAGTAAATTCTACTGTAAGCACCATCTGTCTAATTTGTATAAAGAAAACTTGGTGCTTTAAGCTACTGATAAAGAACTAAATGCTTTATCATAAACAAAACTTTTGCTCTAAATTATCTTAAACACAATTTATTAGGTTAAAGCTATTTTTCTGTAATAATGAATAAATAACACATGCAAAAGTGCTTTCAGGTACTTCATTTTGCAAGTACTGGAAACAAAAACAGTTCTGTTCTTCAATAAAATGCTCAGTATTGCCATCCAAGGGGAGATGACACTGTTAAAATATCACTATGAAAATGGTCCAGGACTGCCAAGTTCATTTAATTTGTGGGTTTTACTAGGACTTTCTAACTGGCTAGGGTTTTTTTTTTAGGTTTTTAATATTTCTGAAATGCACCACTGAAAACCAGTTGTAACAAGAGAGATCTTTCTTTTTAAAATACATTTGTAATCATTATATCTGCATACTAAGCATATGGCCAGGTTTCCTTTCTAGGGATATCAAATGTAATTGAAGATGGCTGAAGTCATTATGCTTTCCTTTTCTTTCCTTTTTTCTTGTTGTTTATTTTTTCTTTTCTGCTACTTTCTTCTTCATGTATTTATATTAAGACAAAAAATTTCCGGCATTAAAACTGTCTCTAATTTTCTCCCAAGGATGTCAAGATTTCTCCTGACAGTGTGGGTAAGTAATCTATTGCCTGGGCAGCTGGAATCTCAGTAGTACTTTGTTTATAGTTGTGACATCATCAGATCTGCTAGAAACACATGGAAAAGGGATCTGAAGAAAAAGCAGTTAAATAGCAACATGCTATCTTTAGCTGGTTTGTAGAAACTCCATGCTGTTAAATTATTTAAAATCGTTGATTTTCAGCTTGCACACATTAAAAGTTTTCACACTAAGTGCCAAATGTTGCAAACAGCACTTTAACAGAATGATTTTGCTTTGATCCCTGTAGCAGTTCCTGAATAATTTATCACAGGTTATTGCCTTAATTCTGGAGAGGGATAGAGCAATAAAGGCAGATGAAAACACTCCAGTTGAAACACCTTGGGGCCTGCTCATTCCTCTGACACGGCTCTTTTGTTGGAACTATTTAGAGGTTATTAAGATGTGTCTCCAGAATTAAGAGTATGCTGTAAGGATGAAGACAGCCATCTTAATTCTAAAGACAAAGCACAATGACCCTTCACCTTTTTTTTCCTTTGTTGTTATTATATAGTAGAATTATGAGGGTAATATTATAGCTGCACCCAGTAGTGCCACTATAGTTAAGGGTCTGTCAGACTCTCCATTCCCAGCCCTGTTTTGGGGGTGGTGGGTGTGAGCAGGCACTGGGCACATGTTGGCAAGTCAGAGGGGCTTTTTTGGGAATATTTACATCTCCAGCTCCTTCCCCTTGAGAAAAAGCCATTGAAAAATGTGCTTCAGGGCTTTGAAACAAAATACCTGAAATTATTTTTAAAATGGCTTTGTTATAATTAAATCTTAAGGAAACTTGTCACTAACATTCAGGGAAGGATATTCTGAAACTGAAATTGGGACAAAATTGCTTCATTAGCCAGAAGACTAACAGGTATAAACCCCCAGAATCCTGACAAGCTCCTCTTGCTGAGTTTCCTGTATTTGCTGTCCTTTACTCCTTCTCTCACTCTTTGGCCACTGCTGCTGCCAGTTGCTGGCCCAGGAAGGGCTGGGATGCAGCTGGGAGAGGAGAAGCAGCCTCAGATGTTCCTCAGGTGTCCTCAGGTGTTCCTCAGGTGTTCCTCAGGTGTCCTCAGGTTTCCTCAGGTGTTTTCCAAGTGTTCCTCAGGTGTTTCTCAGGTGTTCCTACCATCACTGGGAGGTTTGCAGGGCACTCTAGATGCCACAGGATGGCACACAAAGAGACAAAAAGGAGATGTGAACGTGTGTAGTCTTGTTTGCCATTAATAAATTTTATGCACATAAGTGCTATTTGATCACTTACAGTGAATTAAAAGTCGGTTCTCTTGGGATTTAGGAGTTTGAGGGGAAGGTTCTTACTGAATGTGAGGTAACCAAACATGGAGCCTAGGGTGACTTTTGCTCCAATAGGAGGAGTTTAAGGGTATTTTGTACCAGTGACCTGAATGGATCAGGATCCATCTCAGGGTTGTTCACCTGGTGCTGGCTGTGGCAGCTCACACAGCTGAGCTCTGATGAATCCTAAATGAGCCACTGCTTTGCTGGGGTTTTACAGAACAAGAACATTAAATCTAAATCTTAGATCTTGCAGATTGAGGTAATTTATTAAAAAGTGTGGTTATGGGCTTTTTAATAACAGCATCTCAATTTAAATAATAGCCAAAAAAAGTGTTTTACCTAGCAGTTTTACCTTGTCCTTTCATTGGAATTTGAGGTGTTGCCCAGTGTTCATGTAGGCTCCCAGAAACCTAGGGCTGCAGTTCAAAGAAAGTTGAACATCTACTTTTATTAATAGTTTTTAAAGTGTCACAGCCAAACAGTTTCTTAAATAGATTAGCAGAAGAGTGATTTCTTGAAGCATTTTTTGTAGAGGCAGAATAAGCCTGTTGGAGGTGGGTTGGGCTGTTCTTTTCCAGCCCATGTCCCACCAAGCCACACCAAGGGAGCTCCCTGTCCCCAGCAGTGCCCAAACAAAGGTGAGCTCCTGTCTTGCCAGGGGCCCTGGCTCTCCTTCTCCCTTGCGCCAGACTTGCTTTATGCAGCCCTGACATCTCCTTTTTTGTGCCTCCTACAGGCAAAAGAACCAAAATCCGAGTGGAGTATTTCCACTCCTTGTGTCTGATGCTGCATCCCTGGCTGCCTTCAGAGAGAAGTATTGCTGCCAAGTTCTTTTAATTGGTGGTGTTTTGGCCACCTTGTCTGCTGAACAGTGATTTTCTGTGTGGACAAAGCCGCACAGCAAGTATGAAAATACAGATGAGTATAAAGTTACAATTTTATATTGCATCTCCTCAGTATTGAACACTTCCTCTCTAGTGACTTCAGAGTCCCATTAAAGTTAATGAGAGTGGAGACCTCTGAGCATCTTTGCAAGTTCAGGCCATTTCAATGCACAATAGAAAGGAAATGCAAATATTAAAATACTCCCAGCAAGCTCAGTAGTCTTTGGTAAAGAACTCCATTTGTCCTGGGATAAATTCCTGTCTGTGCCACCCATGGCAGCCAGGGTGATGAGTCTGTGTGTGAAAAGCAGAAATCAGCCCTGGTCTGAGCTCACATGGAATAGTTTACAAGCATCAGCCATAATTTGTTCTTTATGTGATCGAGTAAAATGAATATGTGACTCTTAACTTTTGTATTTGTCAACACTATAAATATTGCAGTTGTAGCACCAAGTGGTACATCACTGAAAACCCTGGCTTTAAAGAGGGAACTCCTTGCCTGGCTTTTTTGCCGAGGTTCTATGATTGTTTTTTTCCCAGACTCTGCAGAACTGTGACTTTTTTTTTTTTTTTTTTTTTTTTTTTTTTTTGTAGAAAGAAAATAAGTAGAAATCCCACCTGCAATTTAGAAAAGAATACTTACATGTGAGTAAATCAAAAAGTTTGTTTATGTTGTTAAAATATTTTTCATTCACTGATGTTTCTTATTGATGTCTATTAATTATGCTGAAAACATCCCCTTAGTGGGGGCTGATTGTCTGCACACAGTGTGGTCTGCATGGGAGCAGGAAGGATTCTGCAGCCACACTTCAGTCATCAAAGGGGAAAAAATGCACTCAGAACTAATGTTAACACAGGCAGAGATTTGAATCATTTCCTCTAAACTGAAAACTCATTTTTTAATATTTTTAAAGGAAAATTTATTTGAAAAATTACTTTTAAAAACCCCAACAAAACAACAAAAGATACATTAAAATAACAGTACAATGGGAGTCTCAGTGCAGCCTTAATTGGAGCTCGTTATGAGTATCAGTTAGTCTTACACCATTCAAAATATTACAAGCTTAAATTAACATTTTATTGTTATTATCACTTTAAATATATTAATACAGGAAGCACTTTTAAATGTTAATACATAGAATTAATATATAACGTTTTAATTTGCATTATTCATTATGAAAGCATATCAAATCCAAAGTCTTTCCTAAGCATTTTGTTAAGGTCAGCACTAGAAAACTTGTGGAAATCTTTTCTTATCTGAGGATCTTAGAGTTTTTTCTGAAAAATAAAGGAGCTTTGAGCAAGATATTCAAACCAATGTATCAAAATCAGAAATGTGCCCATTATTGCCTGATTATTGCTCCATCTGCTCAGTGCTAAGGTGAAAATCAATTAGGGAATCTCGTCCTGCTGGCAGCGGGGCTGGGCTGGCACAGAGCCCTCCCCAGAGGGGTGGCACAGGGGGACAGGACAGGCACAGAGGGACAGGACAGGCACAGTGGGGACAGGACAGGCACAGGGGGGACAGGACTGGCACAGGGGGACAGGACAGACACAGTGGGGACAGGACAGGCACAAAGGGACAGGACTGGCACAGGGGGGACAGGACAGGCACAGTGGGGACAGGACAGGCACAGTGGGGACAGGACAGGCACAGGGGGACAGGACTGGCACAGGGGGACAGAACTGGCACAGGGGGACATTACAGGCACAGGGGGACAGGACTGGCACAGAGGGACAGGACTGGCACAGGGGGACAGGACTGGCACAGGGGGACAGAACTGGCACAGGGGACATTACAGGCACAGGGGGAGAGGACTGGCACAGGGGGGACAGGACTGGCACAGGGGGACAGGACTGGCACAGGGGGACATTACAGGCACAGGGGGACAGGACAGGCACAGGGGGACAGGACTGGCACAGAGGGACAGGACAGGCACAGGGGGGACAGGACTGGCACAGGGGGACAGGACTGGCACAGGGGGGACAGGACTGGCACAGGGGGACAGGACACCCACCCCACTCTGCCATCAGTAAAATCCCTCCTAGCAGCAGGCACAGAGAGCACTTCTCTCTTGTGTCACACATCTAGAAACCATCCAAGGGGGTTCATTCCCTTTGTACATACCTAATGTTGTCATAAAAAAAAAAAAAAGAACCAAACCTGTGTCTTTAATTCCAAAGACAATGTACCTACATTTGCTTTAACATCAGAAGTGCTTTTAAAACACCATACAAGAGCTATCTGGGGAGATTTTTTTCTCTGGTATGAATCATGTCTTTAATTTAGTCAGTTACTTTCTATTTATGTCAAGTCTATTAATATCACAACACCTGCAGTTGTCTTGATCCAGAAGAAAATGGACTTCTGCAAACAAAATCAAAATCTTTACATTACAATTTTCTTCAATAAGTAGTGATAATGAGCTCTGCATGTTTTAAATATTGTGTACATTTTTTAACTAGCACATACAGTAATGCCCCAGGTATTTTCTTAACCCTACAGAGAAATATTTTGCATTTTTATAAATACAGTAACTGTAGCTTTTTCTCAGGCACATAGTCATGCTGGAAATAAATTGCTGAAATATGTAGTGAGGGATTATGAAAATACTTAGTTTATAATTTAGATTGCACAAAACTATGACACTTAATTATGTGTTTGTTAAATGGACAGAAAAAAATAACATTTAGGAACAATTACATGATCTGCAAGAAACCAAGCTTTTAAAAATACTTTAGTCAACTGTGAAGCTCTCCTCTTCACTAATAATAGTTTTGGTGAAGAAAGGGAAATGCATCAATATCAAATCTAAGGTAGGAAATGTCCTTTCAGGGCTGCCAGGCAGTGCCCCTGACAGGGCGAGTGCCATCCCTGGGTGCTGGGAGTGGGACCCTGGTGACACTCACAAAATCCCTCTTTAACACCCTTGCAGCCTGCAGGGATTTTGTCTGTGCAAGCTCAGTAGTAAGAAAGTAAATCCAAAACAGAAAGCAACGTGATCTTTATTTCTCCTAAAATCTGTGGAAGGCATCCCTTATTTTCAGTTTTAGGGGACTAGGGGGGAAAAATCCCCACAACAAAACCAACAACAAAGCACTGAACTCCTGAAGCCAGAATTTCCTAGAGGGCACTGGGCACATTTAACTTCTTTAGTAGTTTGTGCTTGTATAACCCTCAAACTCCATCAAATCAGGAAGATGTGTGAGAGCAGATCAGTGCTGCTTCTGTTCCAGACTGGTTTGGCTTTGCTTTGCCTTGTGGAGCACGCTGCTCCTGAGCAGAGCTGCAAACCTCCACCTGAGCAGGAGTGACAGCATCCTACCTCTGCTCCTCTGGAAAGGAAGGGATGCATCCAGGGACATGGCTTTTAATGGAAGGATCCAGGATATACAATCCTGGGAACCCTTTCTTGATTTTTTAAAATTAATTTATTCCTTCCTCTTCATGGATTAAGTTAATTTCAAATAAATAAAAACAGCATCCAAGTTTGGGATTTCAGTATTCCATATTCTCAGTAAAAATACATTGAAATGTGAGGAATTCAAGGCTCAGTTTCTTTTCCCTTGCACAGGTTCAAAATGTTTTTCTGCCTCTCCTCCAACTGCAGAGGAGAAGTGCCTGCTTCTGTTCAGTGGATTTCATTTGGACAAGTCCAGCTGCACCCAGGTTCTGATCCCAGCATTACAGCACATGAGCTGCCATGATCACAGCTCTTGCTTACTGTAGTTAAAACTGAAAGGTAAATGGGGAAAGAAGGGAGGGTCAGGTGCCAATTTTGTTATATCAAGTTTAAATAACCTTTGATTAGCATGTTTCTTTTTTAGTTTCAAATAAATCATCAGAAAATGGGTTTAATAGCAAAGAAAAACTGTTTTACAGATATTTTATTATGTTATGTCCGAGGCCCAAGTATTGCAATATTGAAAATGGAGAATACAGAATATTATAAAAAATAATGTCAATTTACTTCCATTTGTTCAATAAATAAACAAATAATACAGAGAGATAAAAGACTAAGATTTTAATGTACTATAAGGTGATGTTTATTCTGTATTGAATACTAGCAGAAAAAGTCACTTATAAATCATTGTTAGAAGAATGTCCTGATAAACTTCTCAAGTGATTGTAGGAAATACTTTGGGTCTAAGGCCTGTCTGTAAGAAAACAAATTACACTTGGTAATCTCTCACCTCATCACAGGGTTTGGGATTTAAGCTTTGTCCAGTAGATGGCAAAAATGAGCAGAAATAATTCTTTGAAGTCCTTGTGCTCGGGGAGGAGAGAGGCAAGGCAGAGCACCACCGTTTTAGCAGCAGGATGGAGGTGTCAGGCTCCTGGTTCAGGGCTGTGCTGCAGGAACCCAGGGCTGTGCTGGGCTGCCAAAATGCAGCAGCCTTGCTTATACTAATTGAGTTTCTCCAGCAAATCAGGCTCCTTGGAAAAAGGCCAAAGGCTTTTCATAATTGTATTGACAAGAAAATGAATATGATAAATGGTGTTCATTCAGCTGAGACAAGATTTATAGTTTTCCTCTGGCAAGGAATGAAGAGAAAATATTTATAATAATAGTAAAATTTGTTTTAAAGTTGTATTAGGTGATGTCTCAAAAGACTTCATTAAAATATTTCCAAATATTTTAAGCAGCTTTAGGTGTTAAGTGTAGCATCTTCCCAAAGTAATGTAACAAGTAACAAAGTATCCAGTAGTGAACGATTTTTAAAAAAATCACACAAACAAAGCAAGAAAACCATGGATATGAAAGTCATTTATTCTTCCTGAAATATTGATATGTCAAGCTGTCAATGACGATTGCAGTACCACAGCTTGGGAAAGTTTCTTTTTCTTTTTTGTTTGGAACGTGGGCTCTGTAGTTTGTAGGTCAGTGTGAATGAGCAGGTGTGGCCTGGCAAACCCTGAGTTCCCACAGGCAGACAGGCAAACCTGGTTTTCCCTAACAGTGGTGATTCTCCTTGCATATTTTATTCCAATTCCAGGCTGTGTGGGTCAGATGTTGAGTGCTTAATCTGTTTTTTCCATTCTAATACCAGAATGCAATCTAAGGTCCTTGGTCTGGAGTCAGGTACATCCATGGAAATTCAATTGTGAGTTCAGGGAAATGTCCACCTTCCTGTTCTTCTCACTTAGTGTTTGTTACAGGTAGGGGGGAGCACAGAGCAGCTCTTCCCAGCTGATTTTTGGCTTTAAGGATTTCTGCTCCTGTGAAAGAGAGAGGTTGCAATAAGAAAATGGGTTGGAAGAGTGAAATCATTTACTCAGAGCTGCAGTCAGCTCAATCACACCTGGTCTCTGTGGGTGAGTGCAGGAAGCTGCCTGTGGAAAACACTTGTGTGGGCTGACAGAAGAGTGACCTGCAGGGACAGGGCTCATTCTGTGCTCATTGAGAGGTTCCAGCTGAGCTGGGTGCTGGGCAGGCTGATCCTGGGCTGTTACAGATGTGGATTACTGGGACAAGCAGGACAATCCTTTCATTGGAATAACAGTGTTACATATTTGTGCAAATTCGTGTCATGTTTCTTATCAAATGAAACCATGGACAGCAGTAAGATGGATTCTTCAACATGATTCTGATTTTAAAGAACTAAATTTTTGAGTTGTATGTTTTAACTATTCAGGATTAGGTACAAGCTTGAAACTGCTGTAGAGACTGAAGTTTGCTAATCACCAGAAAAGAATACATTTTTCATGAAGCAGCAAACTGTTTGGAATAGCAGTTCTTGCCCACTTACAGGGACTCAAACCTCAATATCATCTTTTGCAGCTTGAATTCCTTTGAGCTCGAACTGACTGCTCAGGTTAAATTCATGCCTTACCCAGATTCCTTGAAGCTTGTGGTTAGAAACATTTAAAAATAATGCTCTGCTTAAAACCAATTTATTCCACCTTATTCGATTTATAAAAGAAGCAATAAATTGCCAAAGCCTTTCTGTTAACCCTGACTTTTAAAAAATTTAACTGTAGTTTCCAGTCTTCCCTGGTCAATGAATATGGACTCAATTCTTCAGGTTTCTGAATTAAGATGGTGAATCACCCTGGATGTATCAGCAGCCTTTGTTGCTGACTTGCATTTTGCTCAGAGGGTTTGGCTGTCAGGTTACTCTCCTTGCCATGAAATCTGGAAAGGTGATTGCTTTTATCCCATGGAGTCCCACAGTGAGGCTGTGCAGCCTGGCACCCTGTCCCTGCAGGGCCATGGGGTGCTCAGAAGGCTGAGGAATGGGGATGACTTTGGAGAATCAGCAGCACAGCTCAGTTCTGTACCTCACCTGCACCTGCTGCATGTGGAGAAGTGACCACCCTCTCTTGAGAGAGAGCTGCACTGGAAATCTACCTCAGCAAAATGTAGCTGCCATTGGTGAGCTTCCAGAGGTATGAGATGGCCTTTGAGAGTACCTTGGGTAAGTGGATTTGAATTTAAACCCCAGTGTGTTACTTGACAGCTCTCCATGGTGGGTTCAGCTCCTTTGTTTGATTCAAAATGGGAGGAATCCATAGAGGACAGAGAAGCAAGGTCTAAAATATATTTCTTGTGTCAGCCTCTTCCTCTCTATTGCTCAGCTGCAGAGCCTGGGGCAGGTGGCTGCAGGATGCAGCAGTGTGGAGCTGCCTCAGGCAGCAGCAGCCTGTCCATCTGTCTGCCTGTCCGTCTGTCTGTCTGTCCGTCTGTCTGCCTGTCCATCTGTCCACACAGTGCTGCTGTTGGTTGGCAGGGCTGTGGCTGGGCTTCAGCTCCACCTCAGAACAGCCACGGCACAGCTGCATGGCCATAAAAATATATGTCTGTGTGTATATATGTATATATATATGTATAAATCCAGAATTAGTTTATCATTTAATTGTACTCTGTAATCATCAAATGTGTTTGTGTGTGTGTGTTTTTGTTTGTTTGTTTGTTTGTTTTACAAGTGAATTCATTGCTGTTTTCAGCTCTGAAGAAAATCTGAATATTTTTCTGTTAATTTTTAGATCACAGCATTTAAGCATTGATGGATCATCTCCAAAGAGAATTCTCTTCAGAGAAGCCAGCAGAGTGATCTGTCCATTGGTAGGAATTGACTGATGGCTCCTCTGCAGTGCCACCCTTTGCCTGGGCTGTGTGTAGTTGTTACTGCTGAGCAGGGCCAGATTTGGGGAATGCCCAGCAGGGAGCTCTGCTTCCCTGGCCTGGCTTCATCCTCCCTGCTCCAGGGCTGCTCGTGTTACCTTTGCCCCACAGCTGCTCTGGCAGCTCCAGATGTGTTCCAGCAGGGACACAAACATTGGTGAGTGTTTGATCCAGGCTGCTGACTGATGGGTGTGGGTTGATTTTATGGATGCAAATTATATTCCAGCATTCTGGAACATAATAGGACTGTAACAGCTCTACCCTAGAGCACTGTTAAAAATGTTTCTAATAAGTTGCTCCATTTTACTACTCCCACTCATGCCTGCAACTGCAACAGGTCTCTGACACCAGCAGTTTGTGTTACACCCCAACTGACAATGAGGCTGATTTTGCTTTCTCAATATTTAGAAAGGAACATTACCAAGTTTTTCAAGAGAAACCTCATTTGTAGTTCATGTAAACTGGAAGAGCCATTAATGGCTTGTTTCATTTAAAGAAAGAAAATTGGTGCATCAAAGTTCCTTTTACTGCATTCAGGCTGATTTTTGGGTCTGGAATTGGTGTGTTATACATCTGCCTTCATAAAAAACTTCAAATGTGATGTGGCATTTGATGTGTCAGACATGGAAACAGTATCTGTGCAATGCCTAAGCATTTATTTGTAGCAAAAAAATTATACACAAGTAACTTCCAGTTTTTGCAAAATAATTTTTGTTTGTTTTGCAAATGTACCATATTGTACCATGTGACAAAATTTTTTCAGATGTGTTCATAAGTAAATTTGTTAAAAGATGAAGCAAAATAAAAATAAGCCTTGAAAATGTGTGAAAGATAAAAAGCAAATCTTTAGATGATCTTAAAAAATATCAAATGTAGTCATGATGATGATTCAGCCCTATTTGTCTTATGGCACTCGATCCC
This sequence comes from Oenanthe melanoleuca, assembly GCF_029582105.1. Lineage (NCBI taxonomy): Eukaryota > Metazoa > Chordata > Aves > Passeriformes > Muscicapidae > Oenanthe > Oenanthe melanoleuca. The sequence goes on from NC_079347.1 coordinate 890,178, forward strand.
ACTGCAATTATATTTTACTTTTTATTTTTTATTTTAGTTTATTTCCATCTGCTTTCACCATCCTTTCTGCACTTAGGAAAAACATAACCATATTATTGGGCATCCATTCAGCTCAGTTGTCGGCATCAAGTTTCTAAACCTTGCTGAGTAAACCACATGAGCTGTTTCCAACCTGCTTCATTCCTAATTCATGCCTAAAAAATCCCCAAAAACCTTGTAAAGAAACCTTCTGCTTTCAATTGCAGCTTTTCTGGTGTGTATGCAGTTGATAAAATTCCCAGCCCTAAGGTACTGGTTCCTCTTGCACTTAAGGACCAGACCGCATTTTCTGACTCAAGCTGGGATTTAAGTGTGCAGCTAAAAGGGAATCTGAGCCCAGAGCAGATCCAGGAGGAAAACCAGAGAAGCAGAGACCTGGGGGCTGGAGGAGCTGTGTCCAAAGTCTGAATTACGGGACATCCTTAGGAGTGTGTGCACCTCCTCATAGATGTGTGCCACAGAAAAGGGCACTGAGCAGAGAATCAGAGAGGAGTGGGCTGGGGGCACCTGCTGGAGATCACTGAGTGATCCCTGCTGGAGGTCACTGAGTGATTGATCCCTGCTGGAGGTCACTGAGTGATCCCTGCTGGAGGTCACTGAATGATCCCTGGTGGAGGTCACTGAATGATCCCTGCTGGAGATCACTGAGTATTCCCTGCTGGAGATCACTGAATGATCCCTGCTGGAGGTCACTGAATGATCCCTGCTGGAGGTCACTGAGTGATCCCTGCTGGAGGTCACTGAGTATTCCCTGCTGGAGGTCACTGAATGATCCCTGCTGGAGGTCACTGAATGATCCCTGCTGGAGGTCACTGAGTGATTGATCCCTGGTGGAGGTCACTGAGTGATCCCTGCTGGAGGTCACTGAGTGATCCCTGCTGGAGAATACTGAATGATCCCTGCTGGAGGTCACTGAATGATCCCTGCTGGAGGTCACTGAGTGATTGATCCCTGGTGGAGGTCACTGAGTGATCCCTGCTGGAGGTCACTGAGTGTTCCCTGCTGGAGAATACTGAATGATCCCTGCTGGAGGTCACTGAGTGATCCCTGCTGGAGAATACTGAATGATCCCTGCTGGAGGTCACTGAATGATCCCTGCTGGAGGTCACTGAGTGATTGATCCCTGGTGGAGGTCACTGAGTGATCCCTGCTGGAGGTCACTGAGTAATCCCTGCTGGAGGTCACTGAATGATCCCTGCTGGAGGTCACTGAGTGATTGATCCCTGCTGGAGGTGACTGAGTGATCCCTGCTGGAGGTCACTGAATGATCCCTGCTGGAGGTGACTGAGTGATCCCTGCTGGAGGTCACTGAATGATCCCTGCTGGAGGTCACTGAGTGATCCCTGCTGGATGTCACTGAGTGATCCCTGCTGGAGGTCACTGAATGATCCCTGCTGGAGGTGACTGAGTGATCCCTGCTGGAGGTCACTGAATGATCCCTGCTGGAGGTGACTGAATGATCCCTGCTGGAGGTCACTGAATGATCCCTGCTGGAGGTCACTGAGTGATCCCTGCTGGAGGTCACGAGTGATCCCTGCTGGAGGTCACTGAATGATCCCTGCTGGAGGTCACTGAGTGATCCCTGCTGGAGGTCACTGAGTGATCCCTGCTGGAGGTCACTGAGTGTTCCCTGCTGGAGGTCACTGAGTGATCCCTGCTGGAGGTCACTGAGTGATCCCTGCTGGAGGTCACTGAATGATCCCTGCTGGAGGTCACTGAGTGATCCCTGCTGGATGTCACTGAGTGATCCCCTGCTGGAGTTTCTGAGATTTCTGTTCCAGTGTACAGGAAGATGCAGCTTCTGGAAATATTCTATAGAGATTCATTAGTGTTTCAAACATACAAACTCCTATAAAAGTACTGATATGAAGGAATTTTGCATTATTTTCACATACAAATTTGCAAACCTTAATAATTGTATTTTTAAGGAAAACTGTAATCCATAATATACTCTATGATCATTTATGATAGAGTATGATCATACTCTATGATCTTTTAAAAGTGTATTTGTCTTTTAAGCCTGTGTAATCTTGGCCTGCATCTGGGGAAAAATAAACAAGTAAACCAGGTAATGATCATAAAATTCACTTTGAGTACTTGAATAATGTCTCCAGATCCTGAATTCTCCAATTTAGAAAAATTGTGTGATTTACATAGAAGAATGGACTCATACACGCCTTCCAATCCTTGAACTCGGTTTTCAAGTTTTCTTCTGTACCATTCTTCCAGGTAACTTAAAATCAGAAAAATAGTTAAGATTCTCTCACTCAGCATGATTTTATGACTGAAGTATTAGAAAAAAAAACCCAGAAGATGCACAGCAAATGTCAGGAGATGACACCAGAAAGAATGTGCTCATTTATCTTACCAAGTCAGGCAGAGCTCTCGTGTGTGCCTGCAGCTCATGGGAAGCTCCAGAGAGCTGATCAGAGACACATCTTAACTCAGGAGAGATTGGACTGGAATTGATATGATAATCATTTCCTTTTTAAACTGAGAGAAACACAAGGTGATGGCATGAGGCAGAGTGGGGGGAAGAGAAGTGAGCATCTCTTTCTTTCCTCACACTGTCCTGGTGAGGAGGCACTTCCTGTTGGTCTCTGTCTCAGTTAATCCCCTGACTGAGAGGATTGCCACCAAATCTGATTGCCCAGGCTCCTCTCATCCCTGAGAAGTTCTGTTTTCCACTACCTGGACAAGCCCCTGTCTGAGCAGCTGGCTTCCAGCTCTTGGCCCTCTCTTCCCTGCCATGCCCTTGACCCTGAGAGTTTCTGGCTCTGGCTCTGTAGGAAAGGACCTGGTCCCTCTCTGCAGACAGTGCAGCTCAGCCTGGCTACTCCTTTTCTGAGAAGAACATAACATAAAGTAATAAATGAAAATATGGCTTCATTGTACTGTGCTTCCATTGGTAAGTGAAATTTAAATTTGTTTTAGAACAGGATTTTTCCTCCTCTTTCATATGCAATGATATACAGAAAATGCATGTAAAGCTATTGTTTCCAGGAATTTCACTTGCACTAAATGAAACAGAAAAAATTCTGGTGAAGTCCTAGGTCAGCTGAGAGTTTGCTTGCTATGTAAACCTATACTTACATAAAAATGTGATCTGAAGTACAGCTCTGTCCAGGGAACACTTTGACAAGGAATTAGTGACTGAAGTGAGGTGCATCAGGTGATTCTTCTCACCCATGGTGGTGATTGCTGACATTAGGTGCATTCTTCCTGATGCTGGACTTCACCAATCAAGGCAGTTTTGGGTCACATAGAGATACTTCAGATATGGCCTTCTTTGGTGATGCAAATCAGCTAAAATTTGTATGTGGCTTTGTTCTGAGTGGGTCCTGTACTGTTGTGTGCAGGAAATAACTGTAAATTGCTCTGAAACAAGCATTGGCCATCCATTTCCAGCTTCAGTTTAACCCAAGTTTGTGATGTTTATTTGTGTCTGAATGACCCCTCCATTTCTTTCCTCTGTGAACTGTAAGGTCTGTGCTTGGGCTGAAGAGAGAAGGGGAAAAAAGGGTAGAATTGTGTTTGGGGAGGTTGAAGATACACAAAAGCTTGTGAGTCTGGATGCTGAAATCTTTAATCTTAGACTGAAGTAGAGACTCTTTTCCCTAGACTGGCATATAGTGACTCCATATGTTTGACTGCAAAACAGAAAAAAAACCCAGATGCCTGTTTTTAAGATAGGCAAGCATGTTCAATTGTCAGGGAGCAGAATGCAAAGATGAATTTTTGTGTAGTTTTGAAGAGGAGCACCTGGGTGAGTGCTGAGCTGTGCCACACAGATCCAGCTGTGCTGCACAGATCCAGCTGTGTGCTTGGGGGAGTGCTGCTGTGCCCTCTCCTGCTGCTCATTTGTCAGTGCCCCTGTGCTGCAGACAGCTCTGAGATGCCTTTGCTAATGTGAAGTGCTCAGAAGATGGGAAGCCTGGCGTAGGATGCACTTAGGCAGGCAATTATCCTTGGTGGGGCTCCACAGCTCCTTGGCAAGGGCTGCTGTGTCCTGCCCATTAGGGCTGGAGCTGCTCTGGGGGAGCAATGGGGATTTAAAATGAACAGCACAGAGGAGAGAATGGAGAGGAGCTGGAATGGGTGTAGTTCACCATTCTTCATCCCCAGTATATTTCACTTTTAATTGTGTGTGTGCAGGTCTCCTTATTGCGTGTTTTGGAACTCCCAGTGGCACAGGAATGATGTCTGCAAGCACGTTGGGACCATCCATTTGTTGTTTTGTGGTTTCTTTACATTTTAGTAAACCTCTTCCCTTTCCTTAGAAGATGCTGACATAAAAATAATATTTTCAATATGCTGTTTTTATTTATCTACATTCTGTCATGATATACTGTGATGTAAGTTTTTAATTTTGCTTCAGCTTTCAGCTGCTGTAGCAGTTACTGCTCAGGGTCAGCAAGGAGGTTAGCCACAGTAGCACAAAACAATTTCCTGTGCTCACAGCTCAGGTAGCATTTGGATGTGGATTAAATTTTACCACATTTTCCAGTAGCCAGACACAATTATTTCTAATGAGCTTTAAATTGCTTCCAGAACATGTATTTCAAAACTTAGTGTGGTAATCCATTCAGTGTCAACTTCATAAGATAATGGGTCTTCTTCAAAATTTTGGTTAAATGGATTCTTGCAGGCTAACAGGTATTTCTGAGCGCCAGCTGAGCTTGGCTTGGTGCTCTGCTCTGCTCTCCTCATTCCTGGAGTGCTGGTTCCACAATATATTGTGCTGCATTTCTAACTCGTGTTTCAGAATCACTTCCTTTCAGCACATTTATCTCAGTGCTGGACAAGCTCATTGTGCTGATTTGGAAGGTTTTATGCACATTTTGTGGTTGTGGAAGCTATATAAAAAAAATCACTTTTTGAAGCTCTCTCTCATCTTTATGATTCACATTTTCCTTTTTTTTGTCTGGGCACTTCTTTGTGCTGCCCAGCATTTGAAATGCCTAGAAAGTGTAGCTCCACCCATGTTTATGGGCAGTGATGAATAATAAAAATAGGAAAGGGGAAAAGGCAAGAAACACTTTTTCTCTATAAATATGATACATTCTCACAACCTTTGGTTAATCTCACTGAAGTCTTTTCATATCTTCACCTAATTTACATATGTTAAAATGTGATTCAGGTGTGTTATTATCATCCAAAGCACTTACTGGTTGGAAACCTAGAACAAGCCCTGTTGCAATGACCTCACTCAGCCATGAGGAAATCACTGCGTGTCACAGCTTCTCCTGGAAAAGCAGGAAGGAGGAGAGCTGAGGGAAGCTGGGAGTGCTGGCATCTCCCACGTGCAGGGAGGGAAAGGGAGGGGAGGTGTGGGGCTGAGCCCGGGGATGCTCCCTGCAGCCCAGCCTTGGAACTCCCCTCTGCACAGACACTGAGGAGTCTTTCAGTAATTAACTCATTCAGCTGGCAGCCAAATTCAAGTCCTTATTTCCTCCCCAGCAGTTTCACCATTATCTTTAAAAACCCCTTTCTTATTCCTACCAGAATTTTGTACTACCTCTGAGTCTCAGAGAGTTCATAATTTTTGTGAGTGACTTTGCTGTTGAGTGCAGGGCAAAACGTTAGATTAAAGGAAATTATTGAGAATTTTGAAAGTCAATGTATTTTAAGGTAGTGAGATGCAGTTTCTCCCACAGTAAGAAGAAATTGGTGCAAGCTGGATTTTTTCATTTGATTTTTAACCCAGTAGTAGCACTGGGACTTCAGTGATTAGTCTCTACAGAGTTTTAGTTTTGACAAGAGCTATGAATTTCAAACACAATTTTTGAATTCAACATGTCAAAGGTCACTTTTATCTTGATTTAATTTCTTTAAATGGCTTCTTTTAACAATAGGAGTTTATAAGATTGCATTCTGGTCTTCCACTACAGGGATTATAAATGTAAGCATATCCTCAGTAGCTGACGAGTTGTTCTTGACCTGATTCCAAGTACCTCTGTAAATTAGTTTATGTTCATAGTATCCATTGTGTATAAAAATATTCCCTGAAGCTCTTGCTAAATGTTACAAGTAGGTAATTTTTTTTTTTTTTACCTACTCAGGCCTGGCACAGCAGTCTGTGTTTTGTTCAATAAATGCTACAGCTCTGCTCTGTGCAGTGTCCTGATGGCAACCCTGGATCCTCCCCATGGCTGCTCCCACTCTGGGCCCTTTGGGAATGGATCCCAAGGCACAGAACAGCTCTCCCTGGGCTCTGTCCCACTGTAAAAATTCAGATTTTACTCTCCCACGAGCCCCAGGCTCCTCAGTGCCTCTGGGGAGGGACAGCCCTTCCCTTCCTGCACCAAATCCCTTCTGCTCATCAGGGAGTTTTAATTACAGGAGGGGTTTTCTGAAGTAATGCAAGAACTGCCAAGAATGATGAGTTGTAACAAAACCAAGACTGGCACTTGGGTTCTGTGCAGGCCAGGCTTGCCCAGGTCCTGTCAGAGGGCTCAGCTGAGTCAGGCTGACCATGCTGGGCAAGAGCTTTGGCTTTGCTGTGCTCCTGCACTGCCTCTGCTCACTTTCATTAATTGCCTCAGGTTTGAAAAAAGCTGTCATGAAGACAAACTCCCTCTGGGGTGCTGTGAAGATGAGCATTAAATTGTTACAAGGTACTTAGAAAACTTGGTAATGAGACCTTGTGAGCACAGAAATCTGTGCAGAGGATTGCACTGGGATGTGCTGCAGGGTGGATCCAAAAGTCACTACTGCTTGTTAATAGCAACAAAAATATTTACCAGACACTGTTATTTTTACATTATAAACACAGAGTTGAATTAAAAAGTCATTCCATCTGTGACTAGTAAACAGAGGCTTTTGAAAAGGACATGTTTGCTTTCTGAGGAATACATTCAGGGTGTGTGAACATCAGCAAGGGGCTGAGAGACCATTCTGGTAATGGATCAAAACCAGGTCTTGCTGAGGCATGAAAAACTATCAAAGCATGAGTTGGAACTCTGTTCAGATTGAGGAATTCATGCTGATAGACCCAGTCATGGTCTGGCTGTACATCAGTGGCAGGGATTCAGAGCCTTTAGTTTAAATTTTGCACACTAATTGCTTAGTGCCTTTAAGGCTCTAGTCACACTTGCTTAACAGATCTTTTACATCTTTTACATATTTTGCATCTTTCTTCCAAATAGTAATGAAAATAGAGGCAAAAAATAAGTATAGATAGTGCCATCAAAATATTTTAGATTTGTAACTGCTTAAATATGTCACTCTTTCTTTCTTTTCTTTCTTTCTTTCTTTCTTTCTTCCTTTCTTCCTTTCTTCCTTTCTTCCTTTCTTCCTTTCTTCCTTTCCTTCTTTCCTTCTTTCCTTCTTTCCTTCTTTCCTTCTTCCTCCTTTCCTTCTTTCCTTCTTTCTTTCCTTCTTTCTTTCCTTCCTTCTTTCCTTCTTTCTTTCCTTCCTTCCTGGAATCCTTCCTGGACTCCTTCCTGGAATCCTTCCTGGAATCCTTCCTTCCTACAGGTAATCAGATCCCCTCTCACTGGACTTTGTTAAAAGATCAGGTTCATCTGCTGACAGTCAAGGGCATTTCCATCTGTTACTCTCCATGCCTCATGTGGGAGCTGTGTCAGCTTTGGTGTCTCCGAGTTGAGCAGGGACGAGCACTTTGACAATGTACTTCAGGCCTGTGTCAAAATGCTGCTTCCAGTGTCCCAGTGACCTGCTAATAAACAATTACTCATCTTGGGAGTCTTCCTGTGAAAAATGAAGTAACACCACCACAGGCTTTCTATTATGTAATGGGAGGGATCTAGAACAGCTCAAATGCAGTTTTCAGTTCACTAGCTTGAATTTATTTCTATAGTGACATCTGAAATACAGGTATGACTGAAGTGCCATGTGAAGCAGGAGCTTTCTGAGAGCTCTCACTAGGCCTGTAAAAGAGAGAAATGCATTTTTTTCCCCTTTCTATACTTGCAAACCCATTTTGTTGCCTGCATGCACTGTAAAGCATCCTCATATATCCAGCTAATCTGCAATTAGTTTCAATCTGTAAATTGTCACTGCACTGTGTATTCCCCATAAACTGAAAAACTTTAAAATTAAAGTACACCATGTTCCCACTTCTCCACAGGAAAACAGCAGATCTTGCATAATGTCAGCCTGCATTCAAACTGAGACTTTTTCTTGTGCCACTTTGGTTCAGAGCTGTCCTTGTCTTGCAGGAGGGACAAATCTGGGGTAGTTAAAGTTGGTAACACCCAGGTTTGTTTTTGCAACATAAAGAAAGTCCATGGAAGTGGAAAAAGGCTCTCAATGAAGTCAGTGTATTGTCTGTACAGTCAAATATGACTCCCAGATACCCAATTCCCTAAACAAGAATCCTGAAGAGGAAGATGATGATTGGATTGAGCTGGTGGGCTCAAGCAGGGACCTTGAGCTTTAACAGCACACAGCCTATTAAAGAGGCTCACCTAGGCACCAAAAAACTCCCTCTGGAGTGTCTTGGCTTGATAAATCTGGGTGAGGTTCCCTGCAGAATGCAAGACCTGGACAGAGCCACCCTGGGCTGGGAGCTGTGGCAGATGGCAAAACACTGGAGTGGGTTAGGAATATCCTGAGCTTATCATTTTAAACTAATAGCAAGTTATCTCCAATGGTAGATTTGAAAAATTGAAATCTGCTGAAGACAAGAAGATATTTTGTCTCTCAAAATATTCTGATTTATTGGCTAGTTTAGAAGTTATCATGTCATCAAATCTGTAAGATCATTCTTCTGTCATCTGTTAATGCTGTTGGCATTAGTCAATGGTAGTGCCAGTATTTTCTATGCATGTGTACTTCTTTTCTCAGTAATATCCAAAACAAAGCCTCTCTTATAACTCATTTTTGGAGTGTCTGACCCAGGGTCATATGAGTTCCATTAGCAGTTTAGAAGTCACATCTTAATCTGTGTCCTGACCTCCCTGTCTGAAGGAGTCACTGCAGTAGTAGGACTTCACTTTCACTTCAAGCTTTCACTTGGCTAAAGAAAGAATTTTAGTATTTAGATCATTCAGGTTTTCAAGGCAGCATGTTCATGTGTATCTTAGAAAAAAAATAATATCAGGGACAATGGAAGATACTGAATTTTGCTGTTTGGAATTTAGAATATGCTTGGATTTTGAATAGCTGAAGAATGTGACTCTTTTGGTTACTGGATAAGTTCTTTTAAACCTGTAGATTTTTACAGACAGTGTTTTTATACAAGCCTGAATTGTTGAATTTATTCATCTGCCTCTCCTGGAATTCTACTGAAAACTCATGCATTTGTTATTCAGAAGAAAAATATTAATGTGTGTACAGGTATCTGTGGGGTTTTGTTTTATTTGATCAGCATAGCTGTTGTGTAAATAATGCTTGTTCTGCACAGCTGTGATGTGATTTGAGGAATGTAAAGGTATCTGCCCATGGAAAAAAGAAACCAGTTACTCAGTACTTCCTGAGAACACTTCAGGGGAGAATCAGAGCCACAGAAGCACACCTGGAGTGTGTGTATACAAACACAGCATCTGATTGCAGCTCACTGAATTCGCTTGCACTGTTTAATTACTGCTTGTGAACCAGATGAGTGTCCAATAATTTGGGGTTTGGGCTGGGGAGTGCTAGTCTAAAATAACTTGGAATATGGAGATGAAGTGGTTTTATTTCAAAAATTAAATACCAGGGGATTACTTCTCTTTCACAAAAAAAGGTATGGGTCATTTTTCTCTATTCTCTTTATGAAACTTCTGAGAGTCTTGTTTCTGTCAGCTGTAGGACAAACGTTCCCCAAACTCCTTTTCCTGAGGAGTGCTCATTCTGTTGCTGAGTAAATACCTTTCTTGATTCCCCATTTTATAAGGAATTTGTGTCTCTTCTGAGGCAGTTCACTGCAAATCAGCTGTAATGGAGCCCTCTTCTGAGCTTTTACTGGGAGGATGAACATTCCAGCAGCTCCCCTGCAAAGTGTTTGCCTGGCTTTTCCTCAGCTGACTCAGTGGATCAGGAGTTCTGCCTACATTTTGTCACTAATTTCTGCAAAGCTTTCCTAATTCTCATATGATTAATAGTATAGGATGCTATTCATTGAGGTAAAACATTTTTTTTCTGTCTTGCTGCCTAATTTAGATGTTAAATAGCTAAATCCATTTACTTTCCAGGTTTAGTCTCAAAGGCAAATAATGCCAGTATTGAACTACAAGCAGTTGATGGACAAAGAAAACACCACTTAACTCCCTCTCTTTGCCTTTATGTGAAAACCAAACCAAAATCTTTTAATTTGCAGAGATTCAGCAATGTCATTAAACTGCTGAAAAGCAATTTCCCTCCAGCAGATTGTTGTCATATTGCTGAGACCAAAAGGCATCATCAGGTCCTCTGCAGGTCTTGTTGTCTCTTCTGAAACAAGAAAACCCTTTCTAAGATACCTGCTCATCTTGCACTGGAGTGAGCTGATGGCTGATGGGGATTGCAGGCATGAGATAATAGACAGCTCAGATAACAGATAACACAAATAACAGATAACACAGATAACACAGATAACAGAGGAGTGCAGGTAAGCCCCCAAATCTGAAATGAGCTCCTGCTAGCAAAGGAGAAACCCAAGGTGAGTGGTGCCACAGCTGCCATCCGTGCCCATGCCCGTGCCCAGCCCCCTGGCCATCAGGGGAGGGCAGAGGCTCCCTGTGCCTGGCAGAGCTCTGCAGTGCTCCTGCTGACACCCCCGAGCTGGGGGTGCTGTTTGTAACCTCGCCCTGCTCACCCCTGATCCAGGGGCTCCTACACAGGGGATGGAGCTGAGTGCACCAGGAGTGACAAGCGTGGTTTGACTGCATTTTTCCTGCTTATACCAAGATTTTTCTGTTTCCTTTATAATACTATCCTTATTCTGTCTTCTCACCCATTTATCTGTCCGTAGCCTAGAGCTGGTAGCTCCTCCTTGCTCCTGTTTGTTCTATTTATTTGGTTGGCTTGTCTCACTAAGATTTAGTGAGAACACTGTTCTGCAAAGCACAGGGTTCCACATGCCCAAAAGAGTCATTCAAGGGAGTTTGCTTGACACTCCCTGTCTGCAATCAAAAGGAAAAATGAGCATAGGGAAGTATATTTGATATATAGTTATGGGAAAATTTAAGTAGCTCTTAACACTCATATCATATTCTCATGAGCAAATGATAGTGCAGACCTGTCTGCTGTCCTGCTAAAATCACTTACTGTCGAGTGCAAAATACCTACATGCACAGCATCAGCATGTTTACAACTACTGCTGTTTTGTAAACTGATGATAGTGATTTACTTTGTATTATTCAATTTAAAAAGAAATAGAGTTAAGCACTGGTTAGGAAATACAGCAGAGCCCTCCTATGAAATATGTATTTTCAAATCTCTCACTTGTTGTTATTGATGGTGATTCAGTTCCACCATGCATTGCATTTCTAGTTTATATGCAGGACTGTTTTGGTTGGGATTACGACAGTGCCAGGTTCTGTGGCCTTGGCTTTGCCAACACTGGCAGCTTTGGACTCAGCTCTGTTCCAGCAATGTCCTGCCCTCTTGCCTCTTGAGTTCAGCCCTCAGAAACTCATGGGTCCCCTTGAGACAGAGTTGAGAGGCTCCAGCTCATTTCTGTGAGCTGTTAGGTCACTCCCAGCTCTTGCTGCTGAGCCAGCTGGTTGCTTTGGAAGATCAAGCCTTAAGAGACCACTTCTTGTCTGGCTGTAAATGTCCCTTCAGTGCTTCCTCCAAAACAGCCCTAGCAAGATGCTGTTAGGATTTAGATGGTGAAGGGTTAACAGTGTCAGCACAGAGCTCAAGGAGTTAAATAGACACAGATCAAAATACTCCAGTGTCTAGAGGGATGTGTTTAAATGAACACTGCAAGGTTGGCAGGCCTCCAAATTAGCATAGTTTAAAGAATTCAAGGTACATTTAATTGGATCCTTCTAATCCCTTTTCCCTTAGAATGAGCATTTTAACAGTTTAATTCCTTTTGCAACCCCCACATCCCTTACTCCAGTGGCCCATCTGAAATAAATACTGTGAACTATAAAAGGCCTAAAGAAGTTCTTGCTGAAGCCAGTGGTAACAGGATGGAACTCTCAACACCCCACTCACGTGGACAGGATGTTTGCAATTGCAGAGGCTGTCAGTCAGGGCGCAGTTTGGAATTGCAGAGGGCATCAGTGAGGGCTCAGCTTGGCACCCAGCAGGTTCAGCTGCTGCCTGCACGAGGAGCTCCAGTGGTTGGGCTGGGAAATGAGCTGGGAAATGAGTGGGTACAGGGTGAGAGCTGAAGGCAGCACAGGGACTGTGTCCAGCTGCCCAGGGAGTCCTTTGAGTGCCAGGTCAAGGAGGTGGCAGCTGGGCAGGGGAAGGTGTCCCAGTGTTTGCCAGAACAAGGTGAGGGAAGCGTGCATGAGAGCCACAGGCCAGGACACTGCTTTCAATGTATTTAATACACTTGAACCCACCTTAATTACTAGTTAGTAAGTGAACTAAGTGGCTGTTTGTGATGACTTTCTTACTGGCTTTAATGGCTCTTGTTGAGTGTTTGGCACCTGCCATGGATTGTAAGCTCCTTGGGGCAGAGAAACACTGGGAAACCTTTCTTGAGGAAAGCCTGGACAGCAGCATTACTGGGTTCAATGTTGTCTTCTCAGCAAGCAGATCAAACCAGAATTTTATTTTCCAGGAATCTGCAGTCTCTAGAATGTGAAACTGAACACCAGTAAAATGTCAGCCCTCATCCTGCACTTCCCAGAGGGACCACGGTGTTCATGCAGTGGTGAATGAAGCTCCTGCAGTTCCAAGATCCTTAATGCAGATATCCCATGACATGGTATGGCATGAACAACCAGTTCCCCAACAGCAACGGGGCCTTAGGACAAGCAGCCTTCAAAACTGCTCAGCCCCGTGTCCAAACCAGACTGGGTGATTTATCACCTAGTCTGGTGTCAAAGAGATTAAACTTTGGGCTCTCAAAGTACTGAGAAATGTCATTATTAGTAATTTTTTACAGGAACAATTACAAAATTGTTTCATTTTTTACAGTGATATAATTGTCTCCTCCAGCTGTTGTGCTACTTTAGAAGACATTGTCACCTGCTTTTTGGACACCTGGCTAAAGACCAGAAGACTCTCAGAGGTAGAGGCATTTCACATCACGGACAGAGATCGTCCCACTTCATGCAGCAGAACCCAGAAGTTCTACAGCAGGTGAATTCACAGTCTTTTCTATGGGGCATTACTCTATTTCTGAATTCTCCTGGGTTTAGGGTATTTAACACCAGCTTGCAGTGGATATTTAGTGATGGAAGAAATCTCCCCATGCTGGGATGCAGCCCTGAGTAGCTTCAGCTCTGTTCTCATGACAACCAAGGACTGAAGTTATTTTTTGTCACACTGAACAGTGTAGGCTCTGTACTTGGCTGTGCAGCATCTTACAACTGGATGTTTCATTTTTACTGATAAAAAGATGTGAGATCATCAATACATTTCTATAGACAAATGGGAAGGAAAGTCTCTAAAGTATTTTAGGAAGAAGAAGAACATATTCTGGCATTGAACTACACATTTTGGTAATGAAATGTGTAAATTGAATGTCTGTATGCTGTCAAGTTTGAATATTGTACTTTGCAGTAGATGACGCAGTGGGACGTTTTTCTATTAAAGGTAAATACAATAGAAATTAAATCTCATGCTTCTGAAAACGAAGTGGCCTCTGCAGTGCTTAGGAGAGATTGCCCCTTCTCAAGTGCTTCAGGTTTTCACAGCCCAAGTGCATTACAGGGAGACCAAGATGTTCATAGCTACACATCTCCACGTTTGCTCCATGCCACATGCCCTTAAATTCTCATTAAACTATTTGAAAATGCTTATTTACAGGAATCTAATGCAGTCACAGAGCTGCCATTTAAGGGGGTGTGTTTCACAGGTCAGGAGGCTCTTAAGGAATGCAGAGATTAACTAAATGCAAATGAGGAGCGTGGTCATTTGCATACCCTTGCTAGGTGGGTGTCATTTGTAAAAAGCCTGGCACACAGTCACCAGTTGCTGTTGGCGTTTTCTTGCTGTTCTAATTGAAGGTGAAAAGGAACTAATGGTAGCTAATATAATCCTGGCACTATATTCCGAGAATATTAATGGTGTTTATTATTGACATCATTACCAGAATGGGATGATTCCCTTGTCACATTACAGGTCCTTGTGTGACATGCCTGACAGGGGTTTCCTGGAAGCAGCAGCCAGCGTTTGGGGCTGTTGGATGGCTCCACGCTGCACCTCAGTGCAGTGATGGAAGGGGCAGAGCAGCAGGCTGGGCTCTGGGCTCTGCTGTCCATCTGTGGCAATCCTGATGTAATACTGAGGCTGTTAATATGCAGTAATCTTTCACTTTACAGCCGATGACTGGGCAGCGATCTGTCTTTATTAACTTCAGATTCTGCGGAATACGTTATATTTATTTTGAATGCAGGCTTTCACATACTCTTTTAAATATTAATGGCTGGTCTCCAGCAGTCAGCATAAATATGATTTGCATTAGCACTAGTCATATCATATTGAGTGCCTTTGATGTCAACTATTCAGGGTACTAATATCTGACATCATCTCCTGGGGTCACTGACAACTTTGACCTTTATTCTCATGCACAGTTTCTGTAGTCTCAGAAGCTCTTTTGAATTGATTTGAAATTTTGACTCTTCCCTTTATGAGGCAGTAAAATTGATAATTATTCAGATGGGAACTGAGCACTGAGCGAAAAATCAATTCCACCCGCTCTCTGCTGCGTATAAAATTACTTCTGAGTCTGCCGGACTGAACGGATGGCCAAGGTAAAAGCAGCAGGCAGGAATAGTGGAGAGGATTAGCTGGACGAAACTAATAGCCTAAAGGGATGGCTTTGGAGATGAGGGAGTGTGCCGGTTGGGGGTTATTATTAGCAATGATGGGACTCATTGATCATATGTTTACATCAGGTTTCCATTGGGTTATAAATCAGCCCTGAATAGAAACGGAACCCAGGGCCTGGTGCGCTACCGGGGGCACGGTGTATTAGATTATTCTCACTTTCACACTCGGATGAAAAGTGAGACATTGATTATTCATTGGCTGGCCATTAAACACTGGCTTTATGGACGATTTGACTATCATGGAAGCTAATGAACAAGATTGCTGCTTCCTAACCAGCGGTTTCAGTTTTCAGGACATCTGTTTGGGCTCAGTAATGTGTAACCCTGTTAAGGAGCAGGTCACAGAGCTTAAGAGTGCTGAAAACCTGCGGCCTGATGGTGAACGGTGCTCGGCTTGGGAGGTTCGGCAGCTCGGTACGCGCTCCCGGCGGCCTCCCAGCCGGGGCTCGGGGCTGCCGTGGGGTCCGGACAATGCCCGGACAATGACCCGGACAAGGACCCGAACAAGGACCCGGACAATGCCCCGGCCCGGCCGGGGGGTCGGGCAGCACCCGGAGCGGGGCAGCGGCTCCGCCCGGCGGGAACAGCCCGGTCCGGAACGGCACGGAGCAGCCCTGCCCGGCACGGCCCGGTCCAGAATGGCACTGAACAGCCCTGCCCGGCACGGCCCGGTCCGGCACGGCCCAGCATGGCACGGCCCGGTCCGGAACGGCACGGAGCAGCCCTGCCCGGCACGGCTCGGTCCAGAATGGCACTGAACAGCCCTGCCCGGCACGGCCCGGTCCGGAATGGCATGGAGCAGCCCTGCCTGGCACGGTCCGGTCCGGCACTGCCCACCATGGCACGGCCCGGTCTGGAACGGCACGGAGCAGCCCTGCCCGGCACGGCCCGGTCCGGCACGGCCCGGTCCGGCACTGCCCGAGGGGAGCCGGGGCCGAGCGGAGGAGAGGGCTGCGGGCAGTGGGTGCGGGCCGGAGGGGCCGGGGTTGGGCAGGGGCGGCTCCGCGGCCCCGGGGCCCTCCCGCAGCAGGAGCCGCAGGGACCGCCCGGCCCCCAGTGCGGGAGTCCCGCGGTCCGGCGTCACCGCTCCGTGCGTCCGGAACGTTGGCATCATCATCATCATCATAATCATCATCATAATCATCATCATCATCATCACCACCATCATCCCCATCACCCCCGCGCTGCCCAGCGGGGCGGTCGCGCTGCGGTGCTGGCCCGGACCCGGAGCTGCGGGATCGGCCCCTCGTTCCTGCCCCGCAGCAGCTCGGGGCTTTCATGGGTTGACGCGATTGTACAAAGAAGGGGCAATAGAGAAGATGGAAGTGAAACAGCTCCGTGACGCTCAGCAGCGAGTTTGGGCATCCCTGGGAGCTCGGCGCTGGCTGGTGGCGCTGGCTGGTGGCTCTGGCCGGTTTTGCCGTGGCCAGGCTCGTAGCCCCGGGCGAGCAGCCTGAGCTCCATCTGCTGACGGCCACTTGGTGAGGGGATCTTACAGCCACACCGAATCAATGTGGGAAGTAATTTGAGATATATGGGTGGAACACGGTATTAAGCTTGCTGCACTCAACTATTGATGTTATGTTCTGTTCTAAGCACTTTGATAAATAATTTTTAAAGGCTCCTACTTTGCTGGTTTTGGGATTGAGAATTGAAGCCTCTGCTGCTTCACTTTGTAAATGAAAGTGTAATTTTTAGTCTTAAGAAGCTACATTCTGTTAATGCTGATCTTGCTGAACTCTACACATTAGGCTGTTAGCTCAATTTTTGTGTAGTAAAATACTATTTCTGTTCATACCAAAAATCAATGAGTTTTGTAGCATTTTTCACCTGCAGTTCTAATAAATGTTTATGAGCCAGGCACAATAGGTAAAGAATTCTTGCTTGCACAGCCGTCTCTGAAATGATTCTGTGCTGGGTGCAGAGGGGATAAGTGCTTGGTTGGTTGGTTGGTTGGTTGGTTGAACAAAACCAGGATTTCAGTGGCATTCCAGTGTTCACTTTCTTTCCTGCATGTTTCCTGGGCAGGGATGTAGAGTACAAGGAGGCCAAGCGAGGGAGAGCAGTGCCCAGTGATTACTTGCTGTGCATCATGTTCAGAAAGATCACTGGACAAGAACGAGCTGGATTTGGGATGAGACTGAGCAATGTCTGGGCTCCCCCTGGCCCCTGGCAGGGTTGCTCCAGCCCGGGTGGGCCCAGCAGGGCCAGTGCTGGCTGGGAGGTGCTTTGGTGTCCGTAGGACGAGGCTGTGCCTGAGCTGAGCCCTTCGAGGGTTTGGCATTTCAGGGGACAATGGGTGGGCAGTGCTGGAGGAGGGGACCATGGGCAGGGACATGGGAGGAGCCAGCACTCCCTGCCTGAGGAGAACCTGGTGGAATCCAGGGGCTGGAGAGACCTGGAGAGTGTTGCAGTAGGAGGGAAGGTGTGCAGGTGAACAAAGACCAGAGCCAGGAGCCAGGAGCCAGCATGGGGTGGCAGTTGCCAGGGAGGAGCAGAGGCTGGGGAGTGATGTCCTGGGGAATTTGCCTGGGCTGCCCAGTGGGGCTGAATGTGACCAAGACTGCACCCAGTGACTGACAGGCACTACCAGGCAGGTGGAAACCAGGAAGCAGAGGTGCCAGTAGCAATGAAAAATCAAGTGCCATTACTATAAAAAGAAATATTATAAATTGCAACTTTCATTTTTTCTCTTTATAGAGTGAAATAAGTGATGTTTCTGTTTTTTGGATAAAGCTCAGTGCCATTTGCAGCCGGTGTGGAGTTATGCACAGGAATGGAGATAAACACCTGCAGTGAAGCTGTGTTT
Organism: Oenanthe melanoleuca; assembly: GCF_029582105.1. Lineage (NCBI taxonomy): Eukaryota > Metazoa > Chordata > Aves > Passeriformes > Muscicapidae > Oenanthe > Oenanthe melanoleuca. Next base: position 907,914 of record NC_079347.1, read on the forward strand.
GTAACACGTACTTCATGGCCCAGGCAGCAGCACTTGAGTGTGAGCACATCACAAGGAATTTCAGAGTTTAGACTTCACTAAGAAATCTAAATGGCACTGGTGCTGGTGCAGGATGTTGAGTGCCTAAGACCCTCACTCATACTTGTGAGCATATATTTCATTTTCAGAACAGACCAAACCCACAGGTGTGATTGCTCCCATTCTTAAAATCAAATGTGTTTAAAGGCTCAGCTGAATCAGGATGAGGGTGCTCAGCTTTTGCTGGCTTGAGGCATGAAAGTTTTGATACAATGGTGAGAGGGATTTTCCCTGGGACATCTGTTTCAGCCTCTTAGCCCAATTTAAAAATGTTATCCAATACTACCATAACTTTCTTTATTAATTGAAAGGGATGGAGATGTACCAGCTGTAGCCAAGCCAGCAGAGATTTGGGTGGCTAAGCAACAGAAAAGGCACCATATTGAGTGAGCCAAAATTCAGTCTCAAAGTCATTTACTTTAACCAGTGACAATACGTTTAGGCTCTAGTGTTTCAATTTGATTGATGGTTTAATATCATATATAATCTTTTTAATGAAGGAACCCATTTAAATATGTTAACATTTGCACTAGTAGTCTCCCATGTATATAACTGCATTTAATCATTACTCTGATTGTTTTTGTGGTTGTGTAATTTGCAGCAGCAAAATAACTGTGTCAAAGCTGTGTTATCTTAATGAAAGCTACGGTTGCTTCTCTTTTATACATGCTTCTTACTGTTCACATACAAAAGTGGCAGCAATCCCAGCCCCAAGTATATTGCTAAATGTATAGTTATCACTATGTGTGCTGTCAATTAAGAAATAAAAAAAATTAATGAGCTTAGTGTCTTTTCTAATTCCGCTTTGTTTAAAGCCTCATTGTGATTCGTTATCATGTGAACTGAGTAATTTAATTTTAGGACTTTTAATGTTAAAATACATCATCATTAGTGATGTATCCGAAGATTTCACGGTCTTAATAATGGCGCTAAATCAAATTGGGAATCCCCTCTTAATCACGCAAGCTGTGCTGCAGTTCGCAGCAGCACTTCGGGGCTGGGGAGAAGTTTCGTTCCGGGCAGACCGAGGAGCACAAAGCTCCGCACCCGCGCGAGGTGTCGGCGCCGCAGGGCCCCGGGCGAGGCAGCTGCTCCGTGTCTGCTTTTGTTTATCCCTTGCTGGTTTGTGTAGCCTTTAGGCCAGCACATGAAACAATCGCTTCTGCAGGGTCAGCTGCTGGTCAGAAGCAAAGCAAGAAAAGGCTCGGGCTGCGAGCGCCTGAGCCGTGGCTCGAGTGCAGCTGGCACCTGCTACTGGTGCGCAGCGGGAGGGTGAGGGGTCAAAGAGGCAGTTGTTCTAAACTCACTGATGGCTTAAAGGGACTTGTAGATTAATCTGCTTTATTAACTTCTGTATATTAGATAACTATTGCAGTGAATGACAGTCCGTCTTTCTGAATAAGTCCCTTCACCTCATTCTCTTTTAAATTGGCTTTAGAGTAATGAATATTAAATAGAATACATTTCAGGGTAATTAAGTGGAAACATTAGGATGATGTTGTTTTACAATCATATCTATAAGTTTCTTGTGTATTTATCTTGCAATATTACTGTTCGTTGCTTTTTGCTAGCAGAACAAAAAGCATAAATGTTTCAATTAAACAAGAGGAACTGGCTGTATTTCTCACTAAACTCATGTCTTTGTGCTGCATAAATATTTTCAAAAAGCAAATAAGTTTAGGGAGAAGTATAAAAATGTTTTATTCCTTGTTTACTCCCTGCAATGTAATACTTTACTTGGAAATGTTCAATTTCTGCTGGCTGTGGTTCTGTTATGATAATAAACACTAAGAGGTGCTGGTTTGGGGAAGGTCAAAAAATATCACAGTTCCATAGAATCTAACTAGTGATATGAATAGCACCAATAATTTTGTAAAGTTCACATTATAATTCAAAATCCAGTTAGAAGTGATGCTTGCAGTCTGGAAAGAAAGCAATATCTTTACAAAATGGATAGGGAAAGGTAACAATCCATTCTGTGATCTGCTACTGGCAGATTTGCCATGTGAGTGATGAAACTCGCTCTTGTGAACAAACCCCCTCCTCCAGTTGGGAAAAGAAAAAAGTAAATTTAAAATTCTAGAATAGCAGCAGCTTCCAAGGATGTTAATTGCTGTTGGATCTGATGGCAGCAGCTGAGATGGGGCTGGTGTGGGTGTCCAGTGTTGGATGAGGCAGGTCCTGGGACTGGGAGTCAGAGCACAGATGTGCAGGTGAAGGGGCTGGTTTGTGCCAGTGCTCACTGGCAGAACCTAAATATGTGTCCCACTTAACCTTGGCAAATGTCTGATTTTCAGGTCTCTGGAACTGAACCTCAAAATCCATATTTCTCCTGGGCTAATGCTGTTGGTTTCATCTGTTTGTGATTCTGAGAGATATTTGTGTGCTCAAGGTGTCTCCTGAAATCATGGCATCCAACTGAGTTTTTTCCTTTGGTTGGTGCTCATTTGTTTGGAGTTTTTTACTGAGAATTTACCGAGGTTCTTGTGTATTTGCATGATTCTTGTGTATTTGTATTTGCAAACTTCACAGCTTTAAGATAAAATACATTAAAAAAAAAAAAAAAAAAAACATGTCACAGTGGATTGATGAGATTTGGGAATGCTGTGGCTTTCTCTCAGCTTAGGCCAGCATTGTCTAGGTAAGCTGAGTTTAACTTGAGTAAATGCTTTGCTGGGCACATCAGGTGAAGGAGCTGAGTGGCCAGAAGAGCACCACACACAAAGGGCTGCAGCAACACAGGCTTTGACCTTTCAGCAGAACCATGTTTCTGAATTCATAAGTCGTTTTCTTCTTTTAAAAAAAAGAAATAGAAAAAAATTTAAAATGAAGTGTGTGCAACCATTCTTTAAAATCTTTTTAGCGTGACAAGTAAAGTAATCTTCCATTGATACTTAAAAGTCCATCTGCAGAAATTCAGGCAGAATGTTAGAGAGATGCAATATCTATTGAAATGCTGAGTGTCAAACTGCCAGGGTAATGTATTTAGTATGAAATATAATATTCAGTGCATTTTGTTTTGATGACTGCATGAAATAGCCGTGTGCTCTTAGCCTTTGTTGTTGTTGTTGTGAAAGATGATATTCACTGCCAAGTGTTGGTGGCTGCTCAGGACACAGGAGCAATCTGCTTATTACCAGCTTTATCATCTGTCTTTGTGTTTATTTGCAAAAGCTTTGGTTACAGTTCAGTTCATCAGGATAACAAAAACACTTTTAATTGTTCTACAGAAGAAACTAGAATCAATTTATGAACAGTTTGAAAACAGGAGAGGCTTGCAATCTGTTAGCAATGGGTAATTAATAGTTGTTTAAGGTTTTTGAGTTCTGGGCTGGTCCAGTGCTCTGCTGCAGCCAGGGGAGGGGTCACTGTGCCCTCCAGACCATCCTGGCAAAGTGGTCACAGCCAAGCTGAGCCTTTCTCCCTCTCTCATTTCCCTCAGAGGTGCCTTAAATCTCACCCTGCCCCTTGTCCCTGCTGATCATCTCCACAAGTAAAATAATTACCCCTGTTCTAATTGTCTCTGCTTATTATTGCTGTGTGGGGGAAGTCTCTGGTTCTGCTCCTGACAGGTGTCCAGGGGGCTGAGCCTGTTCTGAGCCCAGCCTGAGCCTGCTCTGAGCCCAATCTGAGCCTGCTCTGAGCCTGCTCAGAGCCCAGCCTGAGCCTGTTCTGAGCCCAGCCTGAGCCCAGCCTGAGTGAGCCTGCTCTGAGCCCAGCCTGAACACAGCCTGAGCCTATTCTGAGCCTGCTCTGAGCCCAGCCTGAGCCTGCTCTGAGCCCAGCCTGAGCCCAGCCTTAGCCCAGTCTGAGCCTGCTCTGAGCCCAGCCTGAGCCCAGTCTGAGCCTGCTCTGAGCCTGCTCTGAGCCCAGCCTGAGCCTGCTCTGAGCCCAGCCTGAGCCCAGCCTTAGCCCAGTCTGAGCCTGCTCTGAGCCCAGCCTGAGCCCAGCCTTAGCCCAGTCTGAGCCTGCTCGGAGCCCTTACTGGAAGGTGTTGGTGATATTGGTGTTGTCTCCTCCCGAGAGGATGAAATATTGTGTAACTTTATTTCACAATCACTGGGCTAGGGACGCTTTTAGGGGACCCCAGCCAAACCCCGGGTCCCCTCTCTGACCTCTGCTGGCTGGACAGGACAGAGGGGCTCTCACTGTGGGGACTGTAAAAGATGCTGAAGGATCCTCAGAGATGAGCCTGTGTTGCAAAGCCTTGAACCTGTCTGCTTCTTCATGTGCTGCTAAAACCACAGAGGAATGGGTGTTCATTTCTTGGTGATGGTTTTTAAAGAGCTCAGCATTCTGGTACATCAGACCATCCTGAAGTGTGTGTTACAAATTATGGCAGGTTGTGCATTCCACAGGTCCCTGTTAATCACAGTTCTGTCATCTTTAAAAACAGCTGTAGCATCATTTAGTTACAGCCACTTGTTTACAAATGGCTGAATCTTAAATAAGCAACTTAGATTAATATAAAATGACAGTCTAGTGGCTGTAACTTAAAATCTCTGCATGCTACCAGCTAAAAAAATGCAGATTAAGGATTGATGTCACAATCTTAAATTATTCCAGCCTAAGGTGGAATAACTTGCTGTCTAACAGGGAGCACAGATGGATGGCTATGCAGGAGAAGCTGTGCAGATACACGAGTCTGTAAACATCTGTCAGCTACAGCAGATACCCAAATACAAAATCTTGCACTTCAGGCAGCACACGAGCATGTGACATTCAGCAGAGGGTTTACATGGAATTCAGCACAGACAGGAGCAAGTCAACACACCCTGGAAGGTAGTAATTAATGAAACATATCCCCTCCTCCCTGAAGAAGGAGGAGGGATTTAATTCATCAGGCACTGTCAGTGCTGCTGCTAACTGTTCTGCTTCCAGAATTTGATGGAGCCAGCCCTTAGACCAAGCAAAATTGCTCCACCCTGTGAGACTGTGTGTGCTTTTCTAGGGCACAGAACAGTGTGGCCAGTGGCTGTACTGGCCAGCTGGCATCACTTCTGCAGCTCTGGTGGGTGTCAGCCTCCCCTGACACAGTTCTGATGGGTCAGACTGGATGTGTGATAGTTCTTCTTGGAAAAAAGCAACTGCAATTTGAAAATAACATTCTGTCATGTAGGAATGGGGTCTCAGAGGAAAGATCCTGCAATTCCTGTTTGAAAGCCTGCTGGGGCAGAGCAGAGCTGTGCTGTGAGCAGCTCATGTGCAGGCTGTAGCTGCCCTTGTCCAGCTGTGCTGTGGTGACTCCCTGGCACAGCACAAAACTCTGCTTTGGAATCCCATGGAAGGCAGCTCACTGCTGGCTAAAGGTGGGGAATTAGGAGAGGAAGCTTTGGAAGGAGCTCTTTGCACTCCTGCTCTGGGATATTGTGCTGTTAACATAAGAACCAGGAGACCACAAGGGCTCTGGTGCACATGGCAGGGGCCAAACCTGAGGGTGTCCTGAGGGTTTCCTTCTGCTTCTCCTTCCATACAAAGTCAGCTGTCACCTAAGTTCACACACTCTTATTCAGGACTATTTCTGCTGGCTCATGGCTTGGACCTGCTCCAAGTGAATTCCCACACTCAGCCCTTGGGCCAATTCTGAAGCTGTGTTGGGAAATGCAGAGCTCCACGTCCCTACAGCTGCTCTTTTTTCAGCCTTTTGGCCACTGGGAGAGTGGGAGTCTCCCAGCAGGACATAAAACTGATGGGAATACCCTGGGAGAGACACATCTGAAACACATTTCAGTCCATCAGCAGCTGCCAAATTCTGGTTCATGGGGTGCAGCATGTCTCCCAGATATCTTGTCCTGACACCAGGACTGGGTTCTTTCTCAACCATTTGCACTTAATTTTCATAAAAGCAAGCAAAAAGGGCAGTGCCAGCTGAATTGCTGCAAACAGAGGCACAGGATTGGGTCCCTCACAATTTTCAGCTTTGACTGTTGAATCCTGAAACTGTAGTTACCAATGTTTATCTAAATATATATATTCTGGAAGTGGGCATAAAGAGGGTGAAATGCTACATGCTCTGAACAGAATCTAGAGGAATCTGGTCTGGGGGGGGATGCCAGGCTTGGCCTGAGGGCTTGGGAAGGGCTCTGGATCCACTGGGCTCAGGGACTGCCCGTGTTTCCTGCCTGATGCCTCCTCTGCCTCTCCCTCCCTCCTTCCACAACTCCTCCCTTCCTCCCGCACATGTCATGGAAAGTGGCAGCAGGATGGGAGGGAGCTGGGGAGGGAAAAGAAGGAAAGAGGAAATTCAGAAGGGAAGGGAGCTGCAGCATCAGCAGCCCCCCGTGCTGCTCTGGACAGCTTGGTAACAATTCTGTCCCAGACTGATGTGCTTTCATCAGGCTGGGGAAAGGCATGTGGTTCTGAAACTCTTCTATATTACAAAGCTCAGCCAATGTGCTGCTTCTGACTGTTAAATACTTTTAGTTCAGGAATAATGGGCTGCTTCTTGCTTTCAAAACAAATAAAGGCTATTGTTTTTGTATTGCATCTGGAAATATTAGCTTTGAACAAGAAAAATACCAATATGAAAGTCAAGCTTTCTAGGAAAATAAGTATTTTAAAACAATAGATTAAAATGTAAAGTATTTAATAGTCCTTTTTAAAAATCTTCTTAGTGTTATTAGTAAATGATTATTCATTTACTGATATGGGAAGAATTGATGATGAAAGAACTAAGAATTCCAAAGGACATTTAAATTAGTAATCACAGCTCTTAAATTTAGGAGTAGACTCTCTGAAGCTGGAGCTTTAAAATCCTACCCAATTTTATATGCTAAACAATGAAAAAAGGTGAATTTTTCAGATCTGAATGGAAACAATGGGTGCTATTAGCAGACAAGTATTTTGTTAAATTCTGTGCTGTTCCTGACCCTTCTAAATCCTTTGTAAAGGAATACTCACAGTGCCTTCTCTGGTGTTAATGTAATGTTCTTTTTGCTAAAATGTGATGTGATTTGTTGCAGCATGGTAAAAGATCCATCCCAACATATGGGACAGAGAAGTGAGTTACAGGACTTGCAGTGATGAAAGAGTTCTGCTGATAACCTAGCACAGCACACAGCCTTTGCATTGAAGGGCAGCTTCTCTTCTGGATTCCTTGATTTATAACTTAGAAATGCTCCTGTCCCAACAGCTGGCTTTGTTACAAGCTGTGGAGATGAAAACCTAGTGAGGAATGAATTTTAAGAAGTCATAATTATTCTTCGTGTTAGGAAAGCAGGTCCCTACTGGTGCTTGAGCAGAGGTTTGGGGTGGTTTGCTCTGGTTCCAAGGCAGGATGGAACAGATTTTGTCCTGTGAGTAATGGCACAGTTGGTGTGATACCTGAACTGGCCTTTCCCACACCAGAGCATGTGCTCCTAACCTGGATGCTGAAATGATTTGTGCATCTCTGTGTTCCAGGTGATTTGTAGTGCTAGGATTCATCTTTTTCATTTAGTGAAACATGCTGTTTGACTTTGCCTTGGCCAGTTATTACAGGCTGGTTTGCAGTGTGGCAGCTCTCTGGAGACCCTGCTCACAGCTACTCATTGGCCTAGAAGAAAGGATTTAATGATTTTCTACTTCCTCTGTGTTTGGTTTTAGGGTGTAGATATTTTATAAATGTGAGTCAAACTATTTACTGGTGACATTTTACAAATTTTCTCTCTGTTTAATCTCTAAGTAATGTTTTTAGGTTTGTATATGTTGTGGCCTTTGGCGTTTGGGGCTAACGTATCGCAAGGATATCTCAGAGCATTTTATCTTTAAATGGATTCCATTGTTATTTTGTTATTTCTTTGTACAAGAATGGTGCCAGTCCCTAAAATAAGTCTTACCCTTCCCAGCTAGACATTCCAGAGGTACAGGAGCAGAGCTGAACAAGCAGAGGGCTCAGTCAGAGCTTTGTGGAGCTCAAGGGCTGTGCCAGCCTATGGGCAAAGGGAACAGTGGAGCTTCTGCTGAGGTGCCAGCAGAACCCAAATGTGTGAGCTGAGACAGCTCAGTGCTCTGTAGAGCTGAGAAGTGGCTGCATCCCTGCTACAGAGCTCTGTAAAGTCACAGAATAAACTCAAAAGTCTGAACTCTGAGCTGTGTAACTGTTGTGGAAAGGGTGGAACAGGTTTAAAGATCTCTTGCTGTAATCATAACTTGGTTTAAGTTGGGGGTGTTCCTCTCCAATCCTGGCAGTGACACACACACAGAAAGGTGGAGGAGAGAAAACCAGAATCTACAAGAGCAGCCTGGGTCTCGTCTCAGACTCGTACAGGCTGCTGGGCACACGTGTTGCTCTCTGGAAATAGTGTGACAACGGGGAAAATCCAGAGGGAACTTCAAAACCCAGAGCTCAGATTAACTCTGCTCTAAATGTCAGTTCATATTTCAGGTTTTATTCAACTTTGGCTTTAGAGCTGAGCTTTGGCATCAATTCTTTTAACTTTCTTTACCTGTGGTTTTGGTTATGGAAATATTTGTTTGGAAGAAGGATGTCTGTAATACCATGTTCATGTAGGAAACATCAGTGATTTCAGCAGGGCTAGGAAAGGTTTCATGCATTTTTCCTTCTCAGCACATCACACAGCTTAACAACAGCATCCATATTCATGTAAAGGGTCTGAATTTTCTATCAGGTGATGTCAGTCCTAATGTACACCATCATCTTTGGAGACTGAAGTACCCAACGGTCTGTGTCAAGACTGCTGCTTGAACTTGCACTTCTTAATGAGAAGGTGAGTGTTTAGCAAATTCCACCAGATAACTCTTCACATGCCAGAAGAGTAAAAATAGTTACTCCACACAGAGCAGAGTTGCCTGCTGCCCTTCCCACTGCCCATCCCTCTCCCTGGGCCCTTGCTCCATTATGCTCACGTTAGGAATGAAGAGTGGATTTCATTATTTTATCTGGAACTGTCTTACAGGTTGTTCACAGAGGTTGAGTGGCTCCATTTCCATGAATAATCCTCTCAAACTTTTACCCCAACTTTTACACCCAACCTCAGATCATGAAAGAATATAATTTTCTAATAAACTTTGTTTTCACATTTCCAGAATTAAGCAGGAGTAGATGTTATGCAAGCTCATCAGGCTTTTAGATAGAAAGATGAAAAAACAATACTGTGAAAATCACATCAGAAAAATTGCTTCCCAATAGTTAGAAAAATAGTTTCCCAATTTCTTTCTCTGTGTGGTCTCCCAGGAACAACTGGCTTTGGGGGGCTTTACCTAAGCACTCACTTAGCTACAGGTGTTGATTGCAATTTGGGTTGTTTGTATCTGTGGCAGACTCTGTAAACCAGGAGATAGGCTGCAATTTGCCCTTTCAATAAAGCCTGAACTGTGAATTTGGATATGCCCATCCCATTTCCCTGGTGGTTTAATAGCAGCACTGCAGTCTGGGGTGGAAGCCCTTGGAGGGAATGCCTGTGCCTTGATCCCAATGGGGGCATTGTTTGTGTGCCAAGTTGTTGTTTCCCAGAATATTGACCTGTTGTCTGTGCCTTTCTGCAGAGCTGGCTCTAACTTTATTCTGAATTGCTTTATCTCCTGGGCAGTCACAAGCCTCAGTGTATTACTGCTTTGGAGAATGAATTGTCTATACAATAAGAGGGCGCTGAAAAAAATCAGACACTAAGATTAGCAGCAACCGCATACATTAAAATTCAAACTGAAATCCCAGCCATGGAAGGAAACTAATAGAAGAAGAAAATATATCAAGAAGAGAAGCGCTGTCTCATCATTCACCTGTGCTGAAGGATCCAATTTTAGCCATATCCAACAGCACTGTCATTCATCTTCTTGGTGTGTTATTGTGATTTAAATCCAAGCTCTATAAGAGAGAGCAGTTCTTTTAAAATGATTGAGAGGGAATAAGGGTAAATTCAGTGTTTAGGAAAACTTTATGACATCACAATATTATACTTTACAGATGGAAGCAATATTTCCTACTTTGGAAGGAAAACTAATCATTTTCTATCTGCTCTGAGTCACTGCATCATTATAAAAGTGGGATATAAGTAGTTTTGTGCATTCCCAATCTTGTTCAAGACGACACTTTTGTTTATATAATGCTTCTGATTTATAGCACTTAAGGATTAGCCTGACTAGATATTAATTATATGGTTTTGATGCTTCAATATAAGAAGAAATTAAGTATTTCACTTGAAGATAAAACCATGGAGCTGTAAATCATAAGGAATAAATTTGTGACTGTCAGAATATTCTTTTCAGTGAAATTAGACTCGTTCTAATGATTATGTGTTTTGCTTAGCAGACATGGATATGTATAAGCACCTTTACTTATGAACAAGTCTTGTATTTCTTCAGGAAGGGTGAAGAAGAGGAAATAGGATTTGCAATATGTGTATTGCCCCTTTTGCATCAAGGTTATTTATTTCACACAGAGAAAAAGTAGGACACATACTTACATATAACTGTAAAAATCATCTTTGCTTGGCTCCTTCCAGTGTACTGCTGATGTGTTTACTGGGAATGGCTTCCTTTCCTTCAGGTGAGGTCTCTGTCTCTACAGTTCCTGGGAAATATCAAGAATGCAGTTACCAGATGTTACTACTTTTTCCATTCTTCTTTTGTTTTAATGAGATCTGCTTTGCCCATAAGTGATTTCAAAGGGAAGGCATCATGTTTACTCAGGGACTCAGAAAAATTGGGATTGATTAATGCATGCACCAATGGGTTAAAATGGGAATCCTACTCACAGCCCACCCTAAAACAGCACTATTCTCATGAGACAGCAGGAACTCAGGATAGACTGGCATGTTTAGAAACAGCAGGCTCAGAACAGCTCCATGTGCTGCCACATGGATGCCATGGGATGCTGGGATCAGGAAGGGAGCACAGAGCTGTTGTGCTTTGCTCTTGCTTGGGGATGATGTTCCTGCTTTCCATTGTGGTGTTGAATGAAGTTCTTGGAATGCCTCTTTCCTAAATAACTTGTGACACTGGCCAAGGTCTCAGGGTTGTGGCCTCTCTAGCCTGGACTCTGCATTGGTCACTGTGTTTGATGTTTGAGTTTGGGGTTTGTTTGGTGTTTGGGGTTTGTTTGGTGTTTGTTTGGTGTTTGGAGCTTGGGATTTGGTATTTGGGGTTTGGGATTTGGTGTTTGGGGTTTGGAATTTGGTGTTTGGAATTTTGGGTTTGGTGCAGGCAGGTCCTGCATCCTTCATGCCTGCTCCCAGGGGATGTTCAGGTGGTTTGAGTGTTTCAGGACCCAGCTGTGCTGCCTCTGCTCCCAGTGCTGCTGCAGGGATGCTGCCACAGGGTGTTCCTGGTGTGAGAGGAACTGTGCTGGGGGCATGAAATCTGCCAAGGAGACATTAAAGCAAAAACTCCCTTCACAACGGTGGAATTGTCAGGGCTTAGCTTTATTTAGTTTTATTACATTTTCTTTCACTACCTCATATTTTTACCTATGTACAGGACAATTGTAATTTTGATGATAATGATGTGTATTTAGTTTGGGATTTGTTTAATATTTAAACAGGTTTAAACCTTTTCAAGGTTTTTTAAAAAATCTGGCAAACAAATCCCAGACTTTCTGACACTCTGTGTGACCTACAGATTACATTCACTTCAAAAGTCTACTAAATTTTGCATACTAAAAGCTGATTCTCAGCCTGCCGTTAATAAGTTCTCTTGTTATACACCTGAAATTTGTGGAATACAGGCAATATTCCTCTGGAGTGCAATATCAGACTGCTCAGGAACCTTGCCAAGTACGTGGGCACAGGGTCATCAGAATGGTTCATTCTCCTCTGAATAATTGTCTGTATAAGTGCTTATCCCAGGGATGTGCTGGTGCCCAGGGCCATGGGGCTGTGACTGACACAGCCAATGTAATAAAGGCTGAGCTGGGTTATTTGACTTGCTTGGCTGTGGTAGCAGGATGCTGGGCAGCACTACTGTCCCCTCCTGTTCCACATTTCTAAGCTAAACCCACATTCTTGTGAGGTAATTAAAAGTTCTGCTTTAAGTAGCTCATAGCTGTGCAGAAGATGATGGGAAGGGATTCAGGTACCCGAGCTTCTCAAGAGCCCACAGCAGAGAGCTCAAACTGGCACTGCCCTGAAAAGGCCTGGAAAGCACTCAAGGGTGCTGCTGCCACCTCTCCAGGGTGCCTTGGAACTGCTCAGAGGCCAGCACCCACTGCTGGTCCCACTCCACCCCTGTTAGGTGTTTGCAAAGCAGGAGGCTCCTTTGAACTGCAAATGTTTAAAATTGAGCAGAAATCAATTTCCATTAGTAAGGAAATAAGCACAAACATTAAAAAATAGGAATAGAATAATGAATAAATTGCTAATTGCATCCTGTACCTCCACACAAGCCCCAGCTCACCACAGTGCAGCCAGACACGCCCGTGCAGTAGAGGCAGGCAGGATTATTGCCCCTGATCCAGCAGAGATCAGACTTTGCTGAGATCCCATCGGTGTGCAGGCACCTGTCCCTGCAGTCCTGTGCAGGAAGGAGCCCTCAGGAGCTGTTCTGGGGAGACTTTATTAGCTTGGCTGTTGTGAGCCAGCAAAGCCTGACACAATCACAGCAGAGAGCATGCCTCAGTGGCCATCCCAAGGCCAGGGGGGAAGGAATTTCTGAGCCATGAGAGATGGGAAAGCTGCTGGCTGCAGCCATTCCACTGCTGGCTCTCAAATGTTCCACACATTGCTAGGCCAGACTGACATGCTGTAGAACTGGCTTTTGAGGGCACCTGGTGATTCTGCTGCTGAGTCTTCCCCTGGTTTTCCTTCAGTTTAATGCACATTTTAGTTATTATTTTTAGAACCTCTTGCAATTCATGTCCCACTATCAAGTCTGCATTAACAAAATGTTTGGTGTTTGCTCTTCCAGGTCACCCAGAACATGCTGGAGAGAAGTGACCACAGCTCTGCACTGCAAAGGGGCTTCCAATCCCAAGGGCATGGATATGACTTTGGAAACAGCACTGACTGACAAACCATCTCAGAAAGTGCTGGGATCCTGTTATATTGTTAAAGAGATTTTTTTTTTTTTTTTTTTACCCTTGTGAAAACTTTTTTAAGATATTTTCTACATTTTTCTATCTCTAGCCTAAATGTAAGGATTTATAATAGTGAAAACAATGCAAAGCCAGCCTTAGTTTGAAGAATGTTTTCAGCTGTTCATATCAAAACTTATAATCCTGTTCTTTTAGCTTTATGAAACAGTGTAAAAACAATGTATGACCAAAGAACAAAAGGATATGCATTCCTTCTGAATTTGTGTCAGTTAATGGTTCTCAGTTCTGTACATAATAGTAAATAATATCTCATCAGTACAAACTTTGTATGACCTTTTCAAAATAATAAAATAAAATTACTATTTTTCTACAAAATGTTCTATAATTCTTTCAGCATGGTTGATTAATGACAGTAAGGACCACAAAGAAGACTGAAAGTGAGCATTTTTAGGCTATAAGTAAAGCAAGAAAAATGAATGTTGCACAGAGTGAAATAAGAGATGAAGGAGCATGACTTAGTGAAGTTCTGATGATGTTATTTCTCAAGTACACATTGTCCAGGTCTTTAGAAACTGGGAAAAAAAAGAACCACATAAGAAAATTAAGGTGTTAAAACCCTTTACAAAGAATAAAGTTTATCCAAAACTACAGAAAAAAAGAAAGAGACTTACACTGGGGAGCAGTGGGTATCCTGTGCTGGGCAGGAGGGGCTCTGCTGACTGGGGACATGCAAAAAAAATTGAAGGAAGACCTAAAAAAATCAGAACTGCTTAAGCAATAACTTTGTTTATTATGAAGAAAATCTATTATGTGCAATTAAAAACTTGCTTTGGGATTGAGTTGGTTTTAATTCACCTAAGGAAAAAAAATAAAAAAATTCACATGTTTGTCATGTTTGCTGCTCACATTTGATCTCAGCTCGAGAAAAGATTTCAGCCAAAGGGTCTGAACTGCAGGAATGCTGAGCACCTGAGGAGAAATCCATGGAAGTTACAGGGATCCATGGAGGTTACAGAAATCCATGGAGGTTATGGAAATCCCTGGAAGTTACAGTGATCCATGGAGATAAAGTGATCCACGGAGGTTACAGTAATCCATGAAGGTTACAGAAATCCATGGAAGTTACAGTAATATGTGGAGGTTACAGAAATCCATGGAAGTTACAGAAATCCATGGAGTTACTAAAACCCATAGAGGTTACAGAAATCCACAGAAGTTACAGAAATCCATGGAGCATGTGTAATACATTATGCAATTTTTCGAAAAGGCATAATTGGCTTAAGGGCTTTGAAATTTTTTTTAGGAAGTGGAAACAATGGAATGGGAAATGTCTAAGGGAGATGTCACTCTGAACACAAGCACTTTCCTCACAAGGAGCCAGTGTGAGCCTGGCTAGTGATGCAAAGAGTTGGGGACTGTAAAATAGGGCAGGTTCTCCCCCAGGAGTGTTTCATATTCCCAGAGAGCCAAGCACAGCCTGCTGAGCTCAGTGAGTGTGACCAGAGCCTCTGTGCAGGGCAGAGCAAAGCCCAGAGCCTCACTGAGGCTGCACGGGGCTGAGCCCAGCTTGGGTACCCGCCCTGCTTGCACAGGAGGCTGTGAGGAGCTCAGCCCCAGCACATGCACACCTCACAGAGTCATTCCTCGGCTTCGTTAATGTTTTATTGCACAAGGAGTTCACGATGACAGCGAACCTCTCACACTGCGGCAGGATAACACGCTTCCTCAGCCTATTAAAAAATAATGCTGCTGTAGGTTTTATGTACCAGGGTGTAGACTGCTGTTAAGAGGCATTGCTTTGACAAAATTCTTTTTGAGGTTTACAGAAAGCATAATAAAATATGTAAGTTACATTTCTACAAACAAAAGCTATAACATAAGTTATTTATAAGCATGAGATACAAACGGTATCAGGATAAATAAACCTTAATGGATACCTGTGGCATCCATCCTAATGTAATTTGCCCAGCAAAAGTCGTATTTAGTACAAAAACCTGGCAGCAGCTGCGTTGGTATTTAAAATAAGAATGGAAGGGGGAAGGAAGCAGCTGCTTCCCCGGGCTTACCTGCAGTAGCTCCCTGCCTTCCCCCTCACCTGGGGCTGCTGCTGCTGCTCCCAGAGCCCAGATGTGTCTACAGATGTGTCTGCGCCTTTCAGGGCTTGTCCATGAGAGCAGGATGTTCCTGTCAGCTTCACTACAGCCTGGTTTTATTAAAGGTAGCAGAAAGAAATGGAGCCCCATCTGCCTATCATCCTCTGTACCCTCTGCCCTTTCAGGGTAGCTCCTTCCCCAGCATCTCCCTCGTACCCTCTCCTGCTTGGCTAGTCTCAGCCATTTGTTGGGTTCTGAACTGAAATAAAGTTTTGGCTTTTTAAATATCACAGTTAAGGTTACCAACCCCACAAAGACGTGTTTTGCAACAGGAATTGAAGCCACTAAGGCATGTTCATTTGTCAGAGGCTTCAGAACTCATCAGGATTGGCTCTCTGAGTGGGGTTGAACTGCTTCCACCCACCGGGACATGGAGGAGGGAGTTTTACTGCAGTCTGTGTGCTGGACCTTGGACGGGGTTTATGGGGCAGATCCTGATCTCCTCTATGTCAGGGTATAGGGAATATCTCTCGTTCTGCTGAGGAAAAGGCTGCTGAGGACAGAGCTCCACTAGCCTGCCCTCCCCTCTGCCTTTGTGGGGTGAGGGGAGGCAGGAGAGACACAGCCCTCCAAACCAAAGGAAGGGCAGAGGGGAATGACCTTCGGCTCTGCAACACCAGAGCTCTTCCCTCAGAAAAAGAACAGCTGATTTAACCCTTGTGGGCTGACAAAAAAGGGTTCTTTGTCAGCTCTGCTGAGCATCAGGGGCTGAGTACCTGAGCCCAGTGCTGCCCTATGAGAGCACAGCCACAGGCTGGCACCCAGAGTGCTGCTACAGCACTGGCATGGGCAGCCAGGCCTCTGCTCTGTCCTGGGGCCTGTTGGCCAGGTGGTCCCCACCCAGGGGAGCTCATCACTGTCCAGGAAGACCCACAGGGTCCCACTGAGCCCTGCAGAAGGTACAAGGGTCAGGACCACATCCCCCTTCGGTGCACCAACCTCAGCCCTTGCCTGCTGGGCACAGCTGCTACAGGCACAGCTCAGACAGCATGCTCCTGGCTGTGCTGCCCCCTTCCCCTGCCCATGCCAGGACACAGACCAGAGAGATCCCTCTTCAGCCTGAACACCAGCATCACCACCAGCTCCACAGGGCCATGGTTAAAAAGCAAAATGTGTCCTTTGTCATGCTGAATGAGTTGTGTAATCACTCCAAACCACTTTGGGTTTATGCAGCAATATCCATCCAGAAAAGGCTGTGGAGAACAGGACTGGCCTTGCTCAGCCTGAGACCTACTGCCAAAGACTGGAGCTGCAGCAGGGACATCTCAGCATCTGCAGCTGCTGCCTGGTGCTGGGGTTATTAGCAGTGCTCATCACGTGGGTTTTGGCATTGGCAGATGGAGGGGTCCTGCAAGGACACAAGTCCTGTGAGAATGGGGTGCTGCAAGGACACCCTCCCTCCAGAAGGACACCCCACCCTCCCTCCTTCATTCTTTTGGTCCTGAGGACATTCCTGGGGCTGAGGAAAGCCAGTACACACCAGAACCAAACCTAGTGACCATGGCAGGGAGCAGCACATCCCCTCCATGTCACCAGCCAAGCCTGGGAGCAGCTCTGGGTTTTGGGCATGAGTGGGACAGCTGTGACATCTCTGCCTCCAGTGACTTCCAGTGACAGGCTGGATGGGGGACTCCTCTGCCTGGTGGTGCCAGGGAGGTGCTCACTCCTCTTCCACAGCTTAAGTTACCTTCCACCCTGCTTAACTCTGTCCCCCATACCTTTGAGGTGACTGGGAGCAGTGCTCTCCAGAGCTGGTCAGTCCCTGAGCCCAGAGCTGGGATAGCCAGGCTCCCTGACAGGCCCAGGGAGCTGTGCCCAGTGTGGCAGGACTGCACTGTGCTCCTCTGCCAGCATCACACACTCAGCTCCACATGTCAGTTCATACTTGTACAAGAAGCAGAATTTCACAAGGAATAACAATGCCACAGCAGCCTTCCACACACCTCCAGGACTCTCCCTTCCCAACCCCCTCCTGCCTGCATGGCTCTGGTGGCCACTCACTGGTGCTGTCCAGCACTGTCCCCTGGCACTGTCCAGCACTGTCCCTGGCATTGTCCAGCACTGTCCCCTGGCACTGTCCCTGTCACTGTCCAGCACTGTCCCCTGGCACTATCCAGCACTGTCCCTGACATTGTCCAGCACTATCACCTGGCACTGTCCCCTGGTGCTGTCCAGCACTGTCCCCTGGCACTGTCCAGCACTGTCCCCTGTCACTGTCCCCTGGCGCTGTCCAGCACTGTCCCCTGGCACTATCCCCTAGTGCTGTCCAGCACTGTCCCCTGGCACTGTCCAGCACTGTCCCCTGTCACTGTCCCCTGGCGCTGTCCAGCACTGTCCCCTGGCACTATCCCCTAGTGCTGTCCAGCACTGTCCCCTGGCGCTGTCCAGC
Organism: Oenanthe melanoleuca; assembly: GCF_029582105.1. NCBI lineage: Eukaryota > Metazoa > Chordata > Aves > Passeriformes > Muscicapidae > Oenanthe > Oenanthe melanoleuca. Next base: position 925,501 of record NC_079347.1, read on the forward strand.
ACTGTCCCCTGTCACTGTCCCCTGGCGCTGTCCAGCACTGTCCCCTGGCACTATCCAGCACTGTCCCCTGGCACTATCCCCTAGTGCTGTCCAGCACTGTCCCCTGGCGCTGTCCAGCACTGTCCCCTGGCACTGTCCAGCACTGTCCCCCTGGCGCTGTCCAGTACTGTCCCCCTGGTGCTGTCCCCTGGCGCTGTCCCCTGGCGCTGTCCAGCACTGTCCCCAGGCACTGTCCGGCCCTTGCTGCCCGTGTGCTGGGTTAGAGGCACCTGCAGCTGCCTGCTCGTGGCTGGCACTGCCAGGTTGGGCTCCTGGCATGCCCTGCCTCGCCAGGCCATGGCAGGCAAAGGCCGTGGGATGTGCTGTGCTATTCTGTGCATCCTATTTCATGCAAAGGCACTGCCATGCTGTGCCAGGGCCAGGCCAAGCTTTGCTGTGTCAGCCTGGCCAGAGCCCAGCCAGGTATCCCACCCCCCTGTGCTGGAAACCCGCCTGGCTGCCGGTGCCCTGTGCCTGCCCGGGGTCCCACTGCTTCCCTGAGCCCAGAGGAGCCAGCCCTGAGCCGGCTCTGGCTCCTGATGCAGTGCAGAGTCTGCATGGGCACGTCCACTCCCGTACCAGTGCACAGGGCCCTGGCACTGCCGGGCTCACAGCCCCGGGCCCTGGCACTGCCGGGCTCACAGCCCCGGGCCCTGGCACTGCCGGGCTCACAGCACCGGGCACCAGCACTGCCGGGATCACAGCACAGGGCCCTGGCACTGCCGGGCTCACAGCCCCGGGCCCTGGCACTGCCGGGCTCACAGCACAGGGCCCTGGCACTGCCGGGCTCACAGCCCCGGGCCCTGGCACTGCCGGGCTCACAGCACCGGGCACCAGCACTGCCGGGATCACAGCACAGGGCCCTGGCACTGCCGGGCTCACAGCCCCGGGCCCTGGCACTGCCGGGCTCACAGCACAGGGCCCTGGCACTGCCGGGCTCACAGCCCCGGGCCCTGGCACTGCCGGGCTCACAGCACCGGGCACCAGCACTGCCGGGCCCACAGCCCCGGGCCCTGGCACTGCCGGGCTCACAGCACAGGGCCCTGGCACTACTGGGGCTCACAGCACCGGGCCCTGGCATTGCCGGGCTCACAGCTCCGGGCCCTGGCACTGCCGGGCTCACAGCACCGGGCACCAGCACTGCCGGGCTCACAGCTCCGGGCCCTGGCACTGCCGGGCTCACAGCACAGGGCCCTGGCACTGCCGGGCTCACAGCTCCGGGCCCTGGCACTGCCGGGCTCACAGCACCGGGCACCAGCACTGCCGGGCTCACAGCTCCGGGCCCTGGCACTGCCGGGCTCACAGCACCGGGCCGTGCCGGGCAGGCGGAGCCGCTGATCCGCTCGCTTGGCGCCGCAGGGGACGGGAGGGGAGCCCGGCACGGAGCCACGGAGCCGTCAGCGGGCAGAGCGCAAGCGGTCTCTCGGTCGGAGGGATCCGCGGGGCGGTGCGGGGATCCCCGGGGCGGTGCGGGGAGCCGCGGGGCGGTGAGGGGCGGTGCGGGGATCCCCGGGGCGGTGCGGGGAGCCGCGGAGTTATGCGGAGCTGCGCGGGGCTCTGCACGGTGTGAGGGGTTCCCGCGGGTTCTGCGCAGCTCCGCTCGGGTTTCGCGCGGGGTTCTGTGCGGCCCCCCGCCCGCAGAGGGGCGAGAGAGACGACGCGGCTGCGGGAGAGCTGCATTTAAGGATACCATACGTCCGGGGTTATTAATTATAAAACATAATTAAAGTAAAACTGCAGAACGTCAACATATTAAATTTAAAAGCTAATATTAAAATAGCGTTAATATTTAATAAGGTAGCTGAGCGTTACAGAGCTGTACGCTGATACTCTATATTTAACTGTGTAAAACCAGGAGAGTTTTCCCAACGAAAAATGTATTGTTTAGCTGATTATCAAAGACTCTGTGATATATTATCCATTTCACAAAAATAATATAGATATCTTTTTAAATATAGTAATAAAAACATACTAGTGCCTTTTAAATATACTATTACTTACCACCCCTTTTCATATTGTACTATCACAGACACTTTGGAATTGGTTTAAAAGCACATCATTCATTATTCAAAGCTCATCTTTGCATATTATTCCAGCTCAAGTCTGCCAGGCTCCCTGTGAAATCGTTCACAAAATTGATAACAGCAGACACACACGCAATAAAAAGATCGCCTTGGGCAGCCCGAGCTCCCATTATGCAGATCGAGCTGCAATTTTCTCTAACAAAGCCTGCCCTGATCCAGGACTGGGTGGCACTTTATTTATTTATTTATCCTCCACCGGTTGCCCTTTTTTGCCTTTTTCCCCCCCCCTTTTTTTTTTTTTTTTTTTTTTTTTTTTTTGTGTGTGTGTGTGTGTGTGTGTGTGTGTTCTTTTTCTTTTTTTTTTTTTTCCCTTTCTTTCTTTCTTCCTTTCCCCCCCCCCCTTCCTTTCCCTTCTGCCCCCGCCCCGTCTCCTCCCGCCCGCCCCGCCGGGCCGTCCGGAGCGGGACCCCGAGGGCGGTGCTGCCCCGCACCAGCTTGCGGGGTCTCCTCAATCGGATTAGCTCCGCTCCGGGGAGCGGCGGCTGCTGCGCTCCGCAGCGAGCGGGGACAATCCGATTAGGGCTGTCCGGAGCCGGGGGGCACCAGGCGGTTCCCCCGGGGATGGGCGTTTACTGACCGCGTTAAGGACCGGGGGCAAGGCGGGGCCACTGGCCCTCGGTGCCGTGAGCTGGGGAAACCCTCCCGACGGCTGCGGGCCGGGGAACTCCGGGCGGCAGCTTCGCCGTCGGAGCCCGTCGGTCCGGAGCCTGCTCCTACTCCGCGACCCATGAGGAGCTCGAGGGTCCCGAAAAAGGCACAGCGGGCTCCGCTTTGGCCGCGGGGCCGCCGCGGGAGCAGAGCAGCACGGAGCGGGGCCCGCAGGTGCCGCCGGGCGGGCTCCGAGCGCAGCGCCCGTGCCCGGCAGGTCCGTCCCGCTCGCTGCCGCTGCCGGCGAAACGATTGGGAGCGTGGCGGTAATTGAATACTACGGTTTAAAAACTAATCAAGTCCTTCCTGTCACCGCTCCGGCATCCCGGGCTCGCCCTGCCAGGTGCTGATCAAATGCCATTACATTCTATTAACAGGGAAATTCTATTCCCTGTTTTCATTTCCCTTTATAAGAGGGAACTAAGTAAATGCGCTGAGCGTTATTTAATTGTTAACGCCTTGAGTCCCGTTCGTCCGTCAGGGACCGGCTGCCAGCGCGCTCGGCAGCCGCACCGGGTTCCGCCAATTAAGCCCAAACGGAATCTGGCCCTGTAGAGCCCCGGCCGCCCCCCAGCCCGGCCCCGGGTACGGCCCGGGCCCGCCGCTCGGTGCTGCCGTCGGGGCGGGGGCCCGGGAGGCCGCGGGCTGCGGGCACCGGGTCCCTCCTCGCAAGGTGGCTTCGGGCCGTCGGGGCCCGTGGCGGGGCGGGCTCGGGGGCGCCGGGCGGTGCGGGCCGGGGCAGGGATGGGGCCGGGGGTTGGGGGGGGAGCGGCGCCCCCGACGTGCGGCCCCGGCCCCGCCCCCGGCCCGGCGGGGCCATTGTTCGCGCGCCCCTGTGATGTCACCGCGGCGGCGGCGGCCCCCGCGCCCGGGCGCGAGCCGGTGCGGAGCGGCGGCAGCCAATGGGCGCGCGGAGGGCGGGCGGCGGCGGCCAATGGCGGCGGCGGGGGCGCACGCGGCGCGGGGCGCGCGGCGGCCCCCGGGCGGTGACGGGGCGGCGCGCGCGCGCTCCGCAAAGTTTGGTGTCGGCGGCGGGGCCGGCCGGGCCGCGAGCGCAGCGCGAGCGGCGGCGCCTGCACAGCGGCGCGAGGGCGGCGGTGGCGGAGGATGGACCCGCCGAGGATGGACCCGCCGGGGCCGGCGCAGGGCCAGCACCAGCACGAGCCCATCAGCTTCGGCATCGACCAGATCCTCAACAGCCCCGAGCAGGACAGCGCTCCCCCGCCGCCGCCCCCCCGGGGCCCCGACGGCGCGACCTTCCTGGGCGGCCCCGGCGGCCGCGGCGGCGCTCCCTACCCGGCCCTGCCGGCCCCCTTCCCGGCCATCGCCGCGCCCTTCGAGGACTCGGGATCGTACAGTGTGAACCTCAGCCTGGCCCCGGCCGGCGTGATCCGGGTGCCGGCGCACAGGCCTATCCCCGGGGCCGTGCCGCCGCCCATCTCCAGCGCCATCCCGGCCATGCCCGCCGTGCCCAGCCTGGGCAGCCTCAACTTCCCCTGGATGGAGAGCAGCAGGCGCTTCGTCAAGGACAGGTTCACAGGTAAGGCGCCGGGGCGGAGCGGGCGAGCCGGCTCCCGACAACGAACGGAAGGGCCAGTAAAAAATATAAAACGAAATAATAACAGTAATGCCAATAAGAATAAAAGCAAATGCGGCCGCTGGATGCTTCCCTCCCGCGCGCTCGCAGCGAGCCGAAAAATCGCTCTCCTCACGGCGTGGATAGCGCGGGGCGCGCCGGGGGGCGGCCGGGCCCCGCTCGTCTCCGCAGCTCTTCGGCGAGAGGTGGAAGCGGGAGCCCGGGGAGCCGCGGTTCCTCCGGGGCCGGCGGGGCGCGGGCGGCCGGCGGGAAGAGCGGCGGCCCCGGGGGGGCGGCCGGCACCGTGCGGGCGCGGGGCTGACCCCTGTGCTTCCCCCCCCGGGCAGCGGCCGCGGCGCTGACGCCCTTCACGGTGACACGGCGGATCGGGCATCCCTACCAGAACCGGACTCCGCCGAAGCGCAAGAAACCGCGGACATCCTTCTCCCGGGTGCAGATCTGCGAGCTGGAGAAGCGCTTCCATAGGCAGAAGTACCTGGCCTCGGCCGAGCGCGCTGCCCTCGCCAAGTCCCTCAAGATGACGGACGCCCAGGTGAAGACCTGGTTCCAGAACCGGCGCACCAAGTGGCGGTGAGTCCCGTGCCCCTGGAGCCGCCCCGTCCTCCCGGAGCCGCCCCCGGCGGCGTCCCCCGTCCGCCACCCCGTGAGTCCCCGCTCCGGCCGGGATCGCCTCCCTTGCCAGCTCCTGGCAGCCAAACGGTTGGGGGTGAATTTTTATTATTAGACTAGCATTATTATTATTGTTATTATCTTTATATGTTTCTTTTATAATAGTCCCCCATTCGGAAAACGGGGGATTATTCGTAAAAAACGAAGGATTATTCGAAATAACGGGGAATTGTTTGAGGAAACGGGGAAATAATTTGGAAAAAAAAAAAATCGGGGCAATGTTGGGAGAAAAGGGGGGAATATTTGGAAACGGGATTTCTGGGTGACGGCGGGTTTCCAGGCTCTTCCCGCCGCCCACAGTCCCTCCGTTGCGGTGCGGCGGTGCCCGGCCCCGAAGGGACGCGCCGGCCGCCCTGCCTGGTTCCCGAGACGGCGGGCCCGGCTCCGGGCCGGCCGCTGCCCGCGCAGTCCTGGGCGGAGCGCGGCGTGTCGGGCGCGGGCTGAGCGTGTCCCCCGGCAGGCGGCAGACGGCGGAGGAGCGGGAGGCCGAGCGGCAGCAGGCGAGCCGGCTGATGCTGCAGCTGCAGCACGACGCCTTCCAGAAGTCGCTGAACGAGTCGATCCAGCCCGACCCGCTGTGCCTGCACAACTCGTCGCTGTTCGCGCTGCAGAACCTGCAGCCCTGGGAGGAGGAGAGCGCCAAGATCCCTCCGGTGACCTCCCTGGTGTGAGCCCGGCAGCCGGGGCGCGCAGCGGACTGGCGCTCGGAGCGCGGCCGGCGGCTCTCCCTGCCCCGGGCCGCGGCTCCCCCGACGGGGCGGGTGGCGAGCGGCGCCAGCGGGGCTGACACCGGGGCCGGGTCCGACAGCAGCCGGGCCTGGAGCCGCTTTCCCGAGGTCGGCGCGGAGCGGAGTCGCTTGTATATTTGTGTCGATGTTCCACTAGGAAGGGAAATATGTCACTTTTTGTAAGAAGTGTTAATACTTTAATTTATTTATGCATCGAGATTTTGGGCACTATTAATATGGAATTATATAAAACCTCGATTATTTATATCGAAATCTGAACACAGGTATTTTGTGTTGGCTTTGGAACAAAAGGCTATTTTTTTTTCCTGTTCTGAGGATAGTGTAAAGAAAAAAAAATACCTCCCTATCACTTAGCGGAGGGGACTCGGTGGAGCCGGTGATGACTCATTAGCTTCGGAAACCCTATTAAACTGAAAAGCGGTAGCTCCCATCTGTCCCAGGTGAAGTTAATGTCAGCTGTAATTTATTCACCGTAGTAATAAGGGCTCCTTCCAGGCACCACACGCCGTTCTGTCCTCACCTTCCCAGCCGATGAGCTTTAGCGCCCCGAAACAGCAGTCGCTCCCTGTGCCACCGGCTCTCGAGAAAGCGCCTTATGTTTCATAATAAAGAGGATTTGGGGTTGACACAGACCATGTATAATACTTTGTACTTGCCGAGACGTGTAAATAAACGTTTTCTTTACAAACGTCTCTCCGGTCCCTGCCTGCCGCCGCGCCGGGGAGAGCCGAGCCGAGCCCGCCGGGCCGGGCGCTGCGGGCCGGGCGGGGAGCCTGGGCTGACGGGGAGGAGAGAAGCCGAAATGGGGGAAGCAGAGCACCGGGGAGGGCTCCGGGACAGCGGGCGGGCTCGGATCGGGGTGCGGCGGCGCGGCCGGCGCGGTTGTGCCCGGTGCCGCTGCCGCTCTTTCCGCCGGTGCGGGGGAAGCGGCCGGGAGCGATCCCGGCTCTGGGGCACGGTCAGCAGCGCCGTGTGAGAGCGAGGAGAGAAATTACCGGGGACTAGCGGGGCCTGCACCGGTGCCTGCTCTGGGGGCGACGGCCCCGCACTCCTCCCTGCCGGCCACGCGGTCCGGCCGCGTTTTCTTTCTGCTGCCTTCTCTGCGCGCACCGCGCCGGCAGCGGGACGGCGCCGACTGCGGCCGAGCCTCCGGGGCTCGCCCCCAGCCCCGCTGTGCAGGGGGATTTTTAAGAACAACCTCCCGTAGTTCTCGGGCCCCGGTGCCCCGGTCTCCAACAACGGGGGAAGCTGCAAAACTGACATTTTTTTAGAAAGCAGTCACGGCCAGGCTGTTTTCCTCCTGCCATGGGCAGCAGCCGGCGCTGCGGTGGCCGCGTTCCCGGGATGGGGCTCTGCCGCAGCCCGGCCGCGGTCACCGGGAGGCTGCGGGAGTCTAACACCTCTCCCGGCCCGGCTGCGGCTCAGGGCAGCTCAGGGCCAGGCAGCCACGCAGGGCGAGGGATGGAGACAAAAAAATTCCCTAACTGTTTTTTTCCTCATTGGTATCAGGGCACGGGCTCCGGTTGGTTTGGTTTGTCGGGGACAGGCAGTGGAGGGCTCACGGCGGAGCCGAATTCAGTCACACCGCGGTGATGGTGCTGGGCCCGGCCGGTGCCATTCACCAGCCAGAATATGAAGCTTAGGCTGAAACACCGATCGAGGGGAGGTCTCTGGCAGGGAAGGAAGGAAAAACAACGGTGAAATCTATACCGGGCGACAGAGTGCGAGGGACGGCCGCACTCCGGTCCTCTGTCCCCATCAGCTCCCCGCCAGTGCTGTGCCCCAGCCCGCGGGCGGCCCTGCTCGGTGCTTTCGTTTTCCCACCGCTCTTCGCCCTTCACGCGGCGATGCCGGGGCGATGCTTGCCCTCTGTCTTCCCCTCCGCCTTCTCCTCCGCATCGGCACCGGACGTGGGGCAGAGAGCGAGAGAACCCCCAGTACCGTTCACAGAACAGACCCAGAAACCCCAGTGAAATCGGATGGAATATACGGCACACATATTCATGTGTGTATTGGTGTTGCATTCTCCCTGCACCGTCGAACATCTGTAAAGTGCGTTTTCTTCAGCACATGGTTGTTCTTTAGCTGTTCGAACACTCCATAACTACAAGCCTCTACGTTCCCGATTACCCTGCAGTTTCCCCAAACTGCTGTAAGCCCAGGAGCAGTGTATTTGCAGAGAGCAAAATGCTGCTGCGCTCTGCAGTAACCGGCTTTGTAATAGGCGAGGATCCTGCTTTGGCAAAGAAAGCCACGGGCGCTCACAGCCCTGTGATGAACGGCAGTGCCAAGCGGCTCCGAGCTCGGCAGCGACAGCCCCGGGGGTTCCCTCGCCACTGCTGCCCGCGGGCTGTGCCACCGGCAGCGGGATTGAGCCCCGGGGCACCCCAATTTGTCAAAGGGTTTTGTAAACCGCAACCAAACTTGCATTTCAACCATCTGAGCAGTGATCAAACAGCGGGATTTGTGTCCCGCGAGCTGCCGTGGGCTCGCTGGTGTGCGTGGCTGGTGTCTTTGTTCCCAGGGAGAGACCCGAGGTGCGTTCGGAGCTGTGCTCCGAGGGGCTCAGGCCGCCTCCGCATCTGTGTCTTGTGCGGCAGCAGCGCGAGGGCGGTGCGGGGGCTCCGACTGTGCTGAGGGGACACGGCGGGGTTACCTCCAATTATCTGCCCAGTTAATCCAGTGTTTACAGGGGCCTCAGGGAAACAGCGGTTGGAACAAACACAGGCTATTTCTCCCTGTGGATGAGAGCAGTGTTCCCTGCCGGCCTGGTTCAGGTGTGACAGGTCTGCTGGGCCCTGCTGCGTGTCTCTGAAGGTCTGTCAGCAGAGAGACGCCTGAAGGTGCCCGCGTGGACTTTAGACCCTGGCAGCTGGAGCCTTTGCATCCCAGGAATTGTAGTTGTGGAGGATGTGGGTGCCTGGTGCAGGACAGGACACATTTTGGGGGTGGGCTGGCTGTTGTCCTGGTCCTGAATGTGCTGTCCACATTTTGCACTCAGGCTGTGGGGTGGACAGCTGAAGTCGAGTTGTTGTGTATGGGCAGCTGTTTGGCTTCCCGATTTCTGAAACACCCTTCTGGCAGCACGGGCCCTGACTAGCTGTGAGGAGTGGGGAGCATGGGGGGATCATGGTTTATCTCTCACCCTCCCACTCACAACTAAATGCTCCTCTACCTCCGTGGGAGACTCCTTAAAGCACTCCAGCCAGCCGAGGAGGAGATCAGTGATTTGCAGGAGGGTGAGGGCAGCAGCAGCTCCTGCAGCTGTACTGCAGCACGGCTGTTTCAGGGGGAGTCACTGAAATGCAGGCAGTGAAAGTCATGATGGAGATGTGGTCTGAGAGTGCTGCACATCCCATCCAGCTGAGTTTTAATCTATTGATGCTTGGTGCTGCTATGAAATTAATAATTCTTTGCATTTAGATGATCTTTCCAAAGCACTCTTAAATCTGCAAGTGAAATATCTCTGTGAATTTATGTTTTGAAAAGCCCATGCTATGTACCCAAATCCCTCTGTTTGGAAGTTTTAAGCACAGAAAACCTCATCTTTATAGAACAAGGGTGGAAAGATGCAATGAGAATTAAGGAGTGTTGTGGGAATTAATTTTGGACAGGTCATTTTCCAAGCTTTGCCTGACTGTGTGTGTGAATGATCTCGCAAGAAGGGCTGAGCAGCTCTGTGGGTGGATGCACGAGGCAGAGCTCGGCATAACTGGAGGAACATCGACCATCTCCTCAGAGCTCCTCCTAGCTTTGCCTTGAGCCCCGGCCCAAAGCAGCCCCTGTGCCATGCCCTCCTGCACAAACCCTCTCTGGATAAAAATGGCTCCACAATTTGCCTCTCTCAGCATTATTTTGTGCCCAGGGTATTAGATGTTACAAAGTAATGCATGGTGATCAAATGTGTATAGGCAATTCTTTTCCTAAATGGGCCCTAAAATCAATGGGTTATTAGCTCTCCTCCACTCTGTGATGAAAGCCTGGTCCTGTTAAACATGCACACTACACAATATTCAATGCCTTGGTTTATAGAAGTGTTTTGCTCAGCTAGATCATAATTTAGCTCATTTATAGCTGATATAAATAATACTGAGATTCACATCACACCTCTGAACTTTCCTCGAAGCACGAATTTCTGCACTGAAATTATCTCCCCTGCTGAGGAGTAATCATTTAAGGGCTGTGACTCACCCAGGTGAGCACTTGCTTGTGTAGCTGCTCCTCCTCAGCCAGTAGATTTCCTCCTTATGTATTGCAGGCGGGCATTTTTTGAAGAAGGAGTGTTTACACCCTTGGTTTGGGCTGTTTGGAGCCTTTTCCTTCAATGGTGTGTGTTTCCCTTGCCCACTCTTGAGTCTTTTAAGCTCCTAACTTCCTCTTGACTCAGCAGCCAAATAAATATTTCTACTTGGCGCCCACTTGTTTTTTGGTATCTGAGTTTGCCTCCTGCAGGCACCCCGGAGGCTTTGATGTGCAGAGCTGTAGGGCAGTTGGTTGCAGTTTGGCACCTATGTGCTTTTCTCCCCTCTTTGAGGGGGTCTCAGCATTTCTAGACATTTCAGATATCTTTAAAATCTGTTGTTAAGGTCAGAGAAGTAATGGTATTAAGACAGATACTCCCATGAATTTAATTTAAGGATAAGAAATAAAAAGTTCTTACCAGATCATTGTGAGAAAAGAAGCCAGCTGCCTAAAGCATCTCTGCACCATGCATTCAGAAATGGCCACATGTCCTTTATGGGATGTGCCCAGAGCTGGAAATGCTGGGAGTGCCCAGCAGAGATGTTTGAGAGGGGCCTGTGCTCTTCAGGCAGCACAGAGGGAAGTTTCCACACTTCTGCAGGAGGGGTGTAAGCTGTGCTCTGCCTCAGCCCCAGAAATGAGTGATCACAGAATCACAGAGTGATTTGAGCTGTAAAGGACCTTAAAACCCATCCCATTCTGCTCCTGCCATGGGCAGGGACACCTTCCATAGCCCAGGCTGCTCCAAGTCCTGTCCAGCCTGGCCTGGGACATTTTGGTGTAGGTGATGTTGAGTGTCCATACACTGTGCTCCACTGAGGGGGGAGGCTGGGCTTTCTGGGGTGCTTAGTGAGGCAAGTCCAAGCATCCTCACAAGCTCAGACCTCAGGCTATTCTTCAAGAGATAAAAATAAAACAAATCACAAAATCTGCCTGTGGATAGTGGACTCCACAGATCTCCCAGTAACATCTGCAGTATCTATACAGACATCAAAGGTGCTGGTCCTTGCTGAATGCTCTGAGCTGAGCCTGCAAGTATTTTCCTCCTGGGAGCTCAAGGGAGTGATGCTCTGTGGAACACCTCCCACTTCCACTTGAAGAAGCAGAGAGAGCAGGATCTCTGTTATCAGCAGCATGAGGGATTTGCTGGGTCCTGCTCTGCAGTAGGACCACAGGGATCAGACCCAGCTTCTTCTGTCACTGTGCCTCAGCCTAGGCTGGGCCAGTTTGCTGGAACAGACAGCTGGGAGAAAACTGCTCTGTCTGCAGCTCTGCTGCACATCTGAGCTCCCTGAATGAATCTCTGCACCTCCTCAGGTAATTTGGGATGGTACCTGCTGGCAGTGAGATGCATTTCACTCCCTGCTATGACTGGTTTTCCTCAGGAACTTGTCCAAGCAGGCAGCAGTGCCATGGCAGGTTGGTGTGAGCCCCGTGGCCTGAGGAAGGTCCCCACGTTCAGCAGCAGGTTGGACTGTCTGGTCCATCTTCTGTGCCTGTACCTGCAGCTCTCTGTTCAGGTGAATCTGCATTCTTATATTTCTGATTAGGGACATCAGGCATGATCTCATTGCCTTGGTTTTATTACCTCTCATCTTTGGGCTGAGTAGCAGCTGGATGGAGGGTATAAAATCATACCATGGCTTGCCTACAGAAGTACAAGACTTCTTCAATCTTTTGAAAACAGAAAGCCATCAACCCCTGCCAGACTCCTTAAATGACTTAAACTCAATGCCACAAGTGTTCCAGAATGCCCAAATGATCCCATTAATTTGGCATCCAGTATATGCTGCATTATACATACCGACTTCCATTGGCACATGCCACATCCAATCCATTAGCTGTGCACAAATGCACTTAAGTTTTTTATTGCTCTTAGTTTTGTGTCATCAGCAAAGAAAGGTAAAGTTGATCTTCATCTAAATCACTGACATGGATTATTGCAATTGATTACAATGAAGAAAGAGCTTTTCAAGTTTCAAAGTTATGTTGTCATTTATTTCCCCAAGTAGTAATCTGTACTGTTTAAGTTATTGCACAAGAACCATCTCAGTGAGAGCTGCCTATATTATATTCCTTGTTGAGAACATTTGTGTGCTAGGCTGTTGTGATTCCTCAGCTCTGTACAGAACTTTTATTCCTTCTGGTGGCAGAAAGGCACTTGATGTTCTTCACTCAGTCCAGACAGAGAAGGAAGAAGCGAAGCATTAGCTGAAACTAATGTTTGGGAAGTTGTGTTTTAATCTATGATTAGAAAAATCCTATTTTATTTATAGTTTTATCCACCATTCTTCCCAAGCTTAGCCACCTAATTGGGATAGTGTGTTACCTATGTCAGGACACTTTTGACACCTGGGTATCCAGACAGCAGCACACAAGGGAAGGATGTGACCCAGCTTCACAACATTTTTCTGATCAGATTATGTGCAACTGAAAAACAAATGAGGGGAGCTGTCCTCCCAGATCACCCTGCTTGCCCTCTGCCAGAGCTGCCTGTGCACTTGGGCCCTGCTTTACAGCCCCAGCATTTCCACTGGGCCCTTGTCAGGCAGAGACTTGCACCCAAACTCATCTTTGCACAGTTCAGGAGCCTTGTTGAAATGATGAGGTTAAAATTAACTCTGTGTTTGCTAGAATGATCTTTCAGCTTGAATTCAAGGTGCTGAACTCCCAGGTACTTCCACAAGGCAGCAAGTGCCAACATGACTGTGGAACTGCTCCCTTGCATCTTCAGGGCAGCCAGGCAGTGCCTCTGCTCTGCCTCTCTCCACTGCCTCGGGTCTCTTCAAAACTCCACACCAGCTCTGAGGTCAGCACTTCTTAAAACATGACCCTGAAACTTAACTGAGGACTAACCATTAGTTAATAAAGCTTGTGGTTTATGGATGGAGGGGCAGAGAAGGCTGGCTCAGAATGGAGCTGTTAAACACCAGGGCTGCTGGAACGGCTCGGCCGCTTTCCTGAGCAGAGGGCCAGCCCTTCCCAGGGTGTAAATCAGCACAGATCCATTAACTGCACTAGATCTCATCTACTCTACATCAGCTGAGGACACGACCCTGAGAACCTAATTGGTGGTGTAATATAAAGACATTACAGTCTGCTGCTCACCCGCACACGCCGTTCCCATTACTGGTAATGGGAGCAGCCTGGGGGGAACGCCAGCCTCGGGTGGGCACGGATGGTGCCAGCCCTGGGCTGCTCCCACCAGGGCTGCTGCCCTGTTAAGCTGCTCCTGGTCTCCAGAGAGCCCATGCTCTCAAGTGGAGCAGGAAACCAAAGCAAAGTTAATAATTAAAGAAGCTTCAACTCCCTTGGACTGGTGGGATGGAGCAGGAGCTCTGAGGGGCCCGAGTGTGCCACAGGCCTGGCCAGGAGGGCACCTGCCAGCAGGGCATGAGGCTGGAGTGTCTGGGAGAGCAGCTTCTCTCGTGCCATCGCTGCAGGCACGAGCCATGGCCTTGAGCCACGACCTGAGCTGGGTTTCCCTTGGAAATCTGGAAAATAGGGAATCTTAGAACAGGGGAAAATGTTTCTAGGTCTGGACAAAAGGTATTCCAGGAGCAGCCTGGGGTAAAACCTCCTGGCTGCAGCCCACAGGCAGAGGCTCCAGGCTGTGCTGCTCCTCCATGCCAGCTCTTCTCCTGTCCCCCCGAGATGTGCCCAACTGTGGCTCTGGCAGCACAGGAGAAGCAGAGGAGGTGGGGATGCTTTAGCTGTCACAGGGCTGCACACTGGGAGGAGGAAATGGTGATCCTTCAAGACCTTTCATCAAGTCCCTTTTCTTATGTCTTTTTTACCCTTGAGGCTGGCACGAGGGCAGGCAGGTGGTGCAGGGTGATGCGTAGGAGATGGTTCCTTCATAGACAGCAGGGATGTTGTGGTAATTCATCTTGGTTTTGTTCTGGTACCTAAAAATCTCTCTGGGGAGCTGCAGTCCTGCACCCTGCTTCATGGATTATCCTAATCTGTGCTCCTGAGCAGAACTTCAAAGCAGTACTTAGTCATGCTTTTCCTGGAGCTTCTAAAAATACTCTTTTTTATCCTTGTGACATGTCTTCTGTGGGCATCCTGTCTCCATGCTGCCTTTCTGCTGCTGGCTGAGGCACGTGTTGCTGTCCCTCAGGTCACAGCCTGCCTGTTTCTGGTCTTGTGCAGCTCCTCAGCCTATATTTTCAGTCAGTTTTGGCAGCGTCTGAGCCCCCTGCTCCCAGGTTTCCTCTGCTCCCAGATTTCCTCTCTGCACAGGTGCATGGCTGCTCTCCGCCTGGAGCCAAGTGTTCCCTCGGCATTTCACTGCTCAAATGGCACCCTAATGTTGCTCTGTTTTCTTTTTGTAGGGTTGCAGGGGGGAAAAAAGTGGTCTGTTGCCTGTTGCCCAGAGAAGCTGAGATGGGTAATTGATTCTGAAAGCAGTCTGCACAGTCGGGGACTCGCTCGCTGAAGCTGCCGCGTTGCACTGGGGAGCTTTGCCATTGCGGAGCTCCAGCGGAGCAGCTGTTGTACCCTGCATTGCTTCCAGATTGTCACGGGCTGTGGAGGTTCCCCTGTCCTCAGACTGTTCATCAGGAATGCTTTCAACTCTAATTTGTCCCCTTTATTCAGCAGGAGGCCAACGGAAGGAGCCTTTTCTATGTTGAATCAACACATCAGGGTTAGTGGTTTCACTTCGAAACTCCATTTTAGAGCCTTCAAGCCCGGTGCATCCATGCCTGGTGCTACCCCACCATGTGGCAAAAGGAGACTGTCCCTGAGAGCCCGAGCAGGGAAAAAGCCTTTTCCACCCTTCTTAGGCTGAAATATTTTAGAGTACCAGAAATAAGTGTTCAGGGAAAAAACACTTGCAGGACCTTTTTTTGGAGATCTGAAATGTGATCCTCCTCTATATCATCAAGGGTAGAAGTTGTAGGGGTTTAGGGTTTTTTTTCTGCCTTGTCATGCTTGTGGCTTTTCTACATTGATCTCTGTGAAGTTGACCTTCTCTGTCTCCAGCCAAGTGCTCAGAGGGGGAAGGATGTACTTCTGCTGCATGGAGGGGCTGGGGTGAAACCACTGCCCTTTTCACTGCAGTAGGGAATAGGGCAGGGAAAATAAAGCAGCGTGTGTCCCTTCCTCATGGCAGCATTTTCCTTCCAACTGCAGGCAGTTTTCAAAAGCATTCTTAGATGGGGCTTCCAACCCCTGTGTGACTGACTCTGTCACACAGCTCCGAGGGAGATCCTTCTGGCACAAATCTCTGCTTCCTGTGAAAGCTTTTACCTTCCTGTGCTGCTCAAGATTCACATGAGCAACTGTTTTTCCCTGTTTGCTCTGCAGGGTCCCCAGACAGGTCTGCAAAGGCAGTTCCTTTATCACACCACAGTCTGTCAGCCCTTTGTCCATCCAGGCTTGTGGTCCTACAGCCCAGATGAGATTCCATGAGTGGGAGATAAAGCAGAGGAAACATAAATCACTGTTCACTAGCTCAGATGGAAAAAAAGAGACCCTCCCTCAGTCTTGTCTATCTCTGTTTACTTCAGCTTCCTGACTTGCTTTGAATGCCAGTCTGCAGTTTCCCAGCTGCAGCTGGAACACCTCCCGCAGCACTGGCTCCTTTTCTCAGTGCTGTTTGCAGCTTTGCTCTTTGTCTTTTTCTCTGGCCAAGACTTTTCCTCTTTATCAATTCAAATTAACAATGGGGCTGAGGCAGAAATGTGGAGGTGTGATCCCCACTCCGGCAGTGTTGGCTGTGACACTGAGTGAGGTTGGGAAGCTCTGATGGGTTGAGGGGGGATGGAGCACGAGCTGGTGGGACTGAAGGGCAGGAAATGATGGAAATGCAGCAAGTGGGAAAGATGCAGGGGAAGATCAGAGAAAGGAGAATCCCAGACTTCCGTGCATGCACAGAAAGCTGAGAAGGAGGGAGAAAGCCGGGAATGAACAAGAAGAGCAAAGCTGGAAGCGAGAGTGATGAGAGCACCTGGAGAGAGCAGGGGAAGGGCTGTGCAGAGCTGCGGTGGTGGGGAAGAGACATGAGGATGCGTGGAGCAGTGGGAAGCTCTGCCGTGGGGCTCTGCTGGACTTCCAGGTGGAAAAGGAGTCTGTCGTGTTTAAAAACTCAATGCAGTGGGGCTATATGTGAGCAAGCAGCCGGGTACTGCCTTAGAAATGGAAATGGCTTGGCGTGGGTTCCTGCTGAGGGACAGGGACAGAGTGCCCAGCGCACCGGGCAGTGCTTTGGGGTCCCACTGGATAGCGAGCCCTGGGACAGCTCCGTGGTGAAATCACCAGCACACCGGGCAAGGCACAAAACAGCAAACGGTAAAACACGGCAAGAAGGACCCAAAAATCCGCAGAGTGCAGTAAGCAGGGGTTACAGAACAGCTGAAGAAAGTGGGTGGAAGCAAGCGAGAGAAACGAGGAAACGCAGGCGAGCCCCCCCGAGCAGGAAGCCCCGAGAAGCGGCTCCAGCAGCGCCTCGCAGCGAGAGGCTGAGCACGGCCGGGGCAGCGCTGCCCTGCGACATCTGCTCTCGGTGACAATAGCACGGCCTGACAAGTTCATTGTGGCTCGGCACGGGGCAGCAGGTGGGAGAGGCAGCGTGTGCAGCCACCTGCTCGGCCGCCTGTGTGCCCGTCCCCCGGGGCTGCCGCGGAGCTCCGCGTCCCAGCCCGGAGGGGACGGGCACTACCGGGGCTGCCCAGGTACGGAGGGAGGCTGACACCCGCTGAGGGGGGCTGTGCTGGAGGGGGGCTCTTAAAGTAGCTCTGGAAGGGTCCAGCTTTTACCTTTTATAGACTTCACTTGGGTAGAGAGCAGCATTTTTTTTTTTTTTTTTTTTTTCCTTCTTCATTCCAAAATAATAAATCTCCTTTAAGATAATTTTTGTGTCTGGAATTCAGTGACCTGTCATGGAAGGCTCAAACATGTATGAAAACAGATGAGGCAAAAACAAAGCCGCCAAGCCAAATCCTACACCTGTAACTCTTCCTGAACCCACCAGGCAGAGGAAGAGCTCAGCTGCTCCCAGCGCTTGGCTGGTGCCGCCTGGATGTCATTAGTGTACAATAGGATTTGATCGGAATTGGCATCGCTCTTGCCAGGGAGTGAATGGGCTGAGAGCGACTGAAGCAACCGAGGATGCAGCCTCCTGCACCGAACTCAGTAAGTACTCGAGCAACAGTCAGCTCTGGTTTAGAGGCCAAAGTCAATTCTGAATGACACCAATAAACTCGGGCTGTGCGCTCCCGATCCGCCCCGGCAGAGCCAGGAGGGAATTTCCCCCTTCCCTCTGTGAAGTGCCAGGAACAGCAGGGTCTGTCAGGTTCGGGGCAGCAGGAGGGACTCACTGTACGCGATGTTTGCTGCACAAGTCTTTTCGGAGCTTTTCGACGAACCCTCGTATGCTGGGACAGAGCATTCATAGAGCTGCTCTGATTTACCGAAAATCTGGCTCACGGGCCCCATTTCACAATCCCGTTGCCTGCCAAATGCTTCGGCGCAAGTTTCAGTCGGAGTTTTCATCTCCAGAAGTGCATGAGCTCGGTTCTGCTGATGGCGGGTCCGAGGGTTGGTGCGGAGCGAGCCCCGTGCGGGGCTGCGGGGACCCCCGGGCTTTGTGCCCCTCCAGGGCAGCGCTGCCCGATGCCCTCGGCATCCTCACAGCTGCGGGGAGCAAATACAGACCCGAGCGCACAGATCCCTTCCTCTGGTGGAACTAAAACAGCAGGATCGATTCTGGCGCGTCAGCCAAAACCCCGCTAATGGGGAGGGGAAAGAGGGGCTGGAAATGTCGCTGTCTTCGGGCAAAAGCCAAGCGCCACGGTGCTGGTTTTGATGCCAGACACAGAGCTGGTTTCATAGGAACAGCTGCTGGGAGCCCAAGGGGGTGCAGCACCTTTCGGGGGGCACAGGCTGTCTGTCTGTCCGTCCTCCTGTCCCCCCGTGCCTCCGCTCTGAAACTGCCCTTAACAAGGATTGCAAGGCTCGCTGCTCCAGCCCAGCTCACGGAGCACAGCGCTGGAGTTCTCTAATTAAAAATGTATTTCCAGATTTCAGGGGATCTCAGGATTACAAGTTTTTTGGTACCAACCTCCGGCGTTATAAGATGTTCGCTTAGAACAACAGGAAGATTTAAAAGGGTGTTTAAAAAAAAAAAAAAATCAGCCTAAGGTATTTAGAGATTTGCTTTTAATTATGAAGAGTAAATTAAAATGTAGTTGTTCCATGGCAAGGTCATCTTAATTCAGTGTCTAATTATACAGGTATTAAATTTCTCCCAAATAAAGCCTTATTTGAGCTAAGATAATTCGTTTAAAAAGTAATCCAGTCTTGAATGAAATATCCCTAATGATGAAGAATCGATTCAAAATTTAAGTACTTAATCACAGCCACAATAAAAATTAATATATTGCCTTTTTTATTTTTCTTTTTTCTTTTTTTCCTTTTTTTTTTTTTTTTTTTTTTTTTTCTTTCCTTCCCTCCCTCCACCTCCCCCCCGGATTTGTATAATTTTAGCTTGTAGCCCTTGGAACCAGCGCACACTTGTTTGCTCAGTGCTACTGAGTCCTAAACAGGAGACTCAGGTTTCTCTTTGTTCAACTTAACAAACTGTTCCCATCCTCTGCCTTTACTTCCAGAGGGATCTCTCCCGCTGGAAATGTGCTTTGCTGGAAGCAAAGTCCTGGAGCAGAGGATGCTCTCAGGAGTAAGTGTGATCCTTCCCTGTTCCTCACATATTCTGTTGAACATCTTCAGGTTTGTGCCGTGGCTGAATTAATTTTGCCAACATCGAAAATTAGCGAACAGACTGCTACCAGGACGTCTTGAATTTGGTTCCCTAGGAAATGATACAAGTGACTTTATTTTGGGATGGTGTGTAACCACATCACAGCCCAGAAACTAGAGGGAAAAACCGGAGAGCTGAGACTCCTCCCAGCAGCTCTGAGAGCACGAAGGAGTCGTTTTGGCAATGTGGGATAAGAACTGTAGTTAGATCTGGATTATGCCACAGTGGCCAGGAGTGAAATAATTAAAATAGAGATATTTGCCTTCTGAATTTCAGTGTTAACTGCCCTTTCTGCCAAGCAGGGCTGTTTCGTGTTTCAAGGACCCTGGATGCTTCAGACACCGGAAGTCTCAAGAATATTCATCTCTCTTATTCTCGAGGCTTGGGGAAACCAGTTAAATTAAATTTTAATTCTTGAGCTGGGTTTGTTTGCCAGTTCCATGAGCACACGGGTGGCGCCACAGGGTAAAGCCAGTCCGGCTGTTTTGTGCTCCCGGGCGGGGCAGGGAGCGGGGTCAGAGCTCGGGGCGATCCCTGGGCTGCTCCGTGCTGCCCGGAGCGAGGTCAGAGCTGGTCCGAGCGGGCTCAGAGCTCACCTGGGCCGGTCCGTGCTCCCTGGGAGCGGGCTCAGAGCTCACCTGGGCCGGTCCCGGTTCCCTGTCCCCGGTCCCGCTCCCCGGCAGTGGCGCGGCCGGACCCCGGTGACCCCCGGGCTGCCGCTCCTCAAGGGCGCTCCTGTCCTGCCTGGCCAGAGTTTATTGCTGATTTATTGGGCTGACAACGGGTGGCTCTGAAAGCGGCACTGTGGGGCTGTGCCGCGGGACAGGGGTGCGGGAATGGGGCATTGTGCGGGCCCCCAGCCTGGCGTGCCTGCGGCTGGGAAAAGTTAGCGAGGTAAGCCGCGTTCCACGCCGCGTTCCACGCCGTGTTCCAGCTCCTCGTTCCACGCCGTGCTCCAGCGCCTCGTTCCGCGCTGTGTTCAGCGCCTCGTTCCGCGGCGTGTTCAGCGCCTCTTTCCACGCCGTGTTCCACGCAGTGTTCCAGCTCCTCGTTCCACGCAGTGTTCCAGCTCCTCGTTCCACGCCGTGTTCCAGCTCCTCGTTCCACGCCGCGTTCCAGCCGCGCTCCGCTGATTTACGGCGGCTCTCCCGCGCTCGGAAGTGCCGCGACATTCCCCAGTAAATGGGGATGTATGAACGATTCTATTTCCCTCCTCTTATCCGCTCTTCCCAAATACGTAAACTCTGAGCTGGCTTTATTCTTCTTCAATGATCATTCAATTGTCTCCAGACTGTATCTTTTGGTAAATTTATTGCTGGCTATTCAAAAAAAAAAAAAAAGCAACTCAAATGCATTTTGCATATTAACACGTAACTCTTGTTCCTGTCTGCTCAGTTTGGAAATGGCTGGATTGCTTTTATAAAGAAAAAAATGACTAATAAAATTGGCCTCAGCACCGTTGCTTTGCAATTCTTATGAACAGTAAAGTGCCTCTTACAGTCATTGATGTTAAAAGCTATTTCTAAATTATGGTGCCATTTATTATCTCTAGTGTCCAAAGTAAGTTTAAATGATGCTTATAATTCATGTTTTACCAAATTTCCTTTTCCCCCTGAGGATACCTCTGATTAACTTATGCACATTTAAGCGCTTTTTAAATTCTTCTTTTATTGCCATTATGCTCTGAAAATCTCAGCGATTCTCAAAAATGGGTAATAAACTTGAGATAAAATGCTGCAGTTTTAGATCAATGCTGACATATCACTGTGGTGATTTCTTCAGAGCTAAAGTGATAATGCTTCATATTTACAGAATATATACTAGGTTATTACTACAGTATTACCATTTTGTTCTAAGATGAAATGAGTAATTTACCAATTTATTAAACAGTTACATTTAAGTATTGCTTAGGACATTACCACACCAATCTGTTTACTTAGCTTGAAGAGTTACCATTAAGAAACCCTGTTTATTTAGGTAAAATTTGTAATGATCGTCCCCTTCATTAAGAAACTTATTTTTCTGCAAGCCTAATTGCCTGGAAATGAGCTTCTCCTTATTTACTATGGTGAATTTTGCTAAGCCAGCTAAAACCATTACCCTCACAAGAAGTGCTGGAGAAATTAATAATACATACATGGAACAGTTTTAATTAGTATAATACCAAATGTTAATAAAAGATTTATGATCCAGTTAAAAGTTCTAACCATCACAACAGGAAAAGGGCTGAAGCATGGTGGTGGTGACCTGTTAAAAATAAACAAATGCTGCCAAACTCTCCAAATTGAGGACAGAGGAGATTTTTTGTTTGATTTTTTTCCTCCTGCCTTTATGTGAGTCCTGGCTCAATGATGTGTAAGGTCAGGCTCTGACCCACGGCAAGGAGAGTAAATCCAGACTGGCAGGAGGGGTTATCCCGTGTGGCAGCAGGGCAGAAGCCACTCAGTGCAGGGGAGAGGCTGCATTTAACTCAGCTGGAGCCACTGGGCTGGGAGCAGGCAGCTCCTGCCTCGAGACCCCAGCCCCAGCCAGCCCCAGGTTGTGCCAGCAGAGCTCCAGCATCGCTGGCACAGCCTCTTATTCCAGTTCTAGGAAAGGAGTCCGTGTTTAAAGCGGCTCAGAAGGCACTGGAGGAGGATGCACCAGAACCAGCTTGGCTCCAGCCAAAGGCAGATGCAATAAGAAGTGGCTGAATTTCCAGACGTTATTTCCTTGAGAGGCAAAAAAGCCTCTGAGGTCACAAATGTCTCAGATGCACCTTGCAGCTCTGCTCCTGGGGAGCCCCTGGGAAGGCTGAGCTGCAGGAGCCCCGGCAGAGCTGGGCTGGGAGGGAAGGAACCACAGCACCCAGCCAAACGTTTGAACACTGCAATGAGGATCTCAGCTCAGACACCTTCTGCACTGCTGTGCCTGGGGAAGGAGCAGTGTGGGGACATCGAGGGACACTGGTCACTGCTGACACCTGCTCTGAAGGTATTTAGGTTGATATTGAGGGTATTGAGATTAATTAAGACCCTGCCTTAAACCCTCTGAAATGTGCCTGGCTGGGCATCCTCACTGGTGTCTTCAAGATGAAGCCCCAAAATGTGATGTTAGAGACAAGAAGACTCAAAGCAGAAATGGATATTGCTTGCTTGGATTTGGGGGATTTGGAGGCAGGAACAAGTGCTGGGATCTTCATTGTTTTCTTGAATGCTGCCTGGATTTGTTTCCCAGCAGCATTGATGGGAGTGGAACTCCTTTGGCACAGTTTGGGGATACTTACAGCCAGTATCAGAAACCAGCCTTGTGCTGCATATCTGAAGGTGCCCAGCTGAGGTGGCAGTGCTGGATCTCACTCCCTGCAGGGGCCCAGCAGGAGCAGAGCTGCTGCACTGGGCACAGGTAATGCCTCCCCTGGGGCAGGTACCAGCACAGGCCAGCAGCATGACTGACCCGAGGGAAGCCAGGGCAGAGGGGAGCCAGGGATGAGCACTCCCAGCAGATTTGCTCCAGCTGAAGGCCTGCCACTGGAGGATGAACGTGCAGAATGTGTAAGATCACAGAATCACAGAATTTACTATGCTGGAAAAGACCTTGGGGGTCATTGAGTCCATGATGGATGTCCTGCTGCTAGGCTGGGCTTCCTTCCTGCATTGGGTCAAGCCAGTACTTCAGAACAAATTACTGGTGGAAAAGTTTGTGTCAATAAGAAAATGGGATGTCCTGTCCCTGTCACAACCTCTGCTTTTGGAGCAGTGAATGGCTGAGCAGCAGGAAACCAGGAGCACTTTGTCCCTTCTTTCTGCCAGTGTGCAGGCACAGCTTGGGAAGGGTTGGTGAACTCCTCTGGCTCCTCAGCACTAAAACCCTTCATTGCTCAGGGTGCCAAGCCCTTCCCCTTGACACTCAGCAAGCTGGAGTGGATCTACACTGTCTGCTGGGGCCTGTTTTCTTTTTTTTTTAATTCCTCTTAGGAAGTTCCCTGTGAAAAACCTGAACTGGATTTCCAGGCTGAGTCCCCAGTGTTTCCTGGGCAGCCTGGAGATGTACTTGCTCTGCTCTGGAGAGCAAATGAATGTCAAGAGATTTACTGAATTGTCTGGGCAATGCAGAGGCTTTATTCATCCCTAAACTTCAGAATGTGACTTTCCTTATTTGTTCTTTCCAAGGCCAGAAAAGGAAACACCATATTTATTCTTGCTAATGTAGCAATATTGATTAAGTCATAAAGCACATACAAATACATATTGACTCATATTACATTAAAGTATCTATCACTTACTACTTGTTCCTCAATAACACTATAGTTATATAAAAAAATGCATTAAAATTGGCATTACCTCAAGGAAAGTAGGGTCTGCCATCATTATTAATATCAGGCTTTAGAGGGGAAAAAAAAGGTTTAAAGAGTATGCAAGTGTTAAAAATGGAAACCCACCTCCCTTTTCCCTGAACAGTGACTAGATACTTCTGGCTGTCCCAGTCATTTGGTGCCAGGCCCTGAGATCTCAGGTCAGTACTTTGTGTTGGAAAACTTTGCTGGGGTGATGTCCTGCACGATGAGATGAGGGGATGGGTCTCCCTCAGCAGCAGCACATCCCTGCAGAGCTGGGTGCTGCTCTGTCCGTGTTGGAAGGGGAGGAAGGTCTGTGCTTGGCTGTGTCAGAGCACAGTGGGTAGCCTCCTGCCCAAAGGTGTGTCTGCAACTCATCTCTCCCACTAAACTGCTTTATAAAACCTAAACTTAAATTGAGATCCTCACAATGCCCACTTAATTCTAGAGGTTCCTCCCAGTGCTGTGTCCCCTGCTTCCTGCCTGGCCAGGCTCTCAGGTGCCAGGATTTTGGCAGTTCCCAAGCACTATCTGTCACAGATAGCCCCAGTCTGGCTGTCATGCAGGCATTCAGCCTCTCCCACCATGGAGCACCAGCAATGAACAAGGGTGGACAATGATGCCACGTTTCCCTACTGCAGCTTCTCAGAAACCAGAGTGTCCTTTCTCCCTGGCCCTGACAGTGATGTCAGGTGGTATGGAATAACCAAAACCAGAACAGAAAGGCAAAGCTCACTTCTGGGAGTATAAATACAGCAGATATTGCAGGAAATGCAATATCTGAGGGAAATCAGCATCTTTGGGCACCAGGGCTGGGCGAGGTGTCTCTGATGAGCACCCCAGTTTGATAAGGAGCTGAGTGTACCCAGGCACCAGGAATGCCCAGCAGCTTCTGTGGCTGCTGCAGAGGAGGAACATGGCCATGGCAGGGGGTGAGCAGGGGCTGGAAATGGGATGGGCTGTGCTGCCTCGCTGCTTCTGCTCTGCAAAGTGTGCTGCAGGTTGATTGTGCAGAGATGGAAGAATTTCTGTTAGTTTTGAAGAAGCTTGGTCTGTATGAGGATTTGGTCACTGCTTGACACAACCTGTTAGGTTGTCTGAACATCCCTGCCTCCTGACGTACAGCACTAAATTAGGGAAACCAGGAGAGAAATTGTTTTAATACCCATATTTCCTTTATGCAGAATGTGTTTAGTCTTTTCTGTGCAAAGAAAAACTCCAGCAAAATACTGTCCACATGGCTATTTTATGCTTCTGTCTGTCTTTTCTTCTCTTTATAATTAGCCTAATATGATATCTGATCCCTGCTCTTTTTAGTGTTTGTGTGCCAGTCTGACAGCCCTAGTGCTGTTATTTCTTAGATAAGTTAATCACTTCATAATGACTGGACAAGGTATCTTTATTTAACTGCATAAAGAGATTTAACTTCTCCCGTTAAGATGTGACCACTGGTTTATGTTTTGTTAATGACATGTAATGTTGGTGTGAGGCTCAGGTGGCACACACATGTCAGAGAGGGCCTGGGTGTCTGGTTTTAGAGGCTGTGAAAGGGGTGGGGAGGAGGAACTTGTTTTCTATTAATCTGAATTTATTAGGAAAGCCCTCTTGTGAGCCTGACTAGCTGCTGCTGCTGCTGCTTCACTGCCCAGTGTGTGGCCATGGGCTGGAACTGCAATACCACAGGTGGGTTTAAGTCACCTCACCTCCCTGTGCTCACAGATGAACACATACAGGAGTGCTTATTTGCAACATTATTTTAAGTGCTTGCTGCAAGATTGCTGTCAGATTATTATCTTCTTATAAACAAGATAACCATATTCCTAAAATGTGGAAGCACAAGGAGACGTTCTCATTTAGATCCATGTGTGTGCACTGCCAGGCTGGTAGAAGATGGAGGAGGCTGCTGGGAACAGGACTGGGGACAAGAGAATTGAATTTAAAAGCTTTGTCCCCTCTGCCCTGAGATAAAGGACCCAGACACTGAATGGGCTATTCAGCATTGTGAAAAAACGTGCTTTCAGGGTAAGGTGTACTCTGCATAAAAATGAAAAAAGAAAATGAGGCCAGTGAGAATAGAGCAAAGCACTTATCTGAGCTCCAAGAAGTTACTGCAGATTTGTCCAGGAACAAAACTCCCAGCACCTCCAAGCTTAGAGCTCATGAGCCCTCCTGCTCCAGCTCCACAAGCCTGCAGATGTAAGGAGGGATGGGTTTGAACTGGTTTTGTCTATCAACCCCTGTGCATATGTGCTGATGAGCTCTGGATGCAGCTCCAGGCCCACTGTGGGGCTCAGATTGGTTTTCTTTAGCATCATTTAGAGCAGAGCTTGTGGAAGGCAGCAGAACCATAAGATGCTCCAGCCTTGAACCCAGGTGTGCTGGTACCTTCTTGGGGCTGGGTCCTCTTCTGGGGCAGAAGAAGGAGTACCCAGATGGAAGCCAGGCCCTTTAAAGCACCTGAAACTAGCCTGCCAAAACTGAAGGCAGCAGAAGCCCTTTCCTTCTTTATTTGAAAGTTTTGTCCTAACATTTATGAGTATCTTAAAGTGCTCAGCAGAGATCTGTATGCCTGCCTGATGAGAAAAAGCCAGGTCATTCCTTGGAGTTTTAATTTTCCTGGCTGGCTACCTCTAATGCCAGTCTTATCAATGATGTCTTTTCTTCCCCAGTAGCATACTGTAATAAGAAACTAAATCACTAAAAAAGCATCTGGCACCTCCATTTTGTGGGCTTTTACCTCCATCTATAGCACGTTTACAAGAAACATTAATTGCTGGAGTGCTTGCTTGCAGTATGGAAAGAGCTGATCCCAACATCTCTGAAAGCAGGGTCCTGCTCTGCTCCACAGCCTGGTCCTGGGATCAAACCTGGGATCAAACCTAGATCCAAAGCATGCCCTGGAGCTTTGGGGCTCCAGAGTGGGCACTGGGCAGGGAAAAGCAGCCAGTGAGTCACTGCAGGGAGCACAGGGATCTTTGAGCTGTATATCTGCAAGTGGTGCATGCACAGAGCAGCAGTGGGGCTTGGTCAGATCCATGAGGGTTTCACACCTGGAGCAGTGTGCTGCTCTGAGTGTCAGCAATGCAAATGCAGCTCAGAAATACACAATTCAATCCTTGCTGAGCCCTGCTGGGGCACAGGAATGCAGTGGCAAAGGGGAAAAAACACCTGATAGTGCTGTGTACTGTAAGGAACTCTTCAAACATAATAGAATGGGGAATCTTACAGTGGTTTTGGGCTGTGCTGCTGCAGAGCTGGGAGCAGAGCCCTGCAGCCGTGTCAAACCCGCCCCAGCCCCCTCCTGCTGTCAGGAGCAGCAATGTCCCCTCTGGGATCGGACAGGGGGAGCAGCAATGTCCCCTCTGGGACTGGACAATGTGGGAGCAGCAATGTCCCCTCTGAGATCAGACAGTGGGGGAGCAGCAATGTCCCCTCTGGGACTGGACAATGTGGGAGCAGCAATGACCCCTCTGGGACTGGACAATGTGGGAGCAGCAATGTCCCCTCTGAGATCGGACAATGTGGGAGCAGCAATGTCCCCTCTGAGATCAGACAGTGGGGGAGCAGCAATGTCCCCTCTGGGATTGGACAATGTGGGAGCAGCAATGTCCCCTCTGAGATCAGACAGTGGGGGAGCAGCAATGTCCCCTCTGAGATCAGACAGTGGGGGAGCAAGAGGTCAAGTGTCTTCATTAGGCCGCGGAGGCTCTGGAAGCGGGAGCGGAGTGCGGAGCGTGGCACAGCAGGAGCGCTTTGTCAGGCCTGAGCCTGGGACTGGGACTGGATCTGGGCCTGGGCCTGGGACTGGGTCTGGGCCTGAACCTGGGTCTGGGTCTGGGTCTGGGCCTGGGTCTGGGTCTGGGTGGGGGTCTGGGACTGGGTCTGGGTCTGAGCCTGAGCCTGGGTCTGGGCCTGAGCTTTGGCCTGAGCCTGAGCCTGGGCTTGGGTCTGGGTCTGGGTCTGGGTCTGGGTCTGGGCTTGAGCCTGGGTCTGGGTCTGGGTCTGGGTCTGGGCCTGGGTCTGGGTCTGGGTGGGGGTCTGGGACTGGGTCTGGGTCTGAGCCTGAGCCTGGGTCTGGGCCTGAGCTTTGGCCTGAGCCTGAGCCTGGGCTTGGGTCTGGGTCTGGGTCTGGGTCTGGGTCTGGGTCTGGGTCTGGGCTTGAGCCTGAGCCTGAGCCTGGGCCTGAGCCTGATCCTGGGTCTGGGTCTGGGTCCGGGTCTGGGTCTGGGTCTGGGCCTGAGCCTGGGTCTGGGTCTGGGCCTGTGGTGCTAATATGCTCCCATCTCACACCTGAACTCACACTGGGCTCTGTCCCTCCCAGTTTTGGCTGCTGGTGCTGCGGGTGCTGAGGGTTTCTGGCAGGGCTCTTCAGGCTCCCGAGGCAGCTGAACACCCCTGCCATGGGTCTCTGCTGGGGACAGGGACACTGCTCACAGCCTCCCCAGGGTGGTTTGACACCCCTGCCATGGGTCTCTGCTGGGGACAGGGACACTACTCGTGGTGGGATTCAGCCTCCCCCCAAACCTGTGGGGGCACAAGGAGCAAGAGGCTTCTCTGGGCAATTCTGGCATCAACTGCAATAGTAATAACAATTAGCAATTATGCAGAGTTATACGCCTTTGGTGCCTATTACAGGCATCAATGAGGAGTTCTGTTTCTGTTTCCTACTTGTAGCTGGCCTGATCTTGCATTTTAATGGCAGATGCTCAGAGATAATGAGAGCGGCTGCAGATGAACCCTAGGGGTGGTTTGCTGCTGCTGCAGTGTGCCACGGCCACTCAACCTCCCAGCCCCCAGCCTGTGCCAACCCCCATGGTGGAAAGCCACGTGCCATCCAGCCTGTGCTTTGGAGAAGGAGGGGAAAGAAGAGAAATGGTTTGTGCTGCCCACAGCAGAGCTGTCCTGGGTTCATCTCTGGGGGATGGAACTGGGGGCAGGAACCCCTTTGGAGCTGTGAGGATCAGCAGTGCTGTGTCCCTGCCTGCTGTGCTGCCTGAGCTGAAGCTGCAGGGAGAGAAGGTGGGATGAGGGCTGGGAGGCTGCAGAGCTGCCCTGGGTCCATCTCTGGGGGATGGAATCGGGGGCAGGAACCCCTTTGGAGCTGTGAGGATCAGCAGTGCTGTGTCCCTGCCTGCTGTGCTGCCTGAGTTGAAGCTGCAGGGAGAGAAGGCAGGATGAGGGCTGGGAGGCTGCAGAGCTCCCTCCAGCCCGCCAGAGCCAGCACACTCTGCCAGCAGAGCAAACGCAGAAATGCGCTGCAGCTTCTCCGCCTCCTCCCTCCTGCTCCCCCTGAAAAAAATGGTTAATGTAATATTACATCAGATTGGACTCTGAGGAGCAGAAAGCCAATTTTGGGGGAATGTGAGCCAGCCTACATTTAACTGGGATGCTGATATTTACTGTTGCAGTGATCCGGGCCTGTAGCATGGGTGAAGTCGCTGGCTGGGGATTCAAAGTCCAATTAGGCAGTGTTAATAGAGGAGGCAGCGATGCCTCATTGAGAGAAATTACTAAAATTGTACTTTCAGGACAGTCAATTATCTGTGTTTTGACAAAGCAACAAAAACATGAAACTGAAGCCCTTTGAAAAAAGAATGAGAGAATTCAGAGGGAACATGTCTGTTTGGGGAATCCTAATATTTTTTGTTGAAATCATTAAGTGAAATTAAATACTATTTTAAACCGAAGGGATAGAATATCTAATTAAGATAGAAAAAAGGTTTGGGGAAGGGTATTGTTGAGGGGATTAGAGGAATGGTTTACAATTCATGTTGACTGAGGCAGGGCCCCTGAATGTATTAGATATATTAGTAACGGGGATGGGGAAAATCTCTCAACAGGCAGATCTGAAGTTTAGGAAAGGGTTTCTTTAGGGTGACTCCAAGGCTCCCAGACTCCAGAGTGAAGTGTGGGAATGAAGCCAGGGAAATGAAGGAGATGGAGGACAAGGTGTGCTTTTAAAGCTGTGCTGGGG
Source organism: Oenanthe melanoleuca (assembly GCF_029582105.1). Taxonomy (NCBI): domain Eukaryota; kingdom Metazoa; phylum Chordata; class Aves; order Passeriformes; family Muscicapidae; genus Oenanthe; species Oenanthe melanoleuca. The sequence goes on from NC_079347.1 coordinate 954,582, forward strand.
CTTCCAGTGCTCTCAGTGCTGCTGTGGAGTGGCTCCAGCAGCCAAGGGGCTGGAGGGCTCGAGGAGCCCTGGGATGGCCAAGCAGAGAGGGCAGGAGGGTGTCCTGGGCAGTCCAGGGCCCCTGGATGGTGGGAGCAAGGGAAGTGCTGTCCCAGGAGAGTGCAGCCAGGGCCCTTGGTACATCCTGTGCCATAGGAGCCCATCCCTGATCCCTGAGCTGCAGGAGCCCATCCCTGATCCCTGAGCTGCAGGAGCCCATCCCTGACCCCTGAGCTGCAGGAGCCCATCCCTGATCCCTGTGCCACAGGAGCCCATCCCTGATCCCTGAGCTGCAGGAGCCCATCCCTGATCCCTTTGCCACAGGAGCTCATCCCTGAGCCCTGTGCCACAGGAGCCCATCCCTGATCCCTTTGCCACAGGAGCCCATCCCTGAGCCCTTTGCCACAGGAGCCCATCCCTGAGCCCTGTGCCACAGGAGCCCATCCCTGATCCCTGTGCCACAGGAGCCCATCCCTGACCCCTGAGCTGCAGGAGCCCATCCCTGATCCCTGAGCTGCAGGAGCCCATCCCTGATCCCTGTGCTGCAGGAGCCCATCCCTGAGCCCTGTAACACAGGAGCCCATCCCTGATCCCTGTGCCACAGGAGCCCATCCCTGACCCCTGAGCTGCAGGAGCCCATCCCTGATCCCTGTGCCACAGGAGCCCATCCCTGACCCCTGAGCTGCAGGAGCCCATCCCTGAGCCCTTTGCCACAGGAGCCCATCCCTGATCCCTGAGCTGCAGGAGCCCATCCCTGATCCCTGTGCTGCAGGAGCCCATCCTTGATCCCTGAGCCACAGGAGCCCATCCCTGATCCCTGAGCTGCAGGAGCCCATCCCTGATCCCTGTGCTGCAGGAGCCCATCCTTGATCCCTGTGCCACAGGAGCCCATCCCTGATCCCTGAGCTGCAGGAGCCCATCCCTGACCCCTGAGCTGCAGGAGCCCATCCCTGACCCCTGAGCTGCAGGAGCCCATCCCTGATCCCTGAGCTGCAGGAGCCCATCCCTGACCCCTGAGCTGCAGGAGCCCATCCCTGATCCCTGAGCTGCAGGAGCCCATCCCTGACCCCTGAGCTGCAGGAGCCCATCCCTGATCCCTGTGCCACAGGAGCCCATCCCTGATCCCTGAGCTGCAGGAGCCCATCCCTGATCCCTGTGCTGCAGGAGCCCATCCTGTCATTTCTTTGGCAATTCCTCAGTAACCTGGGATGATTTTCCCATGTTTTGCAGCCAGTGTTCTCACTCTTAACACACAGCTCCAGTAAAACTCTGCTGCCTAAAGACCTCTCCTAAAGAACTCCATTTTTGACTGATATCATCCTAGTGCTTAATTCATTTGATATACAGAGACAGTTAGTGAAATATGCATGCTATATTATATTAAAGAGAAATGTAACCTTCAATTGGTATCTGATGTGCACTTTGCAATAACTGCTATTAGTTGTCTATAAAACTCCTAGACATCATTTGATTTTATTGCCATTATATTATTTTACTTGGGAACATATAGGAGGAGTGGTGATTGCAAGTCTTCAAGTGCTTACTGGGAAATATTTAACACAGAATGTTTTATTTATTAGCATAAAGAGACACAACGGATTGTTGGTGATTAAAGTGATGATACTGCTGCCATACTTGTCAAAAATATAGACCTAATTCAATAGAAAGGCGACAGTCAGTCTCCATGTTGATCTATGCTGCAGCAAACTGCCTCTGAAAGCAGTACAAAGCCTGAATTGGCCTCTTAATTTTATGCTCTAGGGCATAGTATAAAAAAGGGAATTCTTTCTAAGTGCCTGTAATTGCATGTTACCAGAACCTAAAATATAAGCCAAATTTTTGAAATCATAAGTGTTACGTTTTCCATTTCAATTCCTTCCCCTCCTTCAAAAAAAAATCATCAAAATAGAAGAGCTTTAAAATGCCTCACTGTCCCACATCATTAATAAAATATAGAGTATACTCAGCCTTTAATTGCAAATGTACATTTTGAAAGAAAATACTTTTTAAAAAATAACTCATTTTCCTTCTCTCCCAGGCGTCAGGCGTGGAGCAGGGACCGCTGGCTGAGCTGTACATGCCACTCTCTCTTCTGCAGTGCTGGTTTCAGACAACAGCAATGTCCTGCCTGCTCTGGGTCTGCTTGCACGGGCTGGGCTATTGTTTGCCTCCCTGAGCTGGGGAAGGCTGGCAGTTAGGTAAATCCTGCAGTCACTGTGTATTCAGAGGGAGGCAGCCCCCGGGTGAGTCTGGGGTCACTCAAGCCAGGCTGGGGATGTTTGGGCTCCTGCCACCTCCCAGAGGTCACTGTGGGGATCCAGGGATGTGGGTCAGTCCACTCAGGTGGAGCAGCTTCCCATTGGGAGTCTGGAGTGGGAAGGGCTTGTGTCCTTCCTTTGCCCTGTGTTAAAATTGCATTCGCTTTGCACAGACACAAATCAGCATTTGCCTTGAAAAAAGTTCAATGTATCTCCCCTGTCACCCTCCTTGCATGGATCAGTGTTTACAACTTCACTCCTCTGAACAGACAGCAAGGAAAAAAAAATAAGATTAACCATTTTGTACACTTGATGGCTTCATTGGACAGGCAATAAATCAATACAATTGAATTGAAGCAGATAGTGTTCAAATGCTATTATCCGTCTCTCTGCTATTGAACTAGGATCCTCAGAATGACACAGAGAGATCCCTCCAGCTCCAGGATTCCCTTCCTTAGGAAACCTGCAGGATCTGACCTGCTCTAGGGCTCACCTGAACCCTCTGGGCACCCCTCTGCTTTGCTGCAGACTTAACCCTTTCTGGGTCTGTCACCCAAAGCTCCTCCATTCTGGGTGTGCTGTTCCATGGTTCAGTCATTGTGTGAAAGCAGAAAATCATCTTAAACACTGACACTGGTGTCAGTGAGACACTGTGCTCATCATGAGAGGAGAAGTCTGCTGGCAGAGCCGAGGGTGGCAGTACTGTGTGCTCCAGGAAGTGTTTCCAGGGCTGGAAGCAGAGGCTTTGGAGAACTCCTCTGCTCCTGTGTGTATTTGTTGCTGCTGTCTTGCAGTGAGATCCCCAGCGAAGGTCTAGCTGCTGCATTCCTGCAATCATGGCCATTTATTTATTCAGGCCTGCTTGGAGAGCAGGGATTTTATCAAGGAATGTCCTGGTGCTCCCTTCCTGGTTCAGGTGTCTGTATTTCCATAGATTCTCAGGATAGATGATGGCACTGGGAGTTTGGTTTTTGCAGAAAATAAGAGTCAACTATAACAGCTTAAGATACTCAAAAGGCCAAATTTAATGTTGATTAAAATAACCTGTCTGCAGCTAGTCACTGATCAGTTACACCTTCATAAAAGCAAGGTAAATCCAGCCAAACCCTGAGCACTGTAAGGACTGAGCTTGGGTTCAACACTTCAGCAATGTTTTGTTAGCACAGTGTTCTCTTTCTCTAGGGTTCAGTGTCTGAGGATCACGCTCCCGTGGGGATGCAGTTCAGGTGCAATGTCTGGGGGCTGTCCCCAGGTTCTGTCCCCAGCTGCTGTGCCCAGGTTCAGTGTTCAGGTTCTGTCCCTGGGTTCTGTCCCCAGATGCTGTGCCCAGGTTCAGTGTTCAGGTTCTGTCCCTGGGTTCTGTCACCACGTGCTGTCTCTCTCCAGGTGCTGTCCCCTGTCCCCAGCTGCTGTGCCCAGGTTCAGCGTCCAGTTTCTGTCCCTGGGTTCTGTCCCCAGGTGCTGTGCCCAGGTTCAGTGTCCAGGTTCTGTCCCTGGGTTCTGTCCCCAGGTGCTGTGCCCACGTTCAGTGTCCAGGTTCTGTCCCTGGGTTCTGTCACCACGTGCTATCCCTCTCCAGGCGCTGTCCCCTGTCCCCAGGCGCTGTCACCTGTCCCCAGATTCTCTCTCCCCAGGTTCTGTTCCCCAGATGCTGTCCTCAGGTCCTGTCCCCAGGTTCTCTCCTCTCTCTCCAGGTTCTCTCTCCCCAGGTTCTCTCCCTTCTCTCCCCTCTCCCTTCTCTCCTCTTTCCCTAGGTTCTCTCCCCAGTTCTCTCCTCTCTCCCCAGGTTCTCTCCCCAGGTTCTCTCTTCTCTCTCCAGGTTCTCTCCTCTCCTCAGGCTCTCTCCCCAGGTTCTCCCCTCTCTCCTCTCTCCCCAGGTTCTCCCCTCTCTCTCCCCTCTCATCTCTCCGCGCCGGACGCTCCGTGCGCGATCTGCGTTTGCTGAGCGCCCTCTGGCGCTCGGACAGCGCCACAGCCCCGCAGAGCGCTCGGCTCTGAGTGACCCGGACCCACGGGCCGGACCCAGGAACGGCCCCCGGACCCAGGAACAGCCCCCGGACCTACGGGCCGGACCCAGGAACGGCCCCCGGACCCAGGAACTGCCCCCGGACCCAGGAATGGCCCCCGGACCCACGGGACCGAACCAGGAACGGCCCCCAGGCCCAGGAGGTGCTGCAGGTGTGAGTCCTGAGCCTGAAACACACGGCCATGGACTGGGATGCCTGGGCACATGGGAAGTGTTCCGGCCACATGCCACGAGAAAACATAAAAGATGATGCAGGTAGGTGTGACACCGTGGCATCACGTGGATGTGACACGGTGACAGCACGTGGATATGGTACAAGACAAATAGGAACTCTTATTTTGAGGTTGCTGTCAGCACTCAGACTGCCAAATTTTAGATGCAATTGAAAAAATTCTTCTTGAGGAAACTGGCAATCCTTTCTTGAAAGGAAGTTATATGTTATTCTGAGAGCTAATGTACCACAGGGCCACCACCAGCTTTTGAAAGCCTACATCTCACAGACATGCACCACTCTCAGCCAGGTTCCCAACTGGTTTGGGAAATGCAGAGAATGAAACAAGGGGTCTGTTTTTCAGTTGTGTTATTCAGAAACAAAGCTGTTGGGTAACCTTCCTCCAGGGATTAGTTTTTCCCACTATGGGATACGGTCATGAGATGAGCATTGAGATAATATTTTGTCACCTTTCTGTCTTTACCTGCTGCAATTATCACCAGCAGTACAAGAGAGACTTCATGTGAAGCAGGTTCCCAATGCAGGTGACAGCACAAGCACGTTCAGGAGCCCCTGGCATCACTGGCCAGCCTTCCACTGTGGGATTGCCAAAGCTGGCTGCTTCTGGATGGGAACATCTAGCCAGAATATCCCAAAGCTCTGCTCTGTGTGACAGCTCAGACCTGGGCTCTGTTCTGGCCGTGGGTCTTGCAGCCAGCACTGCTGAGCCAGGCTGGAGCCCAGGGCTCCTGAGCTGCAGGGAACCTCTGGCTGTGGCACATCTATCTGTGGCACATCTGTCTGGCTGTGGCACATCTGTCTATGGCACATCTGTCTGTCTGTGGCACATCTGTCTGAGGCACATCTGTCTGTCTGAGGCACATCTGTCTGGTCACGCTGAGGGCTCAGCCAGCCCTGGTTCCCCAACAGTGCCTGGAAGAAAAGTGTGAGATCAGACTTAGATTCCAGTGATCTTTTCCCCTGAATATCTTCCAAGCTGTTCCAGGATTTATTGAGCCACAGAACAGTTCTTTTGCCTATTCTCCCTGCTGCTTTTTCTTTTCCCATGAGCATGTCTGGTGCTCAGGAAGTTCTGACGTCCCCAGCATCCTGTGGCAGTGGCTTGCACAGCTCTGCTACGTGTTGGCTGAGGATCTGCCTCTTTATTTTTCTTTATATTTAATCTGCCACCTACAAGTTTCATTTTATGTCCTCTATTTCTTGTATTAGGGGAGACATCAGGCAGTTGTTTCTTGTTCTCCATGCTTCTAGTTATTGAATAGCTCTTTATTTTGTCTTTTTTTCCCCAGCATGACTATTGCTACCTACAGTAGCCAAGATGTGATTGTACTCCACACTCATACACTGACCTGATGATATTTGCTGTTTATCTCCCAGAGATTCCTACCATTCAATTTGATTTTTGACCTTTTCAGTGCTTCACACAGATCATAGAGCTGTGCATTACATCTCTAAACTCACATTTGTGATCAGAGATCCAGCCAGAGCCCATCGTTTCATCTGTAAGATTTTCAAAACTGTCATTTGAAAATGCGATAAATGTTCATTTCATCAGTAAATATCTTTGTCCAAAAGCCTATGAGCACATATATATACATATTGATATACATAAGTTATATCAAAAGATCTGTGGGTGATTTTTGTGCAGGGGCCAGTAACCCACCCTGGAGTGCTGCTGTGATGGTAAAACCCCATCCTGCTGCCCCAGCTGGACACATTCAACCCAGCCTGCAGAGTGGTTTAATACTGCTGCTCACATATGATAAGCTCAGGAAAGTCCAGGAAATAAATTGATGAATGTGTATGGCTTTAAATAAATATCATGTTCTGAGTGGCTTTGGAGTGGTTTTGAAAGACTTTTCCCACGTTTGTCGCTGCAAATTTGAGAGCTGTGATCCAGGCTCGTGTATATAACCACTGGCTTCAGATCCCTGGTTTCCAAGAGTGCCCCCTAGCACAAGCCGAGAACAGGGAGCTGTTCCAGCCTAGCGATCAGGTAGCGATACAACAGCTTGCCACAAGTATCCCACATTGTTCACTTTTCCTGGCCATGACCTTGTGCATGGAGGAGGTGCTTGATGCATCAAAATTCCTTAGCAAGGAACTTGGTGTCCTTCTGTTTCCTCCCCTGCAGCATCCTGAGCCTGCAAGATGGCCTGAAGGAGAGCCAGGGCACTGGGAGAAGGCAGCAGTGAAATTTGCACAACCTTCTGGCTTGCAAGAGCAGAGGCACAAAATGATACTGCCATCAACATGACACTTCCATCAACATGACAAACATGATACCCTTCTGCCTTTTTATCCAGCACAGGAGCCCCAGAGACTCCTGTGGAGGGAGTGAAATGCAGCATGCAGGAACGGGGATGATAGCAACACACCAACCTTGCCAGGTTTGTCTGTGGATCCAGTAGATTTTTTTTTTTTGGTAGGATTATAGCAGGGGGTGTGATGGGGAAAAGGAAAACCCCACTGTGCTTTTGAGGTGTGGAGTGCCTGTCTGCCTGTGCTCTAAGTTGAGAGATCAGAAATAGTGTTGGCCAAGCTTTTGACTCTCCTGACATCTGTGTTATGAGCTGTGCATGCTAGTGGGACCTTGGGAGCAAAACCACCTGAGTGGTGTGTGTGAAGTCCTTACACAACACACTGACTGAGGTCACACGTCCCAGAGAACCAAGGGAAGGATGAGAGGGATTATTTTCACTAAGAGGGCAGGTAAGATTCTCACTGAGCCAAATGGGGTCTGGAACACAGCTTTGCCACATTTTCTGGCCTGGGATTTAGTTTGGATCATCCCAGATCTGAGGTCTGTGATTGTGGCCAAGAGCAAACAGCCTCCCCCTGCAAGACCTCCCAGTACACACCCCTCTAGTAGGAAGGATGTAGTAGGAAGGTGCAGACAGGCAAACCTCACCTGGGACACCTGGGCACGGATGAAGCTTGGGAGAAGGCAGGAAGCCGTGGAGGAAGCTGATGTGGGATCACTAGATGGTGCTGTCGACCTTGCAATGGGAACTCAGTGCTGAGATGAGGGATCATCTTTCCTGGACTTGTAGCCAGAGCATCTGTGCAAGTCAGGGCTGGCTATCAGCACCCTGCATGTTCCTCAAACACCGAATGGAGCTGCCCTCAGGCTCTGGCAGTGAAGCTGTAGAAATGGAGTAAAACAAACACAGGAAAATCAGGAGCTAGACACAATGGGGCTGTGCCCCACCCCATGGCCTTCTGTCTGCTCTTCTGGACCCTGCAGGAGCCATGGGGCACAGGATAACATTCCAGAGCTTGTGCTGCAGGAGGAGCAGATGTGAGAAGTGACCAACAGGGTTCTTTGCTGTGGAGTTCCAGATGTTGTCTCCCATCCCCACGGCCTGGCTGCCCATGGGAGCTCAGCAGAGCTCGTGCACCCTGGCAGTGATGCAGAACATCATTTTGGTATTGAGCTTATGGGGTTACACACACAGAGCAGTGCCCTGGGCTGGCAACAGGTACAGCAGCAGGACACAGCAGCAAGTGACACTGCAGGGGAGTTGTGGCTCATGGGACAAGGGCATGTGGCATGGCTGCAGAGGATGTTGGGTGCAGTCAGACACATGGCTTGTGAGCTCTTCAGCACCACCCCCCCTCCCTGAAACATCAGCCCCACTAGCTCCAAACTCCTCCTGCTCCTTCTACTGGGATGTGGCCTCACCTTTGGGACCTGCAGGGCACAGAAAGTTTTAAAGTATCCTGGCTTTTCTCCCAGTTGCAGGGTAATTTTTGCAGTAGCCAGGATCCAGAGGCTATTCTGCACTGAATATTTAATGAAAAAAAAAAAAAAAATAAAGAGAGAAATTTCAGGTTATCTCAGTTTTTACTGAGATAACAGGTGACACTGACACCTGTAATCTATCTGTGGAACCTTACTCCTTATCATCACTGCGACACCTGAGTGCCTCCTCTGAGGACATCCTGGCTCATCTGTCATTCCTCCCTTTTACACATGTGTGTCTGAAATTGGGCCTTAATAGGGCCTGAAAGCTCTATGCAAAACCACAGAAGAGATGGAGCAGCACCAGGTTGTGCTGCCATAAGCAGAAGCTGGGTCACTAGCCTCACTGTGCTCCCCTTAGCAGCATTCTTTGGTGCTGAAGGACCTTCTGATGCAGCTCTGCATGCTGCTCTGCCTGAATAATGTGCTACAAGCAAAGCTGGGGACGGAACAGGCACTACAGAAAGAGGGAAGATGAAGAAAACTTGCAGTGCCACTTGCAGCAGGGTCAGCAGCAAAAAGCAGACTGTGGGTAAGAAAGAAGACAATCAGGTGAGGATGGTCCCTCCATCACTGCTCCCTGTCCTAAGCTGGCTGCAAACCAGCCTGGAGGTGAAGGGAAATTCCAAATGCAAGGCCAAATCTTCTCAAAGCAGCCCCAGGAGATGCAGCTCTCACAAGTCCAGGGGGTTCATCTGGCACCCAGCAGAGTGGCTTCGTCCCTGGTGCCACCCCAGTGCCCAGACAGCACACTGCTCCTGCTGGCACCCCCAGTTGATGGGGATGGGGACAGCTAACACCAGCTAACAGCTGCCTCTGCTGCCCTATCTGCGAGGGCAATATGCACTTACTTCAGGGTAAAGGGAAATATTTGGATTTTCTGGTGTGCAAGTGACTTTTTTTTGAGATCAAGAAGGGTGTTTTGATGCCAGTTAAGATTTTGGCCCTTAGTTCACTGGGACTGTTGACTAGTGAAGGGAGGAGGAGCCCAGCAGAGAGGTTACATGACAGCCATGGGGCAGGGCAGCTGAAGATTATTTCATTATGTCAGCACATAAATTAAGACTGCACAGGAAATCTTTACTGTCTCCATAGATTCTGATTGCTTGACTACAACTCTGCTGTGGTTTTAACCATGCCTAAAATACAATTTCCTAAGTTTTGTACAAACTCACTGAAAAGAGAATTCCATTAAGGAAACTCCGATTTCCCCCTAGCTGTCCCTGTATGGCTGTTTGTAAATCACTTGGAAGCCCTTTCTGCTGTGGCAAGTATTACCCAGCACAGAGCTGAGCAAAGTGAAATGATCGATATTGTAATGGACTCCTTGTCCTAGTAGCATGGCAGAAATAATAAATGTCATGATATATGGCAGCCCTTCTAAAGCCCCATGGAGCCAAACGAGACGCAGTAAGCATATATCTCCTACTTCCTACCCCTGTTTTGCTTCTCTGTGTCTGTCCTTTGTTTCCTCCCACATTTATTTCCCCCATAATGGAAGACTGTAATTGGATTAAAAGTGACTCTGCACACAGGAGGACACGCTGTGGTTGCACTGTTCCCTTCAGCAGAGCAGGGTGCACTTCTGGAGCTGCAGTTTGTGAGCAGCAAACAAACTGAGTGCTGGGGTGCAGGGTGCCCTAGGGGCAGGGGTTTGGGTGGATTTGAGCAGCAGCCATGTCCTCCTGTTGGCATTACACCAGCTAAAATGTAACACTCCTTTCCACTATTTCTGTGTAGGATTCACCTTCCAGGTCCACTCTGACATCTGGGTTGTGCCATAATTCATTTGAAATGTTGAAACTAGTTCCCATTTTCAAGCCAATCCAAACAAACGCCTCACTGCATCTGCACAGTTCTTAAGGCTGGGATGTCTGATGAGTTAATGCTGCCTCTCTCTGCCAGGGACACCAGCCCCTGCACTTGGTGGCATTTCTGCCTCTGCTGCTCCCCAGATCCCTGGATGTGTCTTCTCCATAGTGGCCACTCTTCCTACCCTAAGGGCCACCCTCAGCAGTAATTACCTTGTAACAGCAATAAGAAATTAACCAAACCAAACGTTAGAAAATGGAATAAACACTGTTTGCTCTCTGGTTCCTTCTGAGATTTTGAGGGGAGTAAATCCCAGAGTCACAGAATACCCCGTCCCCACTCATATGCTGAGCTGCACTCCGATTTATTCCTGTGCCTTGTTTTCACACACAATTTAACTCTTACTGAATTTTAGTCAGCCTGTGGCAATGCACCTGTAACACCTCACATTAGGACAATGTACCCTAATGTTAATAGGACAGTAGGGGATCATATCCTGGTGAAACCATCGCTCAGCTAAACTCTGATTTGGGAAAGTGAATTGTATTTGTCAAATAGGAAACTTTACACTCCAAACTAAGCTGCGTGTGTATCCTGCGGAAATGCATTTGCTGTTTGCAAAGAGGCCAGCTTAGTGGAAGGGTGAGGAAGGGGAATCTTTGACAGGGTGTTTCATTTTCCCACCATGTCAGTTATTTTTCACTTTGTCTAATTTTCAGCAGCATCATTTAAAGTTGTTCCTTTATGGGTGTGAATGAAGCTAACACAACTACAGGTTACACATTACAGATCAGTGAAGAGATAAGAGCACCAAGAGCCTACATACTTTTATTTTTGCAGATAAGTGTTCAGGTAAGTGTGAGATCAGCAACCAAGGGACCTGACTTGTGCAGATCGTGCTCTGCCTGGAATGTGTGGATGGTGAACCCAGCTCAGGGCAGTGATGGGCTCCCACTGCTGAGGCAAACAAGTCTTTCCAGGACTGGTAGCTCTACATTTAAAATAACCCTGTGACTTCTAACTTCCTTGTGATAGATTTCGCCATGTGTTAATTCACATTGAAAAGTGGTTTGGTCTCATCACACAGCAGCTGAAAAGGAGGTTCCCACAGTGGTGATGTCCCTGGCCTTCAGAGCCAGCGGCACAGAGAGCAGTAGCTGGGGATGGAGCTCATCCTAACAGGTAATGCTCGGGAAAGGGGCCGCTTTCGTTATTTATTGGTTTAGTCAAAGACGACAGCAGCAACCAGGTCTCGGCACAGAGCGAGGGGAGCACGTTCCACTGCAGCAGGAAACTGGCACGTTCTTCCCTCGGGCCGGCGGAACCGCTCGGGCTGGGGCGGTGCGAGCCCCGTGCCGGGCCCGGGGCTGCGGTGCCCATGGCTGAGCCCACGTGTGGGGCAGAACGCTGGGAGCCCATGGCTGTGCCCACGTGTGGGGCAGAGCGCTGCGGTACCCATGGCTGTGCCCACGTGTGGGGCAGAACGCTGGGAGCCCATGGCTGAGCCCACGTGTGGGGCAGAACGCTGCGGTGCCCATGGCTGAGCCCACGTGTGGGGCAGAGCGCTGCGAGCCCATGGCTGTGCCCACGTGTGGGGCAGAACGCTGGGAGCCCATGGCTGAGCCCACGTGTGGGGCAGAACGCTGGGAGCCCATGGCTGTGCCCACGTGTGGGGCAGAGCGCTGCGGTACCCATGGCTGTGCCCACGTGTGGGGCAGAACGCTGGGAGCCCATGGCTGAGCCCACGTGTGGGGCAGAACGCTGCGGTGCCCATGGCTGAGCCCACGTGTGGGGCAGAGCGCTGCGAGCCCATGGCTGTGCCCACGTGTGGGGCAGAACGCTGGGAGCCCATGGCTGAGCCCACGTGTGGGGCAGAACGCTGGGAGCCCATGGCTGTGCCCACGTGTGGGGCAGAGCGCTGCGGTACCCATGGCTGTGCCCACGTGTGGGGCAGAGCGCTGCGGTGCCCATGGCTGAGCCCACGTGTGGGGCAGAACGCTGGGAGCCCATGGCTGAGCCCACGTGTGGGGCAGAGCGCTGCGAGCCCATGGCTGTGCCCACGTGTGGGGCAGAACGCTGGGAGCCCATGGCTGAGCCCACGTGTGGGGCAGAACGCTGCGAGCCCATGGCTGTGCCCACGTGTGGGGCAGAGCGCTGCGGTGCCCATGGCTGAGCCCACGTGTGGGGCAGAGCGCTGCGAGCCCATGGCTGTGCCCACGTGTGGGGCAGAGCGCTGCGGTGCCCATGGCTGAGCCCACGTGTGGGGCAGAACGCTGGGAGCCCATGGCTGAGCCCACGTGTGGGGCAGAGCGCTGCGAGCCCATAGCTGAGCCCACGTGTGGGGCAGAGCCCACGTGTGGGGCAGAACGCTGCGAGCCCATGGCTGAGCCCACGTGTGGGGCAGAACGCTGCGGTGCCCATGGCTGTGCCCACGTGTGGGGCAGCCCTGGGGCAGAGCGCTGCGGTTCCCGCGGCGCCGGCTCCATCCCCGCGGCCCCGGGCCGGTCCCGGCTCCATCCCCGCGGCCCCGGGCTGATCCCGGCTCCATCCCCGCGGCCCCGGGCCGGTCCCGGCTCCATCCCCGGCTCCATCCCCGCGGCCCCGGGCCGGTCCCGGCTCCATCCCCGGCTCCATCCCCGCGGCCCCGGGCCCCTCAGGCGGCCCGCCCCCCCCCCAGGACGCCCCCTGGCGGCCCTCCCGGCCCCGGGCGCGACCACCGTCCGCGTAGGCGCGTGCGCGGGGGCGGCGCGGGGCCGAGGGGCGGGCCCGGCGCGCGGCTCTCGCGAGAACGCGAGGCTATATCAGCGAGGGGGCGGGCACACGGCTTCCTTTAGTGCGCGTCCGCCCGCAGCGCAGCACCCTCGGTCATTCGCGCCCCGGCCCCGCGATGGAGGACAGCGCCATGGACATGGAGAGCATGGGCCCCCTGCGCCCCCAGACCTTCCTCTTCGGTAACGCTCGCCGCGCCCGCGGCCGCGCTCTCCCGGGGCCCGCCGGCGCCATCGCCCCCGCAGGCCCCGGGGCCGGGCGCCGTGCGGACGCCATGCGGGGCCGCGGCCTGTGGCGGCCGAGCGTCACCGCTGTGCGCGGGGAAGGGAAAGGGAGAGGAAAGGGGAGGGGGCGCTGTGGCGGGCCCGGGGCGCGCCGCCTTCGTTCCCGCGCGTTCCGCACGTGGCGCGCTCCGCGCACGTGGCCGGGCCCGTCCCGCTTTGTTCCGCGCTTTGTTCCGGTGCCGTTCCCAGGGACGCGGCGCGCCGGGCGGAGCACATGGCAGCGCCCGCGGGCGGAGCACGTGGAGCGCAGCGCGCGGCCCCGGGGCAGGCCCGGCCGCCCACAGCGGGGCACGGAGCCCGGGACGCGCCGGCGGCGATGGTCTCACCCTGCCGGGCACGGACGGGCCGCGCGGGGAGCTGCGTGCTGGGCAGCAGGCCGCGCTCGCTGGGGTTTTCCTCAGCCCACGTGTTCGCTCCCTGCGTGCCCGGAGTGCCGCCGCTTCTCTGCGGTACCAGGCCTGCAAGCAGCAAAGTGCCCTTTAGCAAATACTTGCGTCTTCAGTAAAACAGTAGGCTTATCATTAAATTGTTTTCTTACAGGCTGCGAGCTTAAAGCGGATAAGGAATTTCAGTTTAAAGTAGATGATGAAGAAAATGAGCATCAGTTGTCTCTTAGAACGGCAAGTAGCGTTTGTTTTTCACACTTTCCATTTTAAATGTAGTGTTGTGCTGTGATGCAAGACCTGAGTTTTTTAATGTACCATCTATTTCTCCAATTGTAATTCTACTGATAATTGTTATGTAAATCTGTTTAAAATAATCTCTTTTCGGCAGTGGAGCATATTCCTTAATTTCAGATATTTTCTGTATTGAAAAAGTTTCTCCACTGATGTTTCATTGTTGACAGCAAGCAAATGCAAGACTGGAAAAGGTTAAAAATCAACTTACAGTGGGCTGAATGGAATTTATGCTAAGTGGAATTAAATGCCACACTATACACTCTGGCATCCCTAATGCACATAGTGCAGATGCTGCAGGAGCAGAGGAAAAAGGACAGGTTTGTAAGAGTCATATGTAGGCACACTTGTAGACTACTAGAAACTTGATTTTGAAACCATTTCAGTGTGTTCCCAAACATAATTCCAGTTCTTTTCCTTTCCCAGAAGCAGATAAAATAAGTAAATCCAAATGAGAGGGTAGAAGGTTTATGTTTTGGTCCGTTGTCCTTGGTTTGCCCTCTCCAACGATGTAACTGGGGAAACCCCATCTTTATTTCAGCTAATTCATCTAACAGACTTCTGGGCAGTTCTTGGATGTGTTCTTGGAGCTTTCTGGTGTCACACAAGTCAGATACAGTCTGGCTTTTGTTCTGGACTGACCATGTTTTTTTGGGTAGAATAACAATGATAGGCCTCATCTTAACTGACAGGAAACTGAAGAGTTATAGCATCTCTGTTGCTTACTGCCGTGTTTATTAAAATGCAAGGAGATGCTTTGATACCTGGAAGCAAGAGTCTTAAAATTCTGGGCTATATCCTACAGCAGAATTGCTTCCTGGAGGTCATTTGCATAATAATGATCCCCAAGTAACATCATCTTCATGATGTTACTTAAAATACTTCTGTATTAGTTATGTGAGTCATGTGTTTTCCATCTTTGTATATTACAAAAAGTACAGTCTGGGCTTGACAATGAGTTCTGTGCATTTGTTCTTGATTACAATTCCTTGTGATGGAAGACTATAACAATAATGTGTAGGGCAAGTCCACATGCAGAGTTCTTGTATCTGAATGTTTGTTTTGCAGATAAAATTAGTGGTACTTGGATTGTATTGTTTTACTCAAAGCTCCTTTTCTATTTATTTATTTATTTTTTTCTTGTAGAGTGGAAACTTATGTGCCTCTGCCTGGAGTGTTCA
Organism: Oenanthe melanoleuca; assembly: GCF_029582105.1. Taxonomy (NCBI): domain Eukaryota; kingdom Metazoa; phylum Chordata; class Aves; order Passeriformes; family Muscicapidae; genus Oenanthe; species Oenanthe melanoleuca. The sequence goes on from NC_079347.1 coordinate 969,605, forward strand.
CACTCACATCTTGTGGGAGTCTGAAAGCTTTCTTAGTCTGGGCTTTAGCAGGAAACACAGAACATTGTGCACTCTGTTGGGAAGAGTTGTAGTACAAGGGACACTTGGTTTTCCCAGCTTCTGCAGGTAGTCCTGTCTGAGAGGCCCAGGGTTCAGGGAACTGGAATTTCAGACCTGACCACTGGCTGTCACTCACTTGTCTCCTTGCAGCTATGAGTTTTGATTCTTCAGAAAGTGCCTGACTCATACTCAGACTCTTACTCAGGGATGCAGGCACTTTGGTTTAGCAATGCTTTAGGACAGCAGTTCTCAGTCCGCGGTGAATTCCAGCAGAAGTCATGTGCATAAATCACAGTATTCAGCTGAACTTGAGTCCCCAGTGAATGTCAAGTAAACAAAGGTGCACAGTGTGGTAAAGGAAAGCAATTGGCAGTTGAAATATGGCAGGAAGGGGAAGAATATAGGCTGTGATTCTGTAGAGGGAAAATGTGTTTGTACTTCCTTCCTTGGACCAGCTGTAGAGCTGACTGAACTTGTCACTGCCTCCTTAGTGCAGTGATCCAACAGCAAGTGACCTGATTTCACCGTCATCAAAATCTGCCTGGAGGGAGGTGCACTGTGGAAGTTTGTCTTGTAGAAAAGGCTTGGGATGTAGTCTGATGGAATCATTCGTAGTCAGAAATGCAAATTCCAGTACTGATTGATGCAGAACAGTAAATGGCATTTAAAAGATGTAAAAATATTTGGGAATATGCTCAGACTGCCCTGTTCTTGACTTCACAGGTTACTTTAGGAGCTGGAGCCAAAGACGAGTTACACACTGTAGAAGCAGAAGCACTGGACTATGAAGGCAATCCTACTAAAGTAGTACTGGCATCTCTGAAAATGTCAGTGCAGCCTACAGTAAGTGCAGAGACATGGGAAAATCTACTATAAGTTTGGTCTCTAGTGGGAAAAGCTGGAGATGGCTTGGGTCAGCTGAGTTTCAGTGGAACTGAACAGTGTGTTCAGAGAAGTGTCTGTTTCACTGGCAGTAAGTATAAACTTTTTTTTGTGCCTAGTAGAGTTACTTGAGTCATCTGGAAATAATTGGCTTGTTCGAATTACACATTTTTTAAGTGCTAGTAATTATGCATGGCATCTGTATATATAGAAATCTAGGCATATGCAAGCAGATGCATCTTCAGGTTGTGTTCTTCAAACATGGGATGAGAACAATTAGTTTTTTCTGCAGATCTCAAGCTCTTAGGCAACTTTGAAGATTATTGCTACTCTGTTGATATAAGGGCACCCTATTGTATGTTCTGCTGTCTGGAATGTAGTTTGACTCAGTTGCTGATATTGTACAAGTAGAACTACACAGTGCTGGGGCAGGTGGGATGGATGATGTTCAAATTGACATTGCAGCCAAGTAGGAACAAATGTGTTCTGTAACACGGATAAGCACTGAGTTGGTGGCTTGCTGACCCTGAGCTGACTCCGACGCTTGCAGAATAGTCTGTTGAATGGCAGCTTGCAGTAGCTGTGTTAGCCATGGAGTCTCCAGCTGCTGCTGCTCATTTCCACTGGGCTGGGGTGTGTGTGGAGTGCACTGTGCCTCGAATATTGGACTGAATCCCAGTGCTTTGTCCCACAGGTTTCATTGGGCGGCTTTGAGATCACACCCCCAGTGGTGCTGAGGTTGAAATGTGGCTCGGGGCCAGTGTACGTCAGCGGTCAGCACCTCGTAGGTACGTATGGCTGGAGCTGCTGTGTCCTGCCACTGCAGCCTGGCACCAGCAGGGCTCAGGGATGTGCAGCTGTGCCTCAGGCAGTGCTTCTGCTGCTGTTGACCCTCTCAATCTGAAAGACACAGCCTCCATGCCATGAAGTGACTGTAGGACAAAAGTTCAGGAGTGCTTGCATGCCCTTGCTTGCCACTTGGGTTTGTAGGGTTAAGGGGCATTTGTCAGCCTTGCAATTTCAGTTCTGATTTTTCCCCTTAGAAGGGGAATTTGGTGTTCCACTGTATGTAGCCTTTCTGCTTATCAGCTGAGTGGGAGAAGACTGCCCATAAAAGAGTTCTAATTTTTAACAAAGCTAATCCAGGACTAGCCTTCTCCTTTGTAAATTGTCTTTGATCTTTCTCTCTGCTAGTTTTCAAATGTATCTCCTTAAGAATGGAGAAAACGTTCTTAATGACTTAATGTCTGTGTATGAGGAGTGTTCCAAGCAGTGTGTGGGTGCCTGTTCACCTGGTTTGGATTTCCCTGCAGTATCTGTTTCAATCAGCTGGAAAAGCTCCTAGTCGGTGGCTAGGTCACTAGGGGGGAGGCTTCCTGCTGTCAGTTCAGCACCTTGGCCAGACAAAGCTGCTCAGTTGTGGGTGATGCTCTTTGTTTCTTACTAGCAGTCTTGCTTTATGCTGTTAAATGAGGTGAGGTTTTTACACTGAACTTTTGCTTTATTAGCATTAGAAGAAGAACCGGAATCAGATGAGGAGGAAGAGGATGCAAAAATTGTTAATGCTTCAACAAAGAGACCAGCAAGTGGAGGAGGCAATAAGACACCACAGGTACATGGATTGCAGTCACCTTGTTCACAGCATTTTCTGTTAGTTTGGTGTTAGTGCTGCCTCTAGGAGGAGGCAGTTAGATGCCTTGCCATTGTGGCAAGGATTATTGGATCATGGATTATTTTATACTAAATTACAGAAGTGTAGTAAAGTACAGAAAGTCCCTGAAGTTCTGCTGGAGGGATAGATATAATGGCTGGTTTTGTGGAAATTGCGTGCCCTGCAGTAAATGCAGGTTCTGGTGTAAACATCAGTGTAGTGCAAGAGTGTAAATGCTGATTAAAATGCTATACCACAGAGGGAAGGTTCCTATACTCAGAGGATATCAGGGAATTTCTCAGGAGCATTGGACTTGGCAGCTGTAACTTCAGGTTTAGCTAAAGTGATGGGGAAAGGACCTTGCACTTAGGTCACAGTTGTTTTGGATGGCAGTAGCACTTCATTACCACAAAATGGTATCAACACTTAACACACTTTATTTTTTAAAGAAAAAACCAAAATTGGTGGAAGAGGATGAGGACGACGATGAAGATGAGGATGATGATGATGAGTATGTATTGTTTTGATAATGTATTTTGAAATACAGGGCTAATTTTCAGAACATGAATTGTGATATAACTGGATGCTAAGTGAAAAAGCTCCTATATCTTGGCTAAGGAAAAAGCATCCTTGCCTTATTTATCTACAATGCTAGCTAAATTAACTTTCTTCAGATATTTCATACTGGGCTTCCTGTTACTCATTAACTTCTAATTGTAGTAGTGGAAGTCCCTAGGATATATCCCTTCAGTATTGAAGAGGAGGGAATACATTTAACTGTTTTAAGGGTAGTGCTTGCCCTAGCACTTAGCCATGTGTTAAAGTAAACTGGAAAGATTGCTTCCTTCATTAATAAAACATTTTATTGGGAGGGAAGGGGAAGATCAGTTCCTAATGTGAATCTTGAGTTATGGTGAGTGACTTCCTTTCTAATTTTAGTGATGAGGATGACTTAGAGGATGATGAGGAAGAAATTAAAGCACCAGTAAAGAAAGTAAGTGGCTGATACTGTGATACAAGAGTAATTGGGCAGGTAGTCCTTTAAGTCAAGGACTTTGAGCACAGCTCTCTGAAATGTGTGAATGGGGGGATGTATTAGGTTTAGCTCACTCTGTGTAAAGAAATAGTAGTGGGAGTGAGAGCACTTGAATGTGAATGTGCACCCATCCAGTCTCTGTTTTGTTTGCTTGGCTGCAAAGGGGTGACTGGGTCTTACCAGTACAGGGATGCAGCTGTCAGCCTGGGGTGGGCCTGGATGGCTGCTGGGCAGCAAATGAAATCCTGCTCCAAGGAGTTGAGCTTTGCATTCCAGTCCTGCATGCTGTGGAAAGCACCTTTCAGAGACTTTTGCAGTAAATAACTGTGTGCCCTGGGAGGGTTGCCTGCAGGCAGGGCAGTGCTGGGAGGGAAGTGCTGATCCATCAGGGCCATCTGCTGGTGTGCTCAGGGCAGGGCAGCAGCACAGGGAGGGAAGGCATTTGCTGAGATGTGTGTGGTATCATGTCCTGTGCACATCCCAGACAGTATTTCTGGATGAAATGCCAAATGAGGTAATGGTTGTGTTACAGAAAAAAGGCAGCACTGAACGAGGTCATGGAACTGCATTGCCACCAGGCATTAATTTTAAAGCAGTATCTGCCCCCAGAGATTGCATGTTGATATAAAAGGAAAGGTGATCTATTTAGGGAAAACACAGTTGGAGTCTCACATAGTTGTATGGTATTATACCAGAGCTTGTACCTGGGGGTGTTACTGTTCTGCACCAAGAGCTTTTCCTTTGGGTTCCTGTAACTTGCTGTGTTGAGTTTACTTGCAGTTCATCTAACAAGGCAACTTGTGTACTTGCTTTTCAGCCTGTTCGTGAGGTTGCAGGAAAAAATATGCAGAAAGCAAAGCAGAATGGAAAAGACTCTAAGCCATCCACACCAGCATCTAAATCAAAAGTGAGTGAAAACAGCTGAGTAAAACAAAAATTTATTCCAGTGGGGGAGTTTTCTTGCTAATGGTAACTTCAAACAGCATACTAACATACAAGTTAGGTTTTTAAGTCTTAATATGAAGCAAATTGACTACTGTTCACTGCTTCATATTCTCTGTGAAACTCCAAAGTGATCAATGTGTACTTATAGCAGTCAGGATGTGAAATAAGACATAGTGCCCTTTGGGAATATTGGCAGTTCTTTGGTTTGAAACACTGAAGTGTATTTTTTTTGTGCAGCACCTTGTACAAGAGGGTGACTGCCAGGTGTGTTTCCACTGGAGAGCACTGGAGGTTGCTGCTGCCAAGGTGGCTCTGGTCCCACTGCAGGACTGGCACTTGTCAATGCTTTGGAATTGTGTCCTGCTTCTTGTGCAGCTTCTTCTTGCTGCATGTGCTGAGACATGGTGCCAGGAAGGTGCAAACAGAAATGAGCATGGGGTGCAGGGCAGGACAGCATCTGCAGGTGTGCCTTTTAAAGCATGACCTCATCTGGCTGCAGATGTGGAGTAAACTCTGAATCACTAAATATTTTGGCTATTTTAGGTTTAATTTCTATTCAAAGAGCTGTGCAGACACCTGCTCAGAAGCATAATAAGATACCAGCTATGCTAACTGTGATAACTCCAGACTTAAAAACTGTTTTTCATGCTTCTAAGGAATGTGTGGGAAGCATGAATTTAGGTTTTGTGACTTTCTGAAAGCTATACGATCTCTCTGATAGCTAGTTTTGTAAAATTTATCTTATGTTGTCTGTAGCTTTGTGTGCAAGTTACTAATGAAATGAGTGATCTTTCAGACTCCAGATTCCAAGAAGGATAAAACCCTGTCTCCAAAAACACCAAAAGTCCCTCTGTCGTTAGAAGAGATCAAAGCAAAAATGCAAGCATCTGTAGATAAGGTGAGTTTTTGGAAATTAGATTTCTCAGTCTTACTTTTACACTTTACAGATGAGAAGAATTGGATGATTTAAGAAATAGTTACAATGCTGATTGCTGTGCCCTTACTATCAGTGTGTGTTGTTGTTGAAGCTTAGAGAAATGAAAACACTTTTGGGGAAAAGAACCTCTGTGCTCGTGAGAAAGAAAATGACTTTATTTGTGTGTTTCTCCAGTAGTGCTGATTAGCAGTTTGGTATTTCTTGGTGAACCTGTGTCTGTTCAAGTTACAAAAAAATAACCAAAACAAAAAAACAAACAAACAAAAAAAACCCAAACAAAAACACAGAAACTCTTTGGTGATATTTATTGTAAAGTGGAGTGAGTTCTCACATGCTTGGAATGCCTCGGCCTTGAATCACTGTGTCTTGTAAGGCTCAGTAACTTCCAGAAGAGGGAGGTAGGTGCTTGTGATAGGAGTTGAGGCACAGCTACAGACCTGGAAGGATTTGCCTTCTGGAGGGATCTGGGGTTGTTTCCCCTCAGTGGGTGCTTCATCCATGGAGGGTTCAGGACAGTCACCTGCTCTGGTTACAGTTTTGACCACCACTTGGTGTTAGCACTGTCAGTATTCTTAGCTGCTGTTTAAGTGTAAGATAGAATATGCAGTGGTAGGCTGGTAGGGTGTAGCAGGTGATTGTTTTCCTCCTGAGAATTGCAGGGTAGGAGGTGCATGTGGCAGCAGGGGCTGTGCTGGGCTGGCTCAGAGGTGCTGATGTGGGCACTAGGAAGCATTGTTGGTTTGCTGATTAGGTTTTTTAATTCAAGATAATACACTTTTTAACCTCATACAATGGCAAACAAAGGTCACCTAAAGAATTTGGATCTTCTGTTTAGATCCATAGGTGTTTGGAGGCTGCTTTGTTGTAGGAATGCAGATGGAGACCAGAAGTGTTTAAATACAGGGTGGATGCAGAGTGAGCAGTGGCAGGCTGTGATGGGGATGGAAATGCACAGCCCTGGACTGTGAGCCTGACATGATGGATGGGCCCATCCTGAGAGTCACAATAACCCCTGGACCCTGCTGTGCTGTTTGGAATCACTCACAGGAGTTGTGATCAGTGCTGCTGCAGTGGGAGCACAAGTGGCTGATGTGTCCCTGCAGAGGGGAGTGTGCAGAGCAGACAACTGGCAAAAAGAGCTTTAAAATACATTATCTAGTGCTGAGGAGTGTTTCTGCTGGGAAATGCTGTCTAAGCACTGTAGTAGGAAGCTTAATGTAATGTTTTATCAAGATGGTGCTGGAGCATCCCTTAGGAAGGGAAGGGGTGTCTGCGTTCTATGTGCACAGGACTCCAGCTGCCAGCAACTAACAGCTTAAAAGATCCCTTACTAGATTTAGAGCAGAACTCTTGGCTTAAGTAGGTGACAGGAAGAGAGAAGCATGAGGTAAAACAGTGGCCAAATCCAGGCTGTTTGTTGCAGTATTGCAGTTCGAAATATTCCTCATGTTGCTGTTTCCTTTGAACAGAAATTTGCTGTTTTGTGCAGTGTGTTAAGTAGCAGCTAAGTGTGCTGTCCTAATTGGCATGGGATATTTAAGCTGATTCACCTGAGAAATGGGGAAGTATTTCTCTTGGAACATGTAAAAGGAAATCAATGTCTTCTAAAACAGCATGCTGTATTATTTTCCCTGGAGAAACTAGGAGACAATATAATAAACCTCTATCTATGAATTACTGACTGAGTGTGCCAAGTAGTGTATTAATGAGTAGTGTATTAGTTTTAAAGGATAGGTGGGAGGTCAGCTGATTTTTGCTTTAGAAAGCTGAAAACCTCCTGTGAAGGGTGGTCTCAGGTTATGTGCTGTAGTAAGAGCCCATAAAGTCTTGGACAGCAATTCAGTGTGTAGCCACTTCTGTGAAAAATACCTGGGCATGGTAGGAAAACAAACTTTCTAAAATGGTTTAAAGCAGATGAGTGTAGGAAGTTGCAAGGTGAGTTCAAATTCTACATGTGTTCCAAAGGGGTTTGAGCTTTATAGGTTATTTATTGGAACATTCATTTATTTATTAAATGACCTGCAGACCCTAAAGTTGCCTTTTTTTTAAAATAGGGGACTACCCTTCCTAAGCTGGAGCCCAAATTTGCCAACTATGTTAAGAACTGCTTCAGGACGGAGGACCAGAAGGTAACAGAATTCATTAGAGCTTGTTAAAGTCCAAAAACTTTAATAACCTGACTTAGGGGTTCTTTTCCACTTCTTAATCTTTACAAGCTTTGGACTGTTTCAAAGGGTTACAAACCACAAACAATACTTCAGATTAAATATATGGGAATGGTTTTAAGGGTTTAGTTGGCTAAGAAGGAGAGCTAATATTTTATTACATTTTTTCCAACTTTTATATGGCTGGTAAATTATCTCTTGCTTACTAAACCCACAGAATTTTCCTTTTGGCAGGATATTGGGTAAGGAAATGAGCTGTGGTTTCCCTTGCTGCTGAATCTGGCCACCTAGGCCAGTCTGGTGTTCAGCCCTTTGTTGGGGAGGGTGTCTGGGAGGGGGAGCTGTTTTGTGATGGAGATTGTGGCATTCCTGCTACATTCTCTCCCAGAATCAACTGAACTCTTAAAAGGAGCACAAGCCAAAAGGTGGTACCAGGAAGCAAGTTTCTGAATTAGTTAATACTTAACACAGACTAATCTGAAAATGTGTCTCAGATTTCCCTATCAAAATTCCTCCAAGGTAATTTTTTTGCAATGACAGAATTGCTTATGCTTTCCTGCTTCTCTCAGTGGTTCAGAGTAACCTTGTCTGAAGGACATATGGATCTGTTCCTGAGGGAATGTCAAAAGGCAGTCAGCCTCAGCTCCTGGGGCTGCTGTGGCATTGGCCAGGGTAGCCAGAGTTCAGCCAATATTTGCCTCTGGTCCACACCCATCCCCTCCCTCCCTCACCTTCAGAGAATTCTTACTACTGTGACTAGTGTGAGTAACAGTCTTTAGCAGAAGGACCCAATGTCATGCTTTCAACTTGATTTTCTCTGAAAGGAATGTACTTCTGTTATAATTTAATGTCAGTATTTTATAACTTTAGTGAACTAAAAATAATTTTTAAGAATGGATTTCAATTTCTAACTTTTTGTGTACATTTCCAGGTCATTCAAGCTCTCTGGCAGTGGAGACAGAGTCTGTAAGAAAAGAAGGCAGTTTAAACAGTTCGTTAAAATCTGCAGTCTTACTTCTGTAACCATTATTTGGCTGTTCTTTTTACAAATGCTGAAAGAGCTTTCCCTCCTGTGTCTGATAAATGTCATCCAGATTACCTTGCCAAGAATGTGTTGTCCAAAATGCCTGTTTAGTTTTTAAAGATGGGACTCCACCCTCAGCTTCATGTTAAGTATGTATGGAATGTTTTGATAAGGCACGGTGGTGGTCAGACAAATGGAAATGGTGGGGAGACTAAATATATTGTGGAAAAAATAAAATTTAGTACTTTAATAAAGTACTATTGTTTCTTTTTTTTATGGGTGAGGAGTGTCTGCATTCTGAGGGCTGAAAAAGTTCTCTGAGGAGCTACCTTTGAGTATTTTAGCTTCTTCTCTTTACCAGGTACACATAAACTGTCCTCATGTGTTGTCAGCTTCAAAAACAGCTCCAGTTCCACGAGCTCTGCAGCTACTGAGCACATGATTGGTGAGAAGACTGGAGTGGCAAGCAGGGCTTTATTCTTGTCTGGAAGTGACCACTAATTGTATAATTGCCTAAACCAGCCCTTCCTGCATCTCAGTTCCTGACCTGCCTCACTGCTCTTTGGTTTATGGTTTCTCTCTAACCGCTGGGTTTATAGGGCCTGGAGCTCCACTTGTAAAATGCAATACTTTTGATTTGGGATTTGCTGGCCGTGCTGTTCCTCTGAGGAGCTGCAGAGTCTGATGTTGCCTCTCATAATGACTCCTGGGAGGGTTTTGTGGAGGGAATAATGGGTGTGCCTAGAGAGCTCACTGAGCAGTTCAGAGCCTGTGGGTAAATTCCTGGGAATGCTGAGACTAATCTCCAGCAAATCCTAAAGCTTAGAAGAGCAGGAAGTGCTCTCAGGTCCTCTGGCCTACACGTGATGCTAAGAGCAGAGTTCAAGTTTTGGACCAATCTTGTTATGTTAATTAAAAACCCCATGTGAAGGGAAGCATGGATGTAATGTCTCAATGTTGTCACTTCCAATGCTTGACTGTTCCATCTTGTGCCCAGGAACTGCAGTAATGGGGGGAGACCAAGAATACTCAGAAAACATTCAAACAGTTGTATGGCAACAATTAAACTGCTGTAATCCTTGCTGTGTTTGACAATCTCCACAAGTGACTTGTGTTCTTGCAGAGGGAACCCCCTGAGTAAAGCAGGATGAGGTTTTCCCCTCTTCAGGGGCCTGGACACTTGGGTGCTGCAGCAGGTGATGTGCAGGACATGTGAGCACAGCCTGGCTGGTGCTGCTTGAGCACGAGGAATGTTCTGAGTGTTCTGTACGATTGCTCAGGTGGGATTTGTAAAATTGCCACTGAATTTATTCTTATGTTTGCTGTTATAAAACCCTTAGCTCCTGAAGTTGAGGTGCTGGGTGCAATGGGAAGTAGTGCAAGTCTCCAGAAGCAAACAGTTCTTTTTGGGAAAACAAAGCCAAGTAAGGTGCATGGTAGAGAAGCAAAATGGTGTCAAAGATTCGTTTAAGCTTGAATATAATGGCAGCATGTGAAATGGCAGAGTGTAAGGGTTTGAAATGCCTGTTTTGGTGGGGTTATGTCAATAGATGATGTCATGTGCAAAAGTGAGAGCAGATTTCCCTGGTGAAATAGAGCTAATGGCACAGACAGGCTTATTTAAGCAAAATTGCCCTCAATTTTGGCTGAAAGAAGTGAAAATTGTACAGTAATTTCAGCAAGCAGCTTTCTAGCCAGTAAAATATTGTGATTATTGAAGTTTTAGGGGAGGCCAGGGTGTTGTGTGTCTGTAGGTGACTGACCAGAGCAGGTCTGGGGTGCAGCCTGCAGGAGCGTGGCAGGGGAGGTGGAGCAGCTTGGGCAGCTCTGGAGGAGAGAGATCATGGCAGTGCTGTGCTGAGCTGCAATGTAGGTCAGGCTGTCAGGCTGCTGCTGAACCTCATGGCATAAAAATAACTTCACTTGGCCCTGTTAGATCCCCCCCTGTTCTACAGAGTTTATGGAGTGGTGAGGGGTGGTCACTGCCCCACTCCTGGCCCTGGGGCCTTGTCCCACCCTCTGCTGTTGTGCTGACCACATCTCCAAACCTGGCTCCTTTTGGGAATGGCCATCTGATGACTGGCTGCAGCTGTATCCTTGGATATTCATGTGCAGCTGCCAGCTCTTTCACTTTGAACAGAGCCTCAAAGGTTGATTTTAAAAAAAAAGCTCAGATGTAAAAATACCTGTTGAAGAGAAAAGATAAATACCAGATGTGGGTTTTTGAAGTACTGCTCTTGACTTTCTGCAGAGCTGAAACATGTTCTTGCCATGGTAATGGTGGCAACAAAGCTGTAGTGTTTTGATAGCTGTGCTGAGGGTTCTAAGGCTCTGTGATCCCCATTCCTGAGGATGGCTTATTTGAGGACATGGAGCTCCACAGCCAAGCACATTGCAATAGCCATTGCTATTTCCTCATGCTGTGATGGGAAAACAGCTTGACTTCCTTTACAGGATGGTGAAACACCTCTCCAGGTAACAGTGCCTTCCCCTTTCCTTTGGGAATTTCCCCTACTGCTGCCTTCCCTGTGGCAGCATTGTCTGTCCTGGCTTTTTTCATGTTTCATTTCCTCCTGTGCATGTCCCATTCCTTACAGTGACCAGGTGCCTGGTGTGCCTCTCTGTGTGGGACAGAGGGGAGGCCGCCCAGCTGCATGGGTGTGTGTGACCATGCAGGGCTGCCTGCTGCCAGGTGCTCCTCGTGGATGGACCTCTTTGGTCTTTGGCATCTCACTGCAGGGGAGGTGATGACAGGAGGACACCATCCTGTAAGCAGCTGTGCCTGGTCCCTAGGGCTGGTCAGGAGAAGTGCTTGTGGCTGCCCTAGGTCTGTCCTGGGCTCCTCTCTGCTTGCTCCCCTGATCAGCACAGCTTCCAGAGTGGCTGTGCACAGGCTGTGATGAGTGTGAGGCTCTTACTTTGCCTGTGCTCAGCAATTGTTGCAGCCTTTGGAGAGAAGCAACTGGAGCGTGGCTGGCAGGAGGGTGGGAGTGTGTGTGGGCTGAGGTAATGGAAAGCAGGGCCAGGATGGGTGGTGGTTCTGGGCTCCCTGCCACCCAGACAGTCCCTCAGGGGCTAAGTTTGTGCTCTACCCAGATAGCTCAAGCCATGTCCTGTCTCTCGTGTGCCATGACTGACTGGCAGCCAAACTCTCAACTTTCCCTTCCCTCTCTGTGGAACCAGCACCTAGATCCTTGTTCTCCTCACTGTTTTCCCAGAAGGGCGTTAAAGACTGGATCCCATTTGGAGATGTCAGAAAAAGCTGCAGAAGAATGGGGTGGTTTGGAGCACAGCCCCTTTATTCCTGCCCTTGGCTAGTGGGCAGTAGTTCTGGCAAGCAGCAGCAAGTGCAATCAGTTGTGTTGAGTGAGGTTTGGAGGTTTTGTGATCTGGTATTTATTAAGGATTGCTTTGTCTGAGCCTGGTTCTCAGTGTGAGCAAGGAGAGCTGAGAGTGTGTGATGGGTGCAAGAGAAGGGATGCTGGGCTTGCAGGTGTGGCTGGAGGGTGACAAGGTGCAGCTGTAAGGTGACCAGGTGTGGCTGTAGGGTGGTCAGGTGTGCTGAAAGGTCACCAGGTGTGCTGATGGGCTGCCTCTGGATTGTCTTATGTAGATGGGTTTTAAGCAGTGCCTAATTGGTCCCAAGTAAATAAAATATATCAAATGTTAATTTGGTGTGAGCTGTGGGCACCACATGTATGGCCTGTGTCCAGCTGTATGAAGATGACTTTTGCTCTTCTCCTTTCTTCAGAAACTTTCTCCTCTCCTTCCAGCACTTCTGTAATCTCTCCCTGACCAAGCTGTGAGAGCCTGTATGGCAAGAGGATCCTAGAGAAAACAAGCAAGGGCAATGAATAAAAGGGGAAGAGGTGCCAGCACTGCCTGCTGCTGCCCAGAGCCTTGGCCAGGACAAGGGCACAGCCCCACCCCACTTGAACTGCAAATGGCCAGGAGAGGGAGCTGAGCCAGGCCACTCAGAGCTGATGCACCTGAGTCACCTCAAGTGATTGGTTTGTGCTGGCACTAGAAACAGTCCTTGTTTTAATTGAAGGTAATTTTGTTAGAAGGGTCCTGCAGACTTACTCAACCAATTGCTGGGGCCTGAAGCCTGCTGAGCCTCATCCACTTCTGTTGACTTACTGTATTTAAGAGAAAACATTTCTCTTGCCTGTTTTCAAATTGAGCTTTAGGTTTTACATTAGTTTTGTTGTTTGTGGTTTTTTTTTGTTTGTTTGTTTGTTTTTTTTGTGTTTTTTTTTTAATGAGTAATAATTGCAGGGAGAATTGAAGTTGAAGGTGTATTGTAGCTGTTGAGGTATTTGGCATTTCACCACTGCAGCCACCTTTATCCTGTTCAAGAAACCTGGCCCACTGCTCCTTACATTTGTCCCAAAGCCTGTAACTGTGCTATTTTCCCAGGAATGTCCTTGATGAAAGGCTCCTAGGAGCCCTTTTGGTGCTATTTTCAGGCAGTGAATGTTATCTGGGCCCTGCTGGAGTGGTGTAAAGCTGTTCCCTGGGTGTAAATGTGTGTGAGGGCACCAACAACACTGCACAGCTACAGCTAATGAGTAAAGCTTTCAATTTGATAATAAGGCCACCTCAGGTGTTTAGAACATTCTTCCCTGTTCCTGAAATATTTTTCCCTGTACTTTCAAGTCTTTCCTTCCAATTTTTTACATGGAAAATAAATTTTAACTATTTAACTACACTATGTGAGTGTACCTAAGTGGTCATGGGACCACTAAAGAGCAGGACACCCAGCCAGTCCAGAGAGCACAGGGACATTGGGGGTCTTGGCTTCATTTTTAGGGTCTTGAATTAGGAGAGATGCTTCTACTTGTTCCCTCTAGCTTCATGGGTCTAAATAGTCCTTTCCAGCTCCTTCCCAGTTCTCCATCTTGCCACAGCTTTCTCCTTGCTTAGTTCTTCACTGGTCTTCTGCCTTTCCAGTCTTCTGCTCCTTTCAGTTCCTCCTCCAGTCTCCCCCAGCTGCTGCTGTTGGAGCAGCACAGCCTGTCCCTGGTCTCTAGGAAAAGCCTGGACACCTTTGCAGACATGGTTCCTGCATCCCTCTGCCCTTTCTGGGCTGCTGGCAGTGTCCCTGTGTCCCAGCTGTGGCTGGTGCCCACTTGTGGTGTGCTGGGCAATGTGATCACAGCCCTGCTGTGCCTCACTGGGTGCCTGGAGCTCTGCTTGGAGATGATTCTGCATGCCCCAGGAGAATGGGTCTTCAGAGATGTCTACTGATTTTCCAGGAAAATGCAATGTTCCCACAGATTTTTGTGTCAATCCACCCCATGATGTTTTTTGAATTCTTGCTCTGATGCAAAGTGTGACTACAGTTCCTCTTCAGAAACATTAGTAGAAACACAGATTTTTCCATCATTGTTTTCAGAAAGTGTCCTGTCTCACAGCCCACCCTGAGCTCGTCCAGGGTCACTCATTCACTTGTGCCACCACTGAGGGCAGTGACAGAGGGCACTGAGAGCTCTGTGATGCCACCAGTCAGTGCCTGATCTGCCCTGGCAGTGCCAGCTGTGGGAATGTGGGTGGCCATTCCCATGGTGTGGGGCAGAGGGCAGAGCCCAGAGTGGGGCTGTGGGGTGGGGAGGGATGCTCAGCCCACAGACAGGGCTGGGACAGCTCCATTCAGGAGACTTCAGTCAAAGAGCTTTATGTTTAAGAGCTGTTGAGCTGAAAAGCTCCAAGTAAAGGAAATATTAAGTTTTGAAGCTTAACAGCTTGTGATTTTTTTAAAATTTTTTTTTTTAGGGAAAAGTGAAACCATAGAGGAATATAAATCCAAGGAGCCAAGCCCTAGGATTTAATGCAGTGCAAAGGCTGAAAAGTGGAATTTCCCACTGGTTTATGTAGGGCTATCTGCAGAGGCTGGCTTGTTCTTGCCTCCCTTCAGGGGCATTCTGGCAGCTGCCACATGCTTGCAGAGGGGAGCTGCAGTGGGATCCAGGACAGCCTCTGTGTGTCCAGCCTGTGCTGGACACTGGAGCGAGGTGCTGGGCTGGGGGACACGGGGGGAGCAGGGTGGGGGTCATGGAGTGGGGCAGGCTCTGGCTGAGGGGCCCTGGGCACTGGAGAGGGGCTGGGTACCCAGGAGAGCAGGGTATGGAACCAAGCCACTGGCCTGCCCTTGGCTTGAGATGTCCATCACTGTCAGGAATTTTGTTTGCCTCGTTGTTCTGCTGGTAAAGCACTGGGATTTGTTTATCAGTATGCTGGAGCTTCTAGGGGAATCTGAGGTTTCATCCCCAAATCCCATTGAAAATCCAGGGGGTGTTGCAGTGGAGTAAAACCTTTGTAAACCCTGAAACCCTGCCTGCTGAATAATGCCCACCTCTCTTGGGTTTCTTTTCTCTTGTACAGCAATGATGCATATCTGAGCAAGGGCTGCAGCATGCTAGGCTCTCCCTCTGCAAGGGCCACCAGACATCCCTGTGGGCAGAGCTGGAAGGGATGCTGTGCTGTGCCTCTGCTCCCCAGCAGTCCAGGCTGTCATGGCTGAATCCCAGTCCTGGCTGATCTTCACCACGTTCCTTCTGCCAGACTGTGCCTGAATGTGGTGGGGCTGAGGCTGAAGTCCTGTCCCCCTGGACAGCTCAGGGCTGTTTTGAGGTGGCTCTCATGTCAAATGGCAGTAACTGCAAACCCTCCTTCCCTAAGCATCCAGACCATGTGGCAGAAGTGTTCCTTACCTTGGGATGAAGTTGTCTTTTTGTGTGTAAACTGGATAAAGACAGAACATGCACCACAGCCAGTCTGAAAGTTGTCTTTCCTTTCACCAAGGCTTTCATTTTCAGAAAACCTCTTTGGCCGGAGTTTCTGCAAGGAAAAGTTTGCTGATAGGAGCAACCCAAGGCTGGAGATGCAGATGACTCTACATGGATTTGCTCATGGGCAGCAGGGCTGGGATGTGGAGCTGAACTTGGCCTTTGTGAAATATCAGCCCGGGCTTTTCATTTTAATTTAAATCTTGTGTGCCAGATGCAGCAGGGCCAGATCCTGGCTGTTCCTGCTGGCTTCTCTTTCACATTCCAGAGGGATGTTGGGTGGGAAGGCTTCTCCCTCAAGCTCTGAGGTCCTTGCCCCGTGGGATGGCTCCGTGAAACGCCCGTGGGATGTGGGGCAGGGCGAGGGAAGCTCACTGCACTGCCCTGCAAGTGAAGGGTCAGGCAGCTCAGACTTTCACTTGAGCTGCAAAGGGCAGTCCCTAGTCCCATAAACCAGCCAGGCACTGTAGGACACAGCTTTAACTCAGGCATTTGCAGGGGTGAGGGGAGGGAGCAACCCCAGGGCTCCTACCTGGCCCTGTCCTGCTTTGTAAAGTGTTGGGAACACCAGGCTCAGAGGAATGTGCTGTGCCAGCCCCACACCTGAGCGTGCTGGAAGGAAAACAAACAGCCTGAAAGGTTTTCCAGTGGGCATCAGCTGCTCTGGCTGGAGTTGTGCTGGGAGTGTGATCACATAGGAGCCTTCAGCAGTGCAGCAACAGGTCTGGGTGTGGAGCTTCTAATATCGGATATAGATATGTACACACACATTGACATATATTCATAACAGCATAAATGATATTTAACAGCTGCTAAATGATATTTCTGGTTTTTTCCAGAGACATGTATGAGCTGTCTCTTCTCTATTCTGTGCCCCATCTGTGTTGTTCAGGACTGGTAGTCTGAGATTCACCCAATACTGGTGTTATTCTCCAAGTAGCTATTTGGATATTAAAGATTAAGGGGTTTTGCCAGACTACTGAGGCACAAAGGATGGATCTATTTGGAATACAGAAGTTGTGTGATTACAAATGAATAATTGAAAGAAGAAAACCCTCTTTAAAACAGCCCCTGGTGTAGCCCTGGTAATTCTTGCTGTTTGAGGTGTCCAGGTCCTTCTGGCCTGTGTGGATCCAAGTCCTTCAGGTCATGGCAGCTGTGCTGCCAGCCTGTGGCTCCTCAGCCTGCTCTGGCCAGTGTCACCTGGGATGAGTTTTTCCATGTGTAGCTCACAGCTCTGTTGTAGCTGCTGTAATTTTACCTGCTGTTGGGGCAATTAAAATTATTAGCAGCAGCTTGTTAGCTAGCAGCTTCACTAAGTCCTTTTCTAGCTGTTGAGCTTCCAGCCAGGTGCAGCAGCCCTGGGCCAGCCTGGGTGCTGTGCAGAGCCATCAGTCCCTGTCTGAGGAGCCTTTTCTGGAGGGAGGTGATGGAGCTGCCATGTGGAAAACCTGAGGAGCAGCCCAAGCTCATACCCACAGGTGACTGTGAGGGTTTTGGAGGAGTTACTGCCCCTGGCTTTGCAGACCCCAGTCTGGTGTATGTATCTGGCAAAGTCAGGGGCTGGTGCATGTGGAAATGCTTTGGCTGCCTTTCCTGTGGCACTGAGCAGCACTACCAGCATAGGATGGCACAGACTGGACTTCTGCACCCAAACTGCTTCCAAGAAATGAGGTATTACTGATGATTAGTGATATATGGAATATTTTCACATCTGACTAAATACTGTGATCTTGTGAGTCCCCAAATTCTGTATTGTTCCCCTGTAGGCATCTTGGTGAGGTCAGCTTGTAGGGCTCAGGATGGTGGCTCTGATCTTCTTGGCCATGTGTGAAAGGGGCTTTCAGCTGTGGCAAAGTGCTGTGAGACTGCTGGGACAGGGATGCATGGGGCCTCTGATGCTGGTGGCTTCAGCAGTTGACAGCAGTTTGGGTTTCTGTTTTTTTTTAATAAACTTGCAGATCCATAAGGCCAGAAGTGTGAAGTCTGTTAGATACATCACAGACATATGTTAGTGCTGGAGGTTTTATAAGGACTTGCTTTGATCACTGTTTTAAAACTTAATGTTTTCTGTGCCTCTTGGGCCTGAAACCATGGGCCAAAAAACCCTGTGACTTGACACCTGAAGGCTCCCCAGTGGTGAACTCCAGGGAGTAAAGATGCTGCTTGATTTGTGGCTGAGTGCTGCAAGCACTCGGTCCCTGCAGAGGTGGGAGCAGCTGGGCCCGACACGCTGCACTGATGCCGCTGTTATTGGAGCAGAGACTTTGGAAAGCTCCGAGTTCCCAGCGATGGTTATGTTCTCACTTAATAAGGTGTTAAGTGACGTTGGGTGCTCTTTGGAGAGTTGGGCTATGCGTGGAGGTTAAGGGCTCCTGGCATCTCGTCTGCTACAAACGAGCTTTCAGACAAGAGGAAAGAGTCACCGCACGCAATCAGCGTGTGAAATTTTTTTTCTTAACTTAAAGCAAGCCCCCAAACAGACCAAAAGGCCCCCCAGAGCTGAGGCGGAGGAAGCCCCTGGGCTCTCGGCGGCGCTGCGGCCGCTGGAGGGCAGGCGAGCCGTGCGGAGCGGCGGGAGCGGGGAGCGGGGAGCGGGGCGGGCACGGAGCGGCGGCCGCGGCCCGCGAGGGGCGCTCCGGGGCCGTCCGGGGCAGCCGGGCTCGGGACGCCGCCGGCTCCACCCGTGTCAGTGTACCGGGGTCACACCCGTGTCCGTGGTACCGGCGTTCCACACGTGTCAATGGTAGCGGGGTCACACCCGTGTCAGTGGGGGCTCCACCTGTGTCCGTGGTACCGCGACTTCCACCCGTGTGCGTGTTACCAGGGGTGACCCTTGTGTCGGTGGTAGCGGGGTCACACCCGTGTCCGTGGTAACGGGGGGTTCCACACGTGTCAATGATAGCGGGGCTCCCCACGTCTCCGTGGTACTGGGGATTCCCCTCGTGTCGGTGGTACTGGGGGTTCCCCTCGTGTCCGTGATACCGGGGTCACACCCGTGTCCGTGGTACCGGGGTTCCCCCACGGCCGCTGTGCCGGCGTTCCGACTCCTCCGCTCCCGGGCCAGCGCCGCCCGCTCTTCGGGCCGGGCAGGGCTGGGGGCAGCCCGACCCCCGCCCGCAGCGATTCTGTAAAAATCGCTTTCCCGGCCGGGCGGTGCCCGCTCGGCGCGGGCGGTGCCAGCCCCGGGTCCGCCCGGGCGGTCCCGCCCCGCTCCGTGCCCGCTGCCGCGATGCCGCCCGCCCGGAGCGCAGCCCGGAGCGGGGCCCGGAGGCTCCATCCGCCCGGCGGGGCTGGCCCGGCCCGGGGGGACGCGGGGGGGCACTGGCTGATGATCGGAAGTTACTGACAATAAGCACCTTCATCCCCCCAAAGGCGGAGAGAGGGAGAGGAGGAGGAGAGACGGGGAGAGGAGAGCTGATGCCTGACGAGTCACTCGGCGCAGGCAGAGCGGGCGGTACCACAAGTTCCCGGCGGCGCGGAGCGCGGAGCAGCGCGGATCGCAGCGCAGCGGCGCGGAGCTCGCCGGCCGGATCGCTCCCATGTCAGCGCGGCGGCGGGGGACTGCGCTCCGCTAGCCACCAGCCGCGGCCACCCCCCTCCTCGCCTAGCGATGTATTCACTGCTCTCAGCCTGCACTTGCCTGTAAGGATTATGGCATATTTCTAATTTTTTTTTTAAATTTTTTAATTTTTTTTTTCAACTTTCATTCCGGAGGCTCCGGTTGCATTTTCCTTGCAGCCAAGTGGTAATGGGGACCTGAGCCTTTTTATAAGCAGAGCATCGCTCTGAACCCTTTAAAAAATTGCAAACAAAAACAAAGCAAAAAAAAAAAAAAAAATATCAACTTTAATCATTCTACCACATTATTTGATCTTTTGTTGCTTTTTTTTTTCTCCTCTCCAGATGTTTACATTTCCTGCTGCTGTGCTTTCAGGTACAGGTACGTGTCCTTTCTGTCCTCTCTTGCTTTTGGTTGTAGAATAGAAACAAAGGCGGCGTGCTGACCTCGAGTGCCAGGCAGGTTTGGCTGGGGCTTTCACTTGTTTCCCTCTAGTTTTTGTGGCTGTATTACACCGAGCGCCGCAGCAGATGCTGGGGTGTCACTTGTCCCGCACCGGGGCTTGCCCTGCGCTCAGCTCGCGTTCCGTGCCCGGCTGTGCTCGGCCCCGGCGCGGGCAGGGGTGCAGCCGGTGCCGGTAGAGGGATCCTCTGGAGTGCATTAGCCTGGCTAATGATGTGAGAGGGAGTGCTGGACTCTCCTCGCACAGCGTTGATTGATGCACTTGCCTTGGAAGAGCAGGAGCTCTCCTGCTCGCCCTTTTTTCCCTTTCTCTCCCCCCCCCACCTCGTTTATTTTTTGGTTGTTTTTTTGTGGTTTTTTTCCTCTCTTCCCCTCTTCGGGAACTCACTCCCAAAAACTGATGCTTTGAAAAACACAAGTTTTGCTAGCCAAGAGAAGGAGGCTGCGTGCTCCCTCCCCATTATTCAGTAGAACGGCGTCCAAGTCAGCCCCAGCCTTTGATCCTGCCTCGGCAGGAATGAGGCCGCGGGAGGAACACCCTGAGCGGAGCTCTGCAGCCGCGGTGCCCGCGGGATGGGGATGGCAGCTGCCCCCTGCCACGGGGATTTTCGCTGGGCATCCTGGAGCAGCCCCACCTGTGGGGCCGGGCAGAGCAGGTGCCACTGCTCCGGTGGCTGCAGCCACCCTCCGGCCGGGCTGGGGACACTTGTGCCACTCTTGGCCGGGACTGCACCTGCTCCTCACCCTCTGCAGATCCCCAAGGGCAGCAGGGGATGGTCCTGGATGAGCACAGCCTTGGAGGGGGCTCCATCCCTCTGGCCAAACTAAAACCCGGACCAGCCTCATCCCCTGCTCTCCCACCCATCCAAAAAATCCCCCGTCCCATTTTTTTCCTCATCCCCTCCAAAAGCTGCAGCTCAAACCCAACACCAGCAGAGCCTCCCCAGGTGGAGCAGCGTCCCCAGCAGCAGAGGATTCACAGCTGGAAGTGACCCTGCGGCTGGAAGGTGTTTGTTTCTGGGCTGCGGGGTTTCTCAGCCCGGCGATCGCCGGCGGCGCAGGGCTCGCAGCGCCGGAGCCCTTTGCAGCGGGGAGAGGGTTTTTTGCGCTTGTGCGGTAACTGAAGTTAATCAGCCCTCCAGCCCCCTTCCTCTCCCCCTCCCTTCGGTGCTTTTAGTGAATCAGAAAAAGTTTGGCTGACTGCCTGGAAAGCACTTGCTAAAATCTGATCTCTTACTTCAGCAGCCTTAAAACAAAGTTATTGGCATTTATACAGTTGGAGCTTGCAGGCTTCCAAAGCAATAAAATAATAAAAAAAAAAAAAAAAGGAAAAAAAGAAGAAAGCTCTGTGCTCTGGTGCTATTAGAACCATACTTGCTCCTTTCCGTGCTGCTGGTGCAGCGTTCTGGGGGCTGTGAGGTGGGATGGCCCGGCCGAGGTGTCCCGGCTGCGGCCGGAGGGGCGGCGGAGCTCGCCGGGTGTCACTCGCAGCGCGGAGCTCCTCCGGCGATTGCTGTGGGGAGCCAAAACATCAGATTAGTCATACTCCAGGGCCTTCGAGTGAGTGTTTACAGTATTAATGGTAGATGAAAAGATGTGAATGCTGTAAGTTTTTATTGCCCATTTTGTTACACTTTCTTTCTGGATTTATTCACGGGATTACATGTTTTGAGCCTGAATGGGAGCGAGGGATTATAGGATTTCTTTAATAATGATCAGTTTGGGTAGGAGTTAGCCTTTGGTGAACTGGAGTAAATTAATGCATCACTTAGGTTTAATATTTATTTAGTCTAAAGGAAGTTGTTTAGTTTTGCTTAAAGGGCTCTGTGTTGTACTGGGGAGATTTAAGAGCTCCTGAAGTGGATTATATTCTAAGGCTGCCTTTTGCCCTGCGTTCAAGCCATGATCTGCAGCTTGTCCTGTGTGCTGGTCTTAGAGTTGCTCTGCTCTGCTGCTGCCTGGTGCCTGTGCCTGTGTGCAGAGGTAGAAATCCCTCCAGCGTGTGTGGGGCTGGAGAGATTCTGGGACAAACCCCCACGGTTTGGGTTTGCTCTGTGTGTTCTGGTGGCTCCTTGAGCAGGAGGGCTGGGGTGCACTGATGTGTGAGCTGCTGCAGGTCTGTGCTGGGGGCTCAGCTCTGGCCAAAAGCTTTCCCACAGACCCCAAGGCCACCCTGCAGGCACCAGTGGGTGATGGGGCAGGTGTAGCATCTCCTGGGGGCAGATTGTGGCAGTACTGGGAGGTGTCCCCAGCCCTGGCCACAGTGGGAGGTTGGAGGGTCAGGAGTTTCCAGGAGCAGGATTTGGACCCCTGGATGAGTCAGACTCCTCCAGGGCTTTGCCATGATGTGACATTTCCACCCAGGAGCACAGGGACAAACACGTGGTGGGGCAGAGGGGAGCACTGCTGGGGTGTGGATGCAGCACGGCCCTGGGAGTGGCCCTGGACCTCACAGGTCATTCACCAGTCCCCTCCCCAATGCCCCTGTCTTGTTTTCTTCTCCTCCCTCTCAGGAAGTCGCTCTGCTGCCTGGGGTTGCTGCAGTTCCCAAGCAGGGACACTGGATACCCTCGCAGACCCTGGAGACATTAATTTATTGATGCAGGTTGTTCTTAGGGATGCCCTTTTGCTGATGGCTACTGAACTCTCCCTCTATCACATGTCTTTAGCATTCTTCAGTTTATTCTCCTGCCTTTTCACACTTCCAGGAGCAATTTCTCTTCCATGTACTTTTTCATTCTGTATGTCCTGGAGTGGTTTTGGGTTTGGCTTTGGAGTCAGTCTGTTCTTCAGGCAGGTGAGAAACCCCAGAAGCACCTTGCAGGGTTGGAGGGGAGTGCCCCACGCTGTGCTGGCTCTGGCAGCATCATAACCCTGAGGATAACAAGTCTGGGGACAGAGGACCACAGAGAGCACCCTTTGCCAGGGCAGGTGGGGGCTGGAGGAGCTTCAGTGTGGCTGAGCAGTAGGATCTGGGGTTCTGAGCTCTGTCCTGGTTTGCAGGAGCTTCCAGCTCTTGTGTCCCTGAGGCACCTGGGGTGCATGGGCAGGCAGAGCACGGGGCCATGTCCTGCCTGTGCTGCAGAGCACAGGGTGGTCCTGCCTCAGCCTCCTCCCTGCTGATGAACCTCGGGTGTTCTCCTGCACCGAGTGCATCTGTCTTACATTATGAAGAGGTCCCTGATAGGGCCAAATCCTTTGCTTTTATGGCTCTTGTAGGTTAAGATCCAGCTTTGGAATCTGATCCAGAAGCAAACAGGAGGTCAGAGGAACGCACAAGGCAGCACTGGGCTATTTTCACATCTGCTGGTGTTGTGTAAGAGGAAGGCTGCTGTGCACCATGCCAACAGCAACTGATGTTTCTCCTAAGCTCCTGTGCAGCGACAGACAGTTATTGTTTGGGGCTTTGTAAAGTGAGACACGGAGAAGTGTTGCTTCCACACGTTCAGTGAGCCAGATCCTGCGGTCTGGCGAAGCCACACGCAGCACATGTCAGAGGCGTGAGCCTGCTGAGCAGCTCCCTCCCCTCTGCCTGCCTGCTGCTCCTCCCTGGGACGGGCAGGACAGGGGTGAGTGCCACCAAACGGCTCTGGGGATTCACTGTGGAGAAGCCAGAGGAGGTCCTGGTCACAGCCCGCCCTGCCTGGCCAATCTTTCTATGGGTGTGCAGCAGTCGGAGAGCCCCAGCTCCCTGCCCTGCCCTGCCCTGCCCTGCCCTGCCCTGCCCTCCTGGGACAGCACCAGGGCAGGGTGCTGGACTGCACATCACCAACAAGGTTATTCTCCTGTGTCTGCTCCCTGCAGCTCCACCTGCTTTGTCCTCCTTGGGTGGCACAATGCCTGTCCTGAGGCTGTGTGTGCTGCCAGGGATGGAGCTCTAGGCACCCCCCTCTGCTCCTGAGGCACTGGGGATGGGGCAGTGCTGCCTCCGTGGGGTGCTCCCTCCTCGTGGTCAAGCCCTGCGTGCCAAGACTCGGTGGGGCCAGAGCCCCAGGCTGGGTGATCCCTCCCATGCCTGCCCTCTCTCTCAGCCTGGATTGGGAACAGCACGTCCTGGGCACAGCATCCCTCGGCCAGCACGTGCCTCCTGCTCCAGCAGGGTGGAGGAGTTATGCTGAGGACGGCAGAACATGGCAAAGGTGGTCTGTGGAAGGCTGGGCAGCTCTCTGTTGGTCTTTTGGATTGCACCTGCCTTAGAAGAGCAGAGGAACTGCGTGAGCAAGGCTGGAGTGACGAGCAGAGGAGCTCAGCAGTGTGGAAGTGCATGGCTGGAGGTGATGGGATGGTCCCTGGCTCTGGCTCCGTGCTCTGCTGGACTCCTGGTGGAGGATGCAGCTCCTGATGCTGTGGCTCTGCTGGCCTTCATCCTGCAGGGGCAGGGTCCGTAGCACATGGGATTGTTGTTCCAGTTTCAAATGCCCTTGCTCTCCAGGAAACAACCATGGGCTTGCCACGAGGCATTTTTATTCCCTGCTGCTGACTCATTGCACCAGACTGTGAAGTGGTGTGTCCTGAAGCTGCCCTGTGTATCCTGCTTCTGCCTCCTGCACTTTGGAGAGCTGGTGCTGGTGGAGGAGCAGGAGACACGCTGGAGGAGCTGCCTGGGCTGGAGCAGGGAGCTGCTGTTGGGCTGGTGTGTGCTGTGGTGTCTCTTGTGGGAGAGGCTCAGTCAGCTCGGGTGGGTGTGAGTGGGTGCTGCTCCTGCACAGATGGGATGTGCAGCTGTGCCCACAGCAGCTCTGGGCTGCCTGCCCTGGGCACACCCTGCCTTTGCCTCTCCCTGAACGTCCCCAGCCTCCAGAGCCTGGGGCAGCCCCTCTGCCACAGAGAGCCCTCAAAGACATTTAGCAGGAAGATTTGCAAAGCTGTTCCCAGATTCTCAGCCCAGCAAGGCTGCCACAAAGGTGAGCTGTGTCAGCGTTTGGGGGCTTGGCTTTCAGGGTGTGCTGTGGCAAGGGGCAGCAGAGCAGAGCTGCTGGGGGGCTCTGCACCCCTGTGTGAGTGCAGTTTGCTGTTCCGAAGCTCCAGAGGTGTGTGAGATGTGGATGTAGAAAGACACAGCGAGGTTCAGATTTTACTTGGAGGCGGCGTGGTGGTTGTATTGCATTTCAGTTTTGTTTTCCTTATTGCACCTGACGAGTACAAGGCTGGATGGAGGCAAGGGGTGCTGGGTTCAGAGCAGTGTGGGGCTCTGAGAGGTGCTGGGCTTGCAGCAGTGCTGGGTTCAGAGCAGTGTGGGGCTCTGAGAGGTGCTGGATTTGCAGCAGTGCTGGGATCAGAGCAGTGTGGGGCTCTGAGAGGTGCTGGATTTGCAGCAGTGCTGGGATCAGAGCAGTGTGGGGCTCTGAGAGGTGCTGGGCTTGCAGCAGTGCTGGGTTCAGAGCAGTGCAGGGCTCTGAGAGGTGCTGGGCTTGCAGCAGTGCTGGGTTCAGAGCAGTGTGGGGCTCTGAGAGGTGCTGGGCTTGCAGCAGTGCTGGGTTCAGAGCAGTGCAGGGCTCTGAGAGGTGCTGGGCTTGCAGCAGTGCTGGGTTCAGAGCAGTGTGGGGCTCTGAGAGGTGCTGGGCTTGCAGCAGTGCTGGGTTCAGAGCAGTGTGGGGCTCTGAGAGGTGCTGGGCTTGCAGCAGTGCTGGGTTTGCAGCAGTGCTGGGTTTGGAGTGCAGTGGGATTCACAGGAGGAATTCCTGCTCAAACTCAGGGTTAGCTTTTGCTCACAGAGCAGCTTGGCTGTGGCATACCCAGGTGGGAGAGAAAAGAGCAGATTGGCCGAGGGTGGCACTGCCTGGGCTGTGTGTGTGGCTGGCAGGAGGGATGAGCTGCTGCTGGCACTGGCTGCTGGGGCTTGCAGGAGGCTCAGGGAGGATAAGCAGCACTGGGGGCTCGGGCAGCCACACTGAATATTTGATTTTGCTGTAAGCTGATAGCAGTGAGCTGCTCAGCCAGGCCAGTGGGTATCTCCCTGTGCTGTGGGAGGCTGAGCTCGGGAGAGAAACTCCCCTGGGACTGAAAATCGTTATTTTGGATCTATAAAGCTACTTCCCAGATCCTTGGAGTATTTTTATATATTCTTCCTTTCCCCTGTTTTGCTCTATTCTCTTCTCCCTTGCAGAGCTGCTTTTGCTTTGTTTTCCCACAGATTTGGATACTTTATTATGCTAAGTGCAGGTGAAAAATGTGTTCATGGAAAGTGATTTAAAAAGGGAAAGAGGAATGGCTGCTGTTGGTGCCTGGACAGGGATGGGGGTACCCTGCCAGGGTCCCTGCCCAGGCTCTGTGAGCTGCTCTGCCCCTGGGGGGGGTCATGCTGGGGGAGTTGGGAGCCCTGGGCCCAGATGGGAGATGCTCTGTGCAGGGCACAGCCTTCCTGTGCTCTGATGGTAAGACCAGGGGGCTTCCACCTGGCTGTTTGTGGTCCAGACACGATTGATTTTCTTTTCTGCTCTGGGTTTTTGTGTTCTGATCACACGCTGTGCCATAACAGCAGGAGCTGTGCAGTGTGCTGCCTACCTGGCATGTCACCTCTGTGTCCTGGTACCTCTCCAGATGTCCATGGAGGATTAGGCATCCAGCAAAGCAGCTGGAAGGAAAGTAAGAAAAAAAACCCCCAAAATATAAAAGACTGTCTGGCTCTGCCAAAGTATTCCCTATTGCCATTCAGCAGCCTCGCCATAGCATGAAGAGAAAGAAAGGGGAACAGAGAGGAAGGAGGAGGCTTAGCCTGTCATGGTCTGTGTGTTTCCCTTTGTGCTACCTCCTCTCAGCCCCAGGGGCTGCGGTGGGTGGGAGCCGAGTGCCAATCTTCCCCTCCAGGGGCTGTGGGTCTGTGCCCTGGTGCTTCCATGTGGGGCTGGTTCCCTGGCAGTGCTTCCCCAGCCCCTGCCTGCTGTGCCCACAGCAGCAGCTGCATTCCAGGCTGAGCCACAGGGCAGTGCTGTCCACACAGGGACAGCACATCCTCCCTTTGCCAGGCTGCTCTCACCCTGCTCTCACCCTGCTCACCGTGTCTGCCTTTTCATGGAGTTACTGCCTTGGTTCTGCCCCAGCCAGGAGAGCCAGAACCTCTAATCCTCTGGAGCTCAAGGTGCAGCTCAGCTCTGACCTCCTGCATGTGGCTCAAGCTGGGCTGGAGCTGGGCTGGTGCTGCTGGAGCTGGGCTGGGGCTGCTGGAGCTGGGCTGGTGCTGCTGGAGCTGGGCTGGTGCTGCTGAAGCTGGGCTGGTGCTGCTGGGGCTGGGCTGGGGCTGGACTGGAGCTGGGCTGGAGCTGCTGGGGCTGGGCTGGTGCTGTTGGTGCTGAGCTGGGGCTGGGCTGGTGCTGCTGGGGCTGGGCTGGTGCTGCTGGGGCTGGGCTGGTGCTGCTGAAGCTGGGCTGGTGCTGCTGGAGCTGGGCTGGAGCTGGGCTGGGGCTGGGCTGGTGCTGCTGGGGCTGGGCTGGTGCTGCTGGGTTTGGGCTGGTGCTGGGCTGGTGCTGCTGGAGCTGGGCTGGTGCTGCTGGGGCTGGGCTGGGGCTGCTGGAGCTGGGCTGGGGCTGTTGGAGCTGGGCTGGGGCTATTGGAGATGGGCTGGGGCTGTTGGAGATGGGCTGGTGCTGTTGGAGCTGGGCTGGGGCTGGGCTGGTGCTGTTGGAGCTGGGCTGGTGCTGCTGGAGCTGGGCTGGTGCTGCTGGAGCTGGGCTGGTGCTGTTGGAGCTGGGCTGGGGCTGCTGGAGCTGGGCTGGGGCTGTTGGAGCTGGGCTGGGGCTGCTGGAGATGGGCTGGGGCTGTTGGAGATGGGCTGGTGCTGTTGGAGCTGGGCTGGGGCTGTTGGAGCTGGGCTGGGGCTGTTGGAGCTGGGCTGGGGCTGTTGGAGATGGGCTGGGGCTGTTGGAGCTGGGCTGGGGCTGTTGGAGATGGGCTGGGGCTGCTGGAGCTGGGCTGGGGCTGCTGGAGCTGGGCTGGGGCTGCTGGAGATGGGCTGGGGCTGTTGGAGCTGGGCTGGGGCTGTTGGAGATGGGCTGGGGCTGCTGGAGCTGGGCTGGGGCTGTTGGAGATGGGCTGGGGCTGTTGGAGATGGGCTGGGGCTGTTGGAGCTGGGCTGGGGCTGGGCTGGTGCTGCTGGTACTGGTGCTGCTGGAGCTGGGCTGGTGCTGCTGGAGGTCAACATTGTGGGAGGAGAGGGGAACCTCTGAATCTGTGGCATTGGGGTAAAAGTTGTGCCAGGGAAGGTTTAGATGGGATATTAGGAAAAATTTCTTCAACAGAAGTGTTGTCAAGCAACGAAAAGCATCAAGCACTTGTCAAGCAAGTGGTGTTGTTGGAGGAGTGGGGTCCCCACCCCCACAGGTGTTCTGTAGATGTGTGGATGTGGCAGTCAGACACATGGTTTAGCCCTGGGCCTGGCAGGGCTGGGTGAACAGGTGGACTTGTGATCCTAGAGCCCTAAATGATTGTGTGGTAAGAAGTGGGGAATGGCCCAGCACTGTTCACTGCTGTGTGGCTGGTGATGATGACAGGAGATGGGGCAGAGCCCAGCCTGGGCTCACCTCGTGGAGATGGAAGTGGGGGCAGGCTGGGGGTGCTGGCACTGAGGGGAAGCAGGGTGGCAAGGGGCCACTGTACCCTGTGATTCCTCTGCTCATCTTTTAAAATCCAAATGGATGGATGCTAAACCTTGGTGAAGGTCCTAGATAAGTGCATATTGTGTGGGTACAAATGTCAGGATGCAGCAATTAATAATGGATTGCTATTCCTTCAGGGTATTCCCAGCACTCCTTAGTCCTCCCAGTTCTTTTTTTTTTTTTCCTGCTCTGTATTTCAAATCCCTTTTTTTCTACTAGAATACTATCTTTGGCATAATTTTGAAGGACAGCTTGTTAAAAAGCTTTTGTATTGTTTGGAATACCTTGTGCTGCTCTTGCACAGAAATCCAGAATTAACAGAGAAATGCAGGGAGCAGTGGTGAGCCCAGTCAAGGGCTCTGTGTGTGCTGGGTGTCCGTGGGCATGGGAAGCTCTGGGAATATCAATTAGGAAGTGGCATGAAGGACATTTTTGAGAGAAGGGCACTTTGCTGCTTCTCTGATGCTTTCTATTCATGTGAGGAGAGGGGAGGTGTGGAGAGCTGGCAGTGCTGTGACCACAGGGGCTGGGGTCACTCCCTGCTGCCCCCCTGGGTGATCTCCTAATGTGGCTGCATTGCTCCTCCCTTGGAGTGCCGGGCACAATCCTGACCAGATAATCGTGTTTGCTTCCCCAAGCTGAATTCAAACCACAGGTGGAATTCAACGGGGCTGTAGGAATGTGGGAACAAAGAGTGAGTGGAGTGTGTGCTCCATGTGCAGCCATGCTCCCCAGCTCTCACATGAAGCTGCTTTGACCCCCTCACTCTCCGGGCCGGAAGGTTCTGATCCCACAGGATCCTCAGTTCCCCCTGTGAGGCTGCACTGGAGGCTGCACAGGCAGGGCACCATTGATTAGCTGTACAATTAATGATGATGGATGTCCTGCAGGTTCCTGACCCCCTGGTCGCGACCTTGCTGTGATTGGGGCGAGCCCTGGCCAGCTGAGATCCGAGAGCAGCAGCCCCACAATCGATGGGAGAGCAGCAGCTCTGTGCAGGGACAGGGCATGGGGACAGGACATGGGGACAGGGACAGGGACAGGGACAGGGACAGGACAGGGAACAGGGGATGGGGACAGGGACAGGGCATGGGGACAGGGAGAGGGACAGGGCATGGGGACAGGGACAGGGCACGGGGATGGGGACAGGGACAGGGCATGGGGATGGGGACAGGGCATGGGGACAGGGCACGGGGACAGGGCATGGGGACAGGGCATGGGGACAGGGCACGGGGATGGGGACAGGGCACGGGGACAGGGCACGGGGATGGGGACAGGGCATGGGGACAGGGTACATGGGGACAGGGCATGGGGACAGGAGCAGGGCATGTGGACAGGGACAGGGCATGGAGATGGGACATGGGGACAGGGTACAGGGACAGGGCATGGGCACAGGGCCTGGGGCACGGGGACAACGCATAGGGCCAGCTCTAGCTCTGGGCACAGGGACAGAGCATGGGGCACGAGGACAGGGACAGGGCACAGGGACAGGGCCAGCTCTAGCTCTAGGCACAGGGACAGGCACAGAGCACAGGGACAGGCACAGGGCACCTTGGTCCCAGAGTGCTGCACACTTCCCTGGAATCAAACAATCAAAGCAGGAACTCTGTGCTGGGAGCTGGGCTGTGCCAGCCTGGCCCTGGGCTGGGCACGGGAGGGACTCTGGGACTTTTTCCTTTGGGGTTCCCAAAGCTGGAACATCTCAGGCTGGAGGGGAGGAGTGAGGGCAGCTCTGGGAGCACAGAGTCTGCCCTGCTCATCACAGAACCACGTTGGGTTGGGTTGGATTGGGTTGGGTTGGGCAGGGAGGGACCTTAAAGCCCTTCAGTGCCACCCCTGCCATGGCAGGGACACCTCCCACTGTCCCAGGCTGCTCCAGCCCCAGTGTCCATGCTGGCCTGGGACACTGTCAGGGATGGAGCATCCCTGAGGATGCTCCAGGAGGATTTGGACAGCCCTGGGGTGCCCTGGGATTCTCTGGGCAATCTGTGCCCATGCCTGACCGACCACCTCTGAGGAAAGAATTTCTTCCTAACATCTACTCTAAATCTCTCTTCTTTCACTTCTAACCCTTTCCCCCTCGTCCTGTAATAAATGGGAACAGTGTGCCAGCCAGGCAGAGGGCTTGCTTTGTGCTGTTTATGTTGAAAGAGTAGGTAATAGGAATTTAATTGCTGTTTAAATGTAGCAAACAAGAAAATTGAATTTATTTGCTCAGCTTTCATTTCTGGGAGCCTGATTTCCCCGGTGTGCACCATCACTGTGTGTGCCAAGACACTGAGCACCACTAGGTTCAGCTGTGGGGCTTCACTTCCAAAGGAAATCTGTGCAAAGTCTGACCTGGGGTCACAAGGCTGAGCTGGCAGAGCTGCCCTGTGCTGGGTGGTGGCCCGGGGGTGGCACCTGGGGGTGTCCCCAGACCAGGCAGGGACCTGGGTGTGGATGCTGCTGGCTCAAAGGGCTCCTGGGGCTCCCTGGGGCTCCCCAGCTTCAGGCCATGAGGTCTGGTGTGTGTATCTGCCCATGCCTGGCCTGAATCTCATTTTCCCACTGCTGGGGACTGGTGATGGACAGAGCAAAATGTGTGGGGTTCTCCCTGGTACCCCCAAGCTGTGCAGGGATGCAGCAGCACAAACCTCAATGATTTTAACAACACTTTTTTTCCCTTATTTAAAACATTTCAAAAACAGATTTTTTTTTTTTTTTCAAAACTGTTGAGAATTGTTCCCTGAAAATGGGAAACTCACAATCTAAATTAATTAATACCAAATGAGACTTTCCCCTAACTCAACAAAGCAGAAAGATAAGAAATCCTATTTGCCCAGCATTTGCAGTGTAAATATTTCCAGGCAGAAGCGTGGCTAATAGAGATCAGAACAAATCTTCTATTAGAAAACAAACCCTGCTTTTCTTTTCTGGCCCTAGGCTCGTGTTTATTATATGGGATCCTGAAGGCAGATTGACAGTTTGGTTTGGATTAAAGTCAACACATGGTTTATGCCACATTTTTGATAAGGCTCAGTAGTAATCTGATTTTTTTTCTGGGCTGTCTTTAGTACATAAGCAGCAGAATTGTCCAATCCTGGGAGTATTTTTGCAGTGAAGCTATTGAGGAATTTATTTCTGGAGGGAAGATGAAATTACTTGTTTTAAAAACTCTTAAAATCCCAAGTAAAGTTGAAATCCATTAGTCGCAAACTTGACATGAGCTGGGCAAACTTCAGATATTTTATTAACTGTTCTAGAGAGGGTTTCAATTGCTTTGGGAAGACAGAGAGGACGAGACTGGCTCATGCAGGGGGAGCAGAGCAGGTCCCTGAGCTTTACCAGCAGCAGCTTTAAACCTGCCACCATTTGGACCTGAATGTGCTTGTGAGCTCAGGTTTCTTCCTGGGAGCAGCAGCATTGCCACTGCTGCTGCTTCCCTCCCTGGTGTGTCCCAGAAATGGGCTTTGGGTACCCCTGGGAACAAACTGCTGTGCATTTGTATGGTTTAGCATGTATTTGTATGGTAGAGATTTATTCTCTTTGTAAACAGGCTTCACTCTCCAAAGCCAGTGTCTTTTTGTCTCTACTGTGTTTCCTAGAAAGAAAGTAGGGAACAAAAGGAGAAAAATTTGGGATGGGGAGGACCAAAGGAGGAATTGCTCGCTGCCTTTGAACTCTGTGCCTGGAAATCCATCTGCAGAGCCCTGGGTCTGTCCTCACTGGAGGGTCAGAGAGCTCTTGTGGCTCATTATGTGGCCACCTCCATCTCTGATGGCACTGTGGAAACTCCCAGATGGGGTTCTTTGGAACAACTTCACCAAATGGGGTTATTTGATTAGGGTGAAATGGATCCCAGAGCTGTTTTGGTGCCTGAGGGTGACTGGTGCTGGCAGGACCCACTGGGTGATTGTGCAGTTCCAGAACTGGGCACTGGAAAAGCTCTGACTTGATGCTGAAAGCAGCTGAGATACCTGTGCCAGCTGTATTTTAATTCCCTAGAAAGTGGAATTAATGGAGCTGAATGTTGCCTGCACCTGCATTCATTTGGAGCTGCAGGCTGTGCCCAGCAAGGGGCTCAGGTGAGCTGAGTGCAGCTCCTGGGACGTGGCAGGGACTGGGGTCCCTGTCCCTCAGCAGGGGGAGTGGGTCCCTGCATCCCCCCGTGCTGGGTGAGGCGCAGAGCTCGGGCTGGAGTGGAAAATGTGTTTGCACAATTAGTGTGGCCCTTCCTTCCCTGGGAGCAGAATGGTTTATTGATTTCTGTGGCCCACTCACCCCCACCTATTCAGCAATAATGACCCTTCCACCCCAACCCTAAATCATCCCAGCCCATAAGCCCTCTAATCTTTTGGGGTTGTTGTTGGTATTTATTCTTGTGCAGGTTTATGGTCTGTCGGTGCTGGCTGCTGAAATGCTTTATTTATATGGGCTGGGCCACACAGGGAGCGTCCTCCTTCTGTATCACATTCAGGATGCTGCAGCTGAGGGTTGTGTCAGCACTTCCATGCCCCAACCTTGTTATCCAGGGTTTTGCAATCCCGTGGAGAAGAAAACCAGCGAGCTGGCAGGGTGAGGGGAGCTCGGAGACACGCAGGAAAGCCCAACAAGCACTGCCCTTCTGGGGTTTTTACATGGACAACCTCCTTCCTTGAGGAAAACAGCCAGGAACACCCTCCTCCCTTGCTTTGGTTTTCCAAAGAAAACCTTCTTTTGTGTGCTTGTGTTGGGGTGGGGAGAGCACAGTGAGGCAGGACACGGGCTGGGATCATCTCTGGATGCTCAGGGAACAAACCTGGCTGGTGCAGGACAGAGCTGCCTTCCCCACGGGGTATGGAGGGTTGGGAGCTGCTCTGGCCCAGCCCCAGCCCTGGGAACAGCAGGTGATGGGGTTCAGAAATGTGATTTATGGCCCTGTTAGTGCAGGAGCTTGCGGGCTTATAAATTATTTGGGGATTTCTCGATAACAGAGGGAGCGTGGTATAAACAGGAGAGATAATAGGGCTTGAGAATGTATTTCAAAGTGCTTTGGGAAGGAGAAGTTCCATGACTGCTGGCAGGTATGGGTGATCCTGGCTGTGCTGGAGGAAGAGCCTGTACAGAACAACCCAGCCAGGATATGTTTTATTTCTTGCTCTTAATGCTGATGGGTTTTGTGGGGGGTCCATGGGATAGTGTGGAGCAGAGCTCATACCTTGGAGCAAAAATGCTCGTGGAGCCCTTTGGGGCTGGCATCGAGGGTGGCTTGTGCAAACAGAACTGATCAGTCCTTGGGCAGGAGGAGGCAGTGGTGAAGCACTGAGGGAGCTGACAAAAAAGATGGAGAGACAATCTACAAGGTGATGTAGTGCCAGGATAAAAGGGAATGGCTTCACACTGCCCAGAGAGTTGGTTTAGATGGGATATTAGGAAAGTGCTTCCCTGGCAGGGTGGGCAGGGCTGGAACAGGGTGCCCAGAGCAGCTGTGGCTGCCCCTGGATCCCTGGCCCGGCTGGACACGGGATTGGAGCAGCCTGGGATAGTGGAAGGTGTTCCTGCCATGGCAGGGGGTTGGAACCAGGTGATCTTTAAAGTCCTTTCCAACCCAGGCCAGTCTGTGATTCATCCTGTGGCTGCTCAGGAAGGGAACTGTGGTGGCAGGGTTGGCACAGAGACAAATCAGGATGCTCAAGTGCTGCTCCATCCTGTGTGACTGGCAGGGAGCCCTGAGGAGGTCCCTTCCCCTGGCACCATCCCCACAGAGGGGCACTGGGTGTTACCTTGTCAGAATGAACAGGAACTGAGTGCAGTCAGTAAAGCCTTCCCAGGGAGGACAGCTGATAGAGGAGAGTGATGTGTGATAATCCAGTCAGGGCCCCAGGCATCTCTGCTGGATCAGCTCTTGGAGAAGCCAGCTCTCACCTGAGCTCAGTGCTTGGGAGCTGTGTGGGGACAGCTGTTGGCCAGGCCTGTTTCCTTTGCAGATGCAGTGCAGAAAGGCATTTTGTGAGTCCTGCCCTGGCCTGGCGTGCACTGCTCGGCAGTTGCCGTGTTTTACCCTAGAGGGAGTTGCTTTTCTGCAGTGGGAGCAGGGATCTGTGTTCCTGGGAGGATCAGGGACCAGATGAGGGGAGCTCCCAGGATAAGCACTGGCTCACTGCTGAGCTGCTGCCCCTGCAAATGTTCATTCTCATATGGGGAGGCTGGTCTTTGATGATCTTCCATCTCCTGATGGCAGCGTTTTCCTGAGTATCCCTCGAGTTCTCCTGAGTATCCCTTGAGTATCCCTCATGTTCTCCTCAGTATCCCTCAGCTTTTCTGTGCCTTGTGCCTTTGCTCCTGTTTTTTGGAGCTCTTGCCTAGGCTGGTACCAAGCAGAAGAGCAGAGGTGTCACCTTGAACCTGGCAGGCCCATGCTTCAAGCTGACATTTTAAGTCCTTGTGGTGAATAACTCTGCCTTTTTTCAGGGTTTAGGGAATGCCTGGCCAGTTTCAGGGAGTGGGCTGCTGTGGCCAAACGGGTTTGCCGCAGAAGCAGCTGCCTGGGGAGAGGGGAGAAAAGGTCAGGAGTGCTTTGAACCTGGCAGGTTTCTCAGTAATTGGACTCAGGTCTCACTTCAAGAGGTGAACAAATTGCTGGCAAGTATTTTTAGTGGGGTGCTGCAGCTTTTGTCCCAGGAACACCCTGCTGGGAGCTCTGCCCTGGTCTCACTGCAGCCCCCTGCTCCAGCAGCCCTGGGTGAGCAGCAGATGTCACAGGGACAGCCCATGGCATGGCTGTGCTAGACTTGGGTGTGCCATGGCTGTGCCAGACATGGCTGTGCCATGGGTGTGTTAGACAGGGATGTGCCATGGGTGTGCCATGGGTGTGCTAGACTTGGGTGTGCAATGGGTGTGCCAGACATGGCTGTGTCAGACAGGGATGTGCCAGACATGGCTGTGCCATGGGATGTGCCATGGGTGTGCCATGGGTGTGCCATGGCTGTGCCAGACATGGGTGTGCCAGACATGGCTGTGCCATGGGTGTGCCATGGGTGTGCCATGGCTGTGCCAGACATGGGTGTGCCAGACATGGGTGTGCCATGGGTGTGCCATGGCTGTGCCAGACATGGGTGTGCCAGACATGGGTGTGCCATGGCTGAGCCTGGCCAGCAGTGCCCTGGGGTGGGGCAGGCACCCCCTCAGCCCTGTGCTCACCTGTGCAGAGCCACCTGTGCTGGGCGAGGGTTTCATTCCTGCCTGGCAGGGCAGGTCATTTCAGCTTTCTCCATCCAGAGAAGAAGATGGTTTTTGTTCAGGTGGTGAAGGCACTTGTGGCATGCCAAGCTCCCTGGTTTCACAGGGCTTGATTGGGGCTGTTCTGCCTGTTGTGATTTCTGTGCAGCAGTACTGATATTGTGAGGAGGGACAGGGGCATGAAATGACTTCTGAAGGATCTGTGTGTGCTGGTGTGAGCAGAGAGGAGTGGTGGCAGCAGCACAGAGCTCTCAGGGAGCAGCGTGGCCCGTGTGAAGGACATTGCCACTCTCCCAGCAGGGTGCAGGGGACACGGATGGACACAGACACTCCTTGTGGAGCAGAGTGCTCCGTGGGGAGAGGGGGTGCCAGAGCTGGAGTGGCACATCTGTGAGGTGTCAGGTCGTTCCTCAGCCCTGACCTCCCTGGCGAGCCCCGGGGGCAGCTCTTGGCCAGGCACAGCCAAAGTCACAGGGACCACCCAGTTCTGATAAGGGCAATTTAGAAAGGAAGGGGAAGATTGTGAAAAGAGGGGCAAAGGGGCACAAAGGGAAGAAAAACCCCACCCCAGTGCCGAACAAAACTGCAGATGAAGACTGCTGTTAAACACACTGCCTGCGAGGGAGGTCTCACCGTGCCTTTCTAATCTAGAGCCAGCCAGGATTGTATTAACAGCTTCAGCACCATGGAACAAATTAATCCCTGATGTAATTGAAATCGGTGAGGTCTCACAATAGGTGAGTTTGACCCAGTGGGATAGAAATAGAACAAGTATTGGAATGAAGGAGTGAAATGAAGTCACACTGTTCAGCCATTGGTATTTCATTCCTAGAAACAAAGACCAGACAAATGCAGAGAATACATGGCTCTGCTGGGTATGGTTGAAAGCTGCTCAATAATATCAAGCTTTGAAGGGATATTTCTGTGTGCAGAGGAAGTATATAGCAGAGATATAACAAGCATTAAAAAAGAAAAAAAAAAAAAAAGACAAAGAAAGAAAGGAAGAAAGAAAAGGCCCTGCTTGCTCCTTGCCTGATGGATAGCATGGTAAAATAATACCAGCCATTAACTAACAATAATCATCATCATAAAGATATATCACAACTGCAGAAAAATAAGGAAAGGACTTGAGGTCTAAGCTGTATTTCTGGAGACCCAAGCTGTCAAGAGCCCATGGCAAGCTGGGGCACCCTGCAGATTTCCCTCAGCTGAGGTCATGGGGCTGCTTTGCCTTGGTCAGCACAGGCAGCAGGAGCTGCTCCCACTGGGAGAGAGCTGCCTTGGGTGCTGGGAGGGGCTCAGCCTGGGCCCCTTGGGTGCTGGGAGGGGGCTCAGCCTGGGCCCCTTGGGTGCTGCAGCTCCAGGCACAGCTCAGGGACACTGGGGCTGCTCCGTACAGGGAGCTGAGCTCATGGGGACATGGTCAGTGATGTGAGCTGGGGGCTGCTGGCACTGATGTGTTCTGAGCCAGTGAGAACAGGCAGGTGTGGGGGCAGATGAGAGGCTGGGGCTGTTGGAGCCCCTCTGGGAGCTGCATTTTGGCACCTCAGCAGCACTCTGGTGCTGGATGTGCCATAGGCAGAGCTGTCCTGCTTCCAGCTGGGCTTCTAAAAGTCATTTATCAAGGCTGGAACCCTGCTCTTCCCCAGGATTAACCATTTCTCAGAGTGCCACAAGTTTAGAATCCCACCACATCATAAATGGTGCACTTTCACCATTCTGGCTATGGCTCATTCCACCATCAAAAGGAGAAACTTCGTTTTCTTGAAGGTGGCGTCATCTTTCTCTAGAAAATGCTGGAATACTGACTGATGGGCCATAAAACACTCATTTCCTCAAGCTCTCAGGTTCCAGATTTTGGCACTCCCTCAGCCTCCCTCGTGGTTTCTCCAGGCTCAGTGTCACTGTTCCTGCCATCCCAAGGCCCACAGGTGCACTGCTGTTGCAGTGAGGCATCGCTGGCACAGCTGGCAGGTCTCAGGGCTGCAGGAAGTGTGGCTGAGTGGGGGCTGCACGTCCCTCAGCTCGTGTGTTCAGAGGGAGCAGAGGTCTGCCCCTGCCCCATCTGCCTCTGAATGCACAGGGCTCTCTGGAGGAAAGGAGGCTGTGCTTGCAGGGCAGCTTTTGGATCCAAGCACATTCACTTTCCCAAGCCCTGCAAATGTGTTCTCTTTGGGTCTTAAAGTTTAACATTCCTGAAATCCGAAGGGACAGGCAGGCTTGACCCTCCCATCACCCCATTTTCTTCTCCTTTTCCAGTGCTCTCATCAAAAAGAAATACCAAAAAGTATTTCAAGTGGAATACTTAGTAAATGCCATTGGTAGAGTTTTTTTTGTGGAATCTCATATCTGATCACTTTGAACAAGCACTTCCACAGGGCTCCATGCCCTTCCTCACAGACCATCCCAAAGGGTGCACAGTCATCATCCATGGTGACATCTCCCACAGCTAAGAGTGAAGCTTAAATTTTTGGATATTTATTTTTCAAGAAAACAAATATTTTCCATGGGTATTAGGAAGAAGCAAACACCAAAGCAAAGCTCTGAGTTCTGTTATTTGGAAAGACTTTGGTGCATTTGTGGGATTCTGGCACTGCTGCCCCACGGCCTCTCTCCCACTGGGTGTACAAAGTGCCCTCCCTGCACTTCTGAGCTTGGAGCTGCTTTCCCAACTGCTCCTAAAGCCAGAGGGTCCACGCCCAATCACTGCTCATCCACTCCCCTGTGGCACGAAGGTAACAACATCCTGGTGGTGGATTGGCTTTGCAGCTTGGTGGAGGAAAAAGGAGTGTGCTGTGTTTCACTGTGTGCCACGGGCAGCTGGCAAATCCTGCTGGGATCTGCATGCAGGAATTCTGCCAAAGTCAGGGAAGCAGAGTGGTTTGTTACTTGCCTTTGAGGGCTTGAGAGAGATCTGTCTTGGATATCCTCTTGTTGACCTTAATTGAGTTAACTTTCATGTGTTTAGAAGGTCATGGAGAAAATCATTAATATTAGGTTGATTTGATGGCTGAAAGGTAATAAGTATTTCCTGCTTATCAGATGGTTTGAGAGGACTTTGAATAACCTGATTTGTTTATCTTCTGCAATCGGCACGGTCCTTAGCGAGAGGGGTTTGGTATTCCTGGTTCAGCTGGGGAGTGACATATGGTTTGCTCTCTGCTGAGTGCTCCGTGGCATAAATAGCAAAACACCAGGAAATTGTGAAGCCCAGCTCCCAGCTAACTTGGCCATTCTGTGGGCCTTGGACATCTCATGCTGTAACGCTTTATGACATGAACAATAACAGATTAACATCCCCTGTTACTGGAAAAGCTCGAAATAGAAAATCCAAAGTGCGTGGAGGTTGGCTGGGGGGAAAGCCAAATCCCGGGAACGTGGCTTGGCACGGGCAGGGTTTCATTGACCTTGGCGGGGCTGGGACTGCTCCTTTCACATCTGGGAGTGCAGGGATGGGGCAGGAGCCTGGCAGGGCTGACATCACAGCGCTGCTGCTGCAGGCTTGTGCTGCCCCTGAGCTTGTCTTGGATTAGTGCTCAGTGAAACCTGAGGCTGCCTCAGCAGAATGGTCCTTCCCTCACCCTCTGTCTGGGGTTTGACAAACAGGGGGCTCATTCTTTAGGCTGAAGGATCGCTGTAAAGCCATCTAAAACGAAATCCACTCTTATTTGAGAATCATTTGGCAGAAAAGCCGCGCGAGAAACTCCTGCTGTGGACTCGCTAGAAGACAGGTGTCGGTTCTGGTTCCTTTGGCTTTGGCAAGGGAGGTGGGACTGAATGCTCCACCTGGAGTCACTGGGCAAGGACAGCACACGAGGGACAGCAGCTTCTTCTCAGAAGTGAGGCATTTCTGGTGATCTGGGGCTTGAGGTGATGATTGTTTTTAAAGGAAATGCTGTTTATTCCCTTGTACAAACTCTGGATAGCCAACTGTATTTGCAGCTGTGCATTATCACTGAAAGGTATGGTGACAAATAAATAGTAAACAGATAAGGAACTGATGAAAAAGAAAAAGAGAGGAAGAGTGAAAATGAAACCAAATTCAATGCTCTGATTTAACAACTGGGATTTTGCAGGTTATAAATTGTTGCCAAAGAATTGGAGATGGAGTTACACAAAACCACTGTCCTGAGATGCTGAAACCAGCACGCACAGACAGCAGCATGTACCAGTTGGGCAGACAGACCATAATAGAACCCCAAATCCTGCAGAAGTCCTGTCTCCTGTGTCCCTCAGGAGCTGGAAGGTGCAAGCAGCACTTCCCTTCAGCGCTCTGTTGTGTGGAGCTCTGACCCAGGCTCTGTTCTGCTGCCAGCATGGAGCTGTGGAAGATCAGACTGAGAGGCAGAAAAGGGCTCTCACTCTGTGTAGAATTGTTCATGTACAGTAATAGCATTTCAATGGTGAAAACAAAAAAGGAAAACCTGCTTTGGTGAACAGGAGTGAAAACATTTCAGTTTAAAGGACTTTTAGACATTTCTGGGTTCAAGTGTCTTTGGGGGTGGATGTGCTTGGTTTCAGGTGACCTCCCTGACTGAGTGTTGGCAATCAGCTGCCAAAAGAGACATATGTTACTAATTTTTGTGAGATTTATAGAAGAGTCTCTCCTATGGTATATATACATGGACTTCCTTATCTCAGAGAAGTCTGCTGCTTGAGGGAGTGCACCCTGTAGGGAAGGGGTCCTGTGAGAGCAGATTTTAGCAATGATCAAACAGGTTTTATCTCATTAAATGAACTCTGCATTTCTGCATGAAATAATTTCTGCATGAAATTTTGTTTTTGGGTATTGATATTCTCTGGTGCATGCCAGATGCAGCCCAGGCTGGCACGGTTAATTCCCTTTGGCCACCCTCCAGCAGAGCATCCTGTTTCCACAGGGTGGTTAAGTGTGAGCTTATCTTTAAGCAGGCAGCTAAATCCGGGTGGTTTCACTGCTGCTCTGACCACAGCTCCTGGCCAGGGGACAGCTCAGCTGCAAGGGGAGCCTGTGGCTGTTCTCCTCCAGGATTTCTGCCCTGGGGCAGAGCTGGGCACCTCCTGGGGCAGTGATGGAG